>NC_070611.1:4221074-4536432 GCF_027172205.1 Podarcis raffonei
ACTTGGCAGACTGTGAAACGAACCACTGCTTCATCTTTTTGGCTTGGCTTTCAGTGATGGGGTTTAGTTGGCATTACAACTCTCTTCACTTGCAGTATTTCAATTCCTGGCCTTTTGGATAGTTGCCTTTGAGCCCATTCTTTTATTTTATGTCTAGCTTTCTTTAATTTATTTCCCATATTCTTTCTCGAAGTTGTCCAACAGCTTTGGACATTAATGATATGCACAAATACTGGAATCTCAACTCAATCTGTGCTTACTAAATTTGCATGTATCATTTTAACATCCAAAGCCTTTCTAAGGTTCAGTTTTCAGAGAGATTCCAATTGTTGGCTGTTGCTTCTCGATTTTGGAATGTAAGTATCTGATGCTTGCCCAGGGGATTCCCTTGCCTAAAAGCAGTCCCTCAAAGTGTCCCTATTTTCCAGGGATGTCCCTGATTTAGAGAAACCGTCCCGGTTTTGATTTGATCGGAGTGTCCCTCTTTTCCTTAGGATGTCCTATTTTCATCAGAGAAATGTTGGAGGGTATGTAAAAGCTTCAGCTTCTTACTTGGCAGCTGTGCTGCAAGAGCCTCAGAGTGGTTGCACACGTACTTCAGTGGCATCTCTTTATTAGTTTATCTGAAAGCTTAAGGCACCCATTTTCTGTTGACATTGAAATTGTTGATCCAATTTACACAAAAGTGGTAAGGACCTAACAGAAGCAGAAGACATCAAGAAGAGGTGGCAAGAATACACAGAGGAATTATACCAGAAAGATATGGATGGCTCCTACACCCCAGGTAGTGGGGTTGCTGACCTTGAGCCAGACATCCTGGAGAGTGAAGTCAAATGGGCCTTAGAAAGCACTGGAAATAACAAGGCCAGTGGAAGTGATGGTATTCCAGCTGAACTACTTAAAATTTTAAAAGATGATGCTGTTAAGGTGCTACACTCAATATGCCAGCAAGTTTGGAAAACTCAGCAGTGGCCAGAGGATTGGAGAAGATCAGTCTACATCCCAATCCCAAAGAAGGGCAGTGCCAAAGAATGCTCCAACTACCGCACAATTGCACTCATTTCACACGCTAGCAAGGTTATGCTTAAAATTCTACAAGGAAGGCTCAAACAGTATGTGGATCGAGAACTCCCAGAAGTGAAAGCTTGATTTAGAAGAGGCAGAGGAACCAGAGACCAAATTGCAAACATGCGCTGGATTATGGAGAAAGCTAGAGAGTTCCAGAAAGACATCTACTTTTGCTTCATTGACTATGCAAAAGCCTTTGACTGTGTCGACCACAGCAAACTATGGCAAGTTCTTAAAGAAATGGGAGTGCCTGATCACCTCATCTGTCTCCTGAGAAATCTCTATGTGGGACAAGAAGTTACAATTAGAACTGGATATGGAAGAACTGATTGGTTCAAAATTGGGAAAGGAGTACGGCAAGGCTGTATATTGTCTCCCTGCTTATTTAACTTATATGCAGAATACATCATGCGAAAGGCTGGGCTGGATGAATCCCAAGCCGGAATTAAGATCGCCGGAAGAAATATCAACAACCTCAGATATGCAGATGACACAACCTTGATGGCAGAGAGTGAGGAGGAATTAAAGAATCTTTTAATGAGGGTGAAAGAGGAGAGCGCAAAATATGGTCTGAAGCTCAACATCAAAAAAACGAAGATCATGGCCACTGGTCCCATCACCTCCTGGCAAATAGAAGGGGAAGAAATGGAGGCAGTGAGAGATTTTACTTTTTTGGGCTCCATGATCACTGCAGATGGTGACAGCAGTCACGAAATTAAAAGACGCCTGCTCCTTGGGAGAAAGGCGATGGCAAACCTAGACAGCATCTTAAAAAACAGAGACATCACCTTGCCAACAAAGGTCCGTATAGTGAAAGCCATGGTTTTCCCAGTAGTGATGTATGGAAGTGAGAGCTGGACCATCAAGAAGGCTGATCGCCGAAAAATTGATGCTTTTGAATTATGGTGCTGGAGGAGACTCTTGAGAGTCCCATGGACTGCAAGAAGATCAAACCTCTCCATTCTTAAGGAAATCAGCCCTGAGTGCTCACTGGAAGGACAGATCGTGAAGCTGAGGCTCCAATACTTTGGCCACCTCATGAGAAGAGAAGGCTCCCTGGAAAAGACCCTGATGTTGGGAAAGATGGAGGGCACAAGAAGAAGGGGACGACAGAGGATGAGATGGTTGGAGAGTGTTCTCGAAGCTACAAACATGAGTCTGACCAAACTGCGGGAGACAGTGGAAGACAGGAGTGCCTGGCGTGCTCTGGTCCATGGGGTCACGAAGAGTCGGACACGACTAAACAACAACAAATTTACCAAATGGAATTGGCCAACTGCAGAATTGTGACTCTCTGAAAGATGCATTCAGATCAAGCAGCCTCACTAATTTCTATGCATCTCTCCCCTCTTAGACATATCTTAATCTCAGGAACCATGAACTCAAAATTGCAACCATCTTTGGCAGCACCTATGTCTGTGAACAGACTTTTTCCCAAATTAAACATCTGAAATCTCCAACCAGATCCAGACTAACTGATGAACACTTGCATCACTTGCTACGACTAGCAGTGACAAATATGGAACTGGATATTGACCATCTCATTAGCCAAAAGCAGGCCCATACTTCCCATTGAAATACTTATAAGTTTATGTTGATTAAAATTGTTCTTCATTTTAAATAGTGTATTGTTTTTCCTGTTTTTTGTGCACCACAAATAAAATACAGTGGTGCCTCGCAAGACGAAATTAATTCGTTCCGCAAGTTTTTTCTTCTTGCGAGTTTTTCGTCTTGCGAAGCACGGTTTCCCATAGGAATGCATTGAAAATCAATTAATGCGTTCCTATGGAGACCGCCTTCAGACCAGGTCCGGGGACAATCTGTCCCCGGACCTCTTCTGAAGGCTGGCAGGTGGGGGGGAGAAGGACTTTTCTCCCCACCGCCAGCCTTCAGAACAGCCTTCTGAAGGCTGGCGGTGGGAAGAAAAGCCCTTCTCCCGCCTCCAGCCTTCAGAAGAGTTCCCCAGGGCTGCCTAGGCTGAGGATAGCAGCCTGCTGCCGGGCGCGAGGGGCGCTCTGAAGCAGCGCCCCTCGCGTGGGGCAGGCATCTGCAGCTTGGGGAGCCCTGCAGGAGTTCCCCGCAGGGCTCTCCAAGCTGTGGATAGCAGCCTGCTGCTCCGCACGAGGGGGCTCTTGAGCAGAGCGCCCCTCGTGTGGGGCAGACATCTGCAGCTTGGGGAGCCCTGCAGGAGTTCCCCGCAGGGCTCTCCAAGCTTCGGATAGCAGCCTGCTGCCCCGCACGAGGGGCGCTCTGCTTCAGAGCGTCCCTCGCGCGGGGCAGACATTCGCAGCTTGGGGAGCCCTGCAGGACTTCCCCGCAGGGCTCTCCAAGCTGCGGATAGCAGCCTGCTGCCCCGCACGAGGGGCGCTCTTAAGCAGAGCGCCCCTCGCGTGGGGCAGACATTTGCAGCTTGGGGAGCCCTGCAGGACTTCCCCGCAGGGCTCTCCAAGCTGCGGATAGGGGTAGCTGTTCTGAATGTTGGCGGTGGGGAGGAAAAACCCTCCTCCCACCGCAAGCCCCGGGAACAGAGGAGAAGCGCTGCGCTCCTTCTCCTCTGTTCCCGGACCTCCCACCGCAAGCCTTCAGGACAGGTCCGGGAACAGAGGAGAAGGCGCGCTGCGCTTCCCCGCTGTCCTTGGAGATTTCCCTATGGGCTTTCGTCTTGCGAAGCAAGCCCATAGGGAAATTCGTCTTGCGAAGCCGCTAAAAATCGGAAAACCCTTTCGTCTTGCGGGTTTTTCGTTTAGCGAGACATTCGTCTTGCGGGGCACCGCTGTATGTGCGGTATGCATAGGAATTCGTTCATATTTTTTTCAAACTATAGTCTGGCTCCCAACAGTGTCTGAGGGACAGTGAACTGGCCCCCTGTTTAGAAAGTTTGAGGACCCCTGTCTTAAGCCAACCAAGACAAATCTCTCAGCAAGATCTTCCCTTTTTTACACCCAGACTTGATCACATACAAAGCATACCCAGCAATATTTCTGCAGGTCAGATGACTGCATCATCAGTCAACTGGCAGTTTATCTGCTACTTACATGGCTGCCTCAGAAGTATTTGCATTTGTTATCACAGGGTGCAAATATTAGCAGGTTCTATTCCGCTAAGCCCTATTCTGAGAAGATCCCTTGAAATTAATGAACCTAGAATAGTCATGTCCAGTACTGTCAATGGGCCTACAATGAGTAGGACTAACATTGAAATACCACCCTTATTAGTCTGCTGCTTATACATACCTGTACTAATGGGAATGATCTGAGGCACTTAATCTTAGTGGATTTACCAGTGGAAATGTAAATAATAATGCTTCTCAATATATTATAAGAATGCTATGTTTGTAACAATGACCATTTCCACCCATCAAAGAGCAGTGATTGTGTATTAGGAATGGTTCCTTGAAAAGCAATTGTAAGTTAAATTCAGAGGATCGTATTTGAAAACTTCAGTCACCTTCTAATTAAAAATGCCCTAGGCAATAAATTTTGTTCTCTGCTCATGAGACTGGTATAATTATTAAAAACCCAATGGTTCATGTGTTGCTAGTTTTAATTTGGTGATAAAGCAGGCGAACTGTGAAGATGAATGATTACTGTGAGGACTTCTTTTGTTTCCACACACACACAATAATTCTTTTTTTATTCTTTTGTGATTGTAACAAACTTCTTTGTTTACAAAGAAATATTATGCTTAAAGCTGTTAGAACATGAAATTGGAAATGTAGCATAATGCTACTACAAATTTTCAATTCTGCAGGTAAAACGTGTGTATATTGCATGGTTTGTGTCATAACTATGAGATGTAGCTGTGCTAAGTTGTGCAAGTATTAAAGAGTTGACGTCACAACTTGAGCTTCACAGCATGAGCTTTAACTAATGTTTTCTCACAAAATTTATTCTTATGTCAGATTCTATCTTCATTTCTCACATTTTGTGGGTTGTGCTTTTTGGGGGGCATGGTGAACATGTTCTGTTGTGCCTTGTTAAGGGATCTGAGTGTGAAATGCAGGCTCTGGAGGCATGGTAGATGTTACATGTCACTACGGTGGTGACAGCCAGGTCTCGTCCACACCTCGGTTTGCCCTGCCGCTTTCCCCTGGGAGAACCCACCGTTAACTGCTGAATTTGACCAAACAACAATAGGGTTTTCCGTGGAGTGTTGTTTGTTCCGATTCAGTGTAAAGAGTGGGTTTTGTAGGGGGTAAGCTCCAGGGGAAGTGCAGAACCGCTCAGACCCAACCCCAGAAAGCGTGAGGCAAGTGGGAAACGGCTCGGCCTCCTGCTTTCTTCTGGGCGAGCAGAAGTGCAGACAAGCTCTCAGCTCACCATGCAGAAGCAACTGAAGTAAGTTTCCTTGTGGTCATTGCAGTGCTGGAAGTCTTACTGTGATTTGCCACTTATTAAGGTGTGTATATAAAATGTGAACGTGATCAGAATTGTAATGATTAATAATAAAATTATTCTTGCAGAATAAGCCAAGAGGTCAACTGTCTTAAACCAAAAATACCCAATGGTGTTATGAGTCTTCTGACATTGCCCCTTCAGTTACAGTTTTCTTATACTAGTGCTTATGGGCATGTTCCTTTTCACTGTTTTGCCACACAGTTGTGACTTGGGTGGTGACTCATTAATGCTCAGCCCACTCTGAAATACTAAACAGACTTTTCCATTAATGCTTGCAGTTCTCTGAGTACCCTGAGTCAGAGATTGAAGAGAACAATACTTTTTGTTTGCTATAGGGCAGGGTTAGCCAGTGGGGTGCCCTCCACATACCGTGGGACTACAGCAACCATGATCTATGTCCATTGGTCATGTTGGCTGGTGCAGGTGGGAGTTGGAATCTGATGACATTTGAAGAAACCGTGTTGCCTACCACTGCTGTATAGGAACATAGTACAGACTTGGGTGCACTCCCAATCTATCCCTGAGACTCTCGGTGTGTGTGTGTGTGTGTGTGTGTGTGTGTGTGTGTGTGTGTATGCCATTGATACGATCCCATGCATCAACTGTGATGAATACCAGGACTGTGTGGGTAGGGCCAATCATGTGGCCTTTTGCACCTGATCGCCATTTCCCTTCTGGTAGGGTGGTTATGGTTCACTGGGAAAACCAGGGCAATGATTTTCATCCATTTAGCTGTGGTATTCACACACACATACCACCGCCATATAAGATCACAATACAGGGAGCAGCTACACACACCTATGATGCTTCTGATCGTCTAGATTCTTTAAAATTCATTGTAGATCCCTCCATTTCCATCATTTCAAAAGAACAGAGAGGGAAATGAAAACAGAATGGGCCAGTTTGAAATGTGAGAGGACGATGGCACAGATTTTAATTAGGGGGTGGAATTAGGCAATAGTTATCAGAACCTCATCTCAAATCATACAGTCTGGGCTACAGTTGAAGATCACCATTTGTAAGAAAAAATGGCAAACTGAATACACTTTCTTGGGATAAAATCTTTTTGAGTAAACATGATAGATATGCACCACAGAGATTAAGAATTATTCATAAAGAAAAAGTTGTGTGAATTGTTTAATTTTATTTAAGGATGAGATGACTTATCTACTAAGAATTACTTGAGACATTTCTCATAATACTGGTGTTGAATTGTAACACTTTGCTATGAGGTCAGCATAAGTTGTGGCTTTGTGGCTGTTGCGACCCAAGATGTGGCTCTGCTTTTCCGAGAAACTTGGCTTACAAGCCTCTGATTTATTATTTAACTGTACGCTGTGTTCAGTTCAGCAGGGAAGCTTTTCCTCCCTGCAGTTCTATTGAGACCTGTATGTGTCAAGTTGCTGTTTCATGGTGACATGGACATCTTTCCAGATTCCTTGCTGCTTCTGTGCACCTTCCACAGAGTTTATTTTCATAATTGCTTCACTGCTCACTGAAAACTAGCTTCTACTAGGTTTATTTGCACTTTAATGCAAGGCATGCCCATGGAAGCATAATGCCATAGACTGACGCTCCACTGATTATCATTTTATCAATGGCAAAATTACAGAGAGCATGACTGATATCAAATGAATTCTATTTCCAGTACAATACGTGTTTCATTAGCCGCCAGTTTTGTTGGTAAGCCAAAAACATAAAGTTTCTCACAGTGTTTTGCATAAGTCTTTGTGCTCCTCATTCCTTTTAAACTGTAAAATCAGTCAAAACATTTTAGGGCTTTCAAAGCAACAGTACCCAGAGTCTAAAAGGATGTCCTTCTTAATAATCTACACCCTGTCACTTGTTTGTGTCACTGAAATGCAATTTTACGTTGAGTTTTCAAGCAAATGGATTAAAAGTAGAGGATTGTGCCTGGGAAAGTGACAGAGATGTCATTTTTAACTTTTCAAGGAGATATTAAATCCTTCAAATTACATCTCTCTGATGGGGCCACCTTCCTTTCTCCCTGTTGATATTTTTAACTCCATCAAACTTTTAGCCTTTTCCATGTACACTAGGAGACATCTCTCCTTTTGATGTGATGTGAAGTGCCTCAATATTTGGGGTGAATTACTATCGGCCATTAATGCTATGTTTGCGCTTGTCCTGTCATTTGGTGGGGCCAGTATCCTGAGCCGTAGCTAGGCGATCTTGTGCCCCTGGCAGAACCATCCAGATTGCACCTCTCCTCCAACCCTTTCCCCTTCCACCCATTCAATTCACCCCCTATTTAAAACAATTCCTTATGAGGCAATAATTGATATTTATAATTATGGACACATTTTTAGCCAATTTTGCACCCCCCATCGCCTGTGCCCCTGGCGGGGGCCCACTTCACCACCCTCTAGCTACAGCCCTGCCAGTATCTTCTCCTCTGAATTCACGATGCCTTCCCCTTGCATTTGGTGGAAAGAGTGAGTTTGACCATACCTCCTCACAACCATTTGAGATTAGTGCATGGGGCTGAGCAAATGGGAAGGAATAATATGGCATTGCATATGTCACCAGAAGTGTATTTTTCCAGGTTTCCTGTAGAAAGTCCCAGGGTTGGCCTCTTGACCCCCTCTAACCCCTAATCATTATCCCCAAAATGTTCCTAAACCATCCCCTAATATATCACTATCTGTTTTTAGGTGCTAGGAAAATATATTCTGGTTGTCCCAGGCTTTTGGATCTTCATTTTCTGCTTATTTTCTACAGGGGTGGGGTTGAGTTGGAGCTGCCCTTTTCTAGTGTTATAAGTTTGTGGGTGCCAGACTCCTCTAAATTTCTGGATCCAGTAAGTGCTAGAATTTAATCCCTGGACCCAGCAAGTGTTAAGAGCTAACCAAGCCAGGCTAGCTTCCTATGTTCAGGTAACTGTGTGGGTGATGGGCCATTAAGAGAACAAAGGAACGGTGATGGGCCATTAAGGAAGTAAAAGAGAGGGGTTTCTGGTCCAGATGGCAAATGAGTGGAACCCCTCTTCCAACTCTTAGATAGTGAGAAGGGAAAAAAGCCAGCGCTTAAGGGCAGAGTTTGGTGTTATGTAACCTAGAAGTAAATCTGCCGGCTGGAAAGCCAGAGAGGCAGAGCACAATGCTTGAATCTAAGGCTGTGGCTATGAGAGAAACAAGACCCTTTTGGGGTATAGATGCTGTGAACCCCTCCCTCTTAGGCTAAGGTTGTGTATATGTGCAAATAACCATCTATCATAAAGATGCACAGTCTGTGTTGTGCCTCATTCCAAAAAAGGAAACCCAGGACCCTGGTTTAGTGCCTGGAACCGCTGGAATTTCACACTGCTCAGAGACTGGGGTGGTGGACAACAATTGCTGGTGTGTTTTAGGTTGCTTTAGTCTTGTCTTTACACTTGTTTTTGTTGTAATGTCCTTTATAAGTTGCTTTCAGTTCTCCCCCGCCCCTGAGAAAAGCAACTAATCAGTATAAATGTTAATAAAAATAATACTGTTTGAATATGAGCATTTTTAATTAATCTTAATTGAATATATTTAGTGATTAAAACAAACACATTCACACGCTTTCTGTATGTCACATAAGGGAATAATTTTGGAAGAGACAATAGAGATTTTAATGGGTATGTATTCATGGAGTATGGAGAAACTAATATTAATAGGTGATAAAAATTCACCATTTGATACATTAGAGATAAAATTGGGATGGGGGCAGACAGTAGTGTATTTTACATGCATTAGTTGCAGTTCTTTGAAATACTTGTACCGCAACTATTGCACCATCACCAGTGCAGGACAAAGGCCCCCTTTTCAAGAGCTGTTTTATTTCTAAGATCCATACTTAAGTCCATAGTTCCATTTGTTTTGTAGTATAGAATCAGAGAATCAAAGAAATGTAGAGTTGTAAGCTACCCCAAGAGAGATCTAGTCCAACCTCTTGCAATGCAAGAATCTTGACAACTGACTTGAAACCATACTGGATCCGGCATTGCTTTGTAAATGTGCTAGCAATTTTATTGCTAGGAGGTGACAGTAGCCTCTGAAGGCCATTTCAGACCTTACACAGCAACTTTCCCAGGTTTGAATGTACTCAAGAGGAACCCACAGCCAACCTGAGCTCTTGGGATGAGTGCACCTGCATGACACGCATATTTCCTCACATCTGTTTGTCACTTTCACTTGCTATGAAAGTGCTTCTCTAGCACTGTTGCAAATGGTTATAGCTTTCTCCCCCTTTCAGGTGCATCTTCTATGCCAGGCGTTGACAAAGTTTTTGTGGCTTGGGCCAGTTCAGGGTCCCGCAGACGCCGTGGTGGGCCAGTGCAAACACTATTTCCGGCATGCCTTCCAGCGCGGAGGAGGCGTGCACAGCCTCCCATTGGCTGCAGGAGCTTCCTGCAACCAATGGGAAACCCGGCAGCATTGTGGAAGGTGGTCCCCGCTCTGCTCCGCGCTGGTTTAGGAGTCCCTGAGTGGTTGGTGGGGGTCCATGGGCCAGTTAGACGACCCCCATAGGCCGTTTGTGACCCATGGGCCTTAGGTTGCCGACTCCTGTTCTTTTTTTAAAAAAATAATTTTTATTAATTTTCAACACAAATAAACAATTTTATCCAAATTTTCACAAATTATCTCTTTTTGGACTTCCTTCAGCTTCTCTGCCAATCATCCATATTTACCTCTCGATTACGCATTCCCTATATTTTGTATTGCCATTAGTCTTCCCTCCCACTTCTGTTTCTTTTTAACAATACATCTTAGAATTCACAGTGCTTCTTGAAACCCCACTAGCGTTGTTTGTACATCACATATACTTTTCAGATAATCTACAAATTTTCCCCAGTCTTCGATGAACTTTTGGTCTCAAAGATATCTGATTTTCCCAGTTAATTTGTCCAACTCTGCATAGTCTGTCAGCTTCATTCTCCATTCTTCTATCGTCGGTATTTCCTCTTGTTTCCATTTCTGGGCCAGTAAAATTCTTGCTGCTGTGACTGCGTATTGGAAGAGTTTACAGTCCTTTCTTCTTATTTCCTTCCCTGTAATCCCTAAAAGAAAAGCCTCTGGTTTCTTTACAAATGTATATTTTAACATCTTTTTCAAAGTTGCCGACCCCTGTTCTAGGCTTTCCTCGAGATGGAGATTCGCAATAAAAGCAGAACTCTTCGTTCTCGTGTGTTTTGATACTGTTACAAAAGTGAGACCCCATCCTTCTTTTGCCTCTCCTCTATGGACAGTCAGGATATGCAGCCCACATAGTCATTCTTTTGTTACATCCTACCTGAAGCACATTTCCGTTGTCTGGCACCAGAAGGTTTTATGATCACAGTTAGAATGTTTCCTATTAGATCTGACTTAATCAGACTGCACTTCCCAAGCCTCCGTCACATATTGAGAAATCCCGCCTATGGTTAAAATTATTGAGCGGCTGTGTCTGGAACACCCCCTTCTGTTTTAGTCATTATCAACACAGCACTACAGTGGGGGAAAGAAGCCCAGGAAAATAAACAGAATTTGAAAAAAGGAAACAAAATATTATGGCATCACACACCACGTTAATTGCTGGGCTCAGATGGGGGATGATTGATACTGTCATCCTTCGCTTTCCTGAAATGAAAGCTGGATGTATCATAATACTGAGCACATCAACCCCCCAGAGAAAGTCTCTAATATGGACAAAACATAATTACTGATTCTTGGTTCCTACAATCTCTCACCACCTCCCCTCTTTTTCTCTGCCAGTCATTTCTCTCCCCAGCTCACCCCATGCTCTTTGCTAAAGACAAAAAGGTATACCATGGTTCAAAGATTAATTTAAAAAGCGCCTTCTGAACGTATGGTTTCCAAAAACAGTCCGGAGGCACAAACCTTGCGCCCCTTATTGGAACTCCTGCCTGCTCATTCTCGGTGTTTAAATAATGAATTTGCTCTTAGGTTTTGGAATAGATCTTAAGAAATATCACTTTAAATGCCATGCCAAATTGGATTACACCTACAAATACAGCAAAAATGGCTTGGTTGAAGTAATTCGTTGTAAGTGAGCCGCTACTGCAATTTTCACACTCCTCCCAAATGAGAGAGAGAGAGAGAGTGTGTGTTGGGGATTTCCTTTGCTTCTAGTTGATGTCAACTTTTTCATCACACTGGAGACCCAGATTTTGGATTGTTCAAAGCTAGTATTTTAAGTGACTGTTTAAGCCTCAGTATTTTGATCATTCAGCTAGTTTTTGTCCATAGGTATCAAAGGCTGAGGAAGGTTGAAGTAAAGATGCCAAATTTTATTTTCCGAGTTTTCACAACAAAAATAATTTTATTCACCACTACCCAAGCTCACGAGTGGATTGCAAAAGGTGGAGCATGTTCAATGGTTTATTTATTTATTTAATATATTAACCAAATTTATATTCTGGCATTCGTTACATAGGGTGGATTCTAACATAATAAATAAAAGCATCATACAGGTAAATCAAACAATACAGTACAAATAAGCTAAAATACAACCTAAAACAACCTAAAGCAGCAGCACATCAGCAGACTAAGACTTTAGGCACCACTTAAAACCTAAATAATTTAAATGCATTTGAAGACCCAATAGAAGAGGTGCATTTTTAACCAGGTGTTAAAAGCCTTAGGTGTTAGAGCCTTAGTAATGTGGTAACCATCTGCACCTCCAGGAGGAGTGAGTTCTGCATCCAGGGCACCACTACCAAGAAGTCCCTGTTCCATGTCATTGCATAACGCACCAAGTAAAAGGACCCCTGGACGGTTAAGTCCAGTCAAAGACAACTATGGGGTTGTGTCTTGCTTTCAAGCCGAGAGAGCTGGCATTTGTCCACGGACAGCTTTCCGGGTCATGTGCCCAGCATTACTAAACTGTTTCTGGCACAACGGAACATCGTGACAGAAACTGTCATGGTACCTATTTATCTACTTCCACTGGTGTGCTTTTAAAATACTAGGTTGGCAGGAGCTGGGACAGAGCAACGGGAGCTTACCCCATCGCGGGGATTTGAACCACCGACCTTCTGATCGGCAAGTCAAAGAGGCTCAGTGGTTTAGACCGCAGCGCCACCCTTTGCACCAAGTAAGGACAGGACAATGAGCAGGCCAGTCTATGTAGGGAAACATGCTCCAACAGGTACCTGGATTACTGTCATCCAGGGCTTTATAAGTTAAAACTAATGCCTTCAATTGTGCCAGGTCAATGCAGGCCCTGCAGAATGGGTGCTACATAACTTCCCACTCTAGTGGCAGCCTTCTACACTAGCTGCTGTTTCTGGACGGTCTTCAGAGGAAGCCCCATGCAGAGTGCATTAGTTATCAGCTGGTTCAGTCCAGTTGAGTGGAGGGGTACAGGATGCCTTGCCATGCACTGGGTGAAGCAACCTGCTTCAGGCAGCACTGCGAGGAAAGAAAAGCTAAAGTCAGGAATTGATGGGTGAATGATGCACCAAGGCTTTGCTCTGGAGGGATGAGGGCTTTTGAATGTTGCTTCAAGCAGCAAAATATCTTGGCTTGGAAGAAGAAGGAAATATAAACAGTCCCTCACTGGATTGGAGTATTGGGAGTTTTCTGGACTGTGCTCTGTATTAGCAATTTTTTATTATTATTTTTTAAATCTCACTAACCCTGAGACTTTCATGAATGGGATGCTCTGGATACTATCTCCCCTTTGTTGTCCCATTTGCATGCAGACACAGCACATATATGCACAAGTAAAATTAAAAATATTGAAACAGATGGTGGAGGGAACATTGGAGAGGGGAGGAAAACCAGTCTCTTTCTCCCTTTGTCCAGCAGCTGGGGCTGGCGAAGTTGGCAACATCATGTATCTCTGAGGTAGCAGATCCAGGAACCTGAATGGAATGTCCTCTTTCCTTGTGACTGCACAGCTATTTATTTGGGGAATTTTGAAACTGGCTTGTTATCACAATCCTTTTCACCCATTTTTTATAATCCTTCCTGTCACATGGTGTGATGCCCCTGAAACTTCTGGTTGAATCTGGTAACAACAGAAAAGAGGGTAGAAACTCCATCTTCAAAATTTCAACTTTTGGGGTTCAGTGACAGGTGAAATGGCATCCTTGCACACTCTCAGCGAAATGCAGAGAATGAGAGCTCTTAGTTTTAACAGGATCACTTTCTGGTAGCGAGAATGCACCAACTTTCAAAGACGTCTCTCCTAGGTACAGCATCTCAAAGAGCAGAGTTTAGCTAAGGGAGGCCAGAGCAGCAAAGGAGTCCTTTAAGAGATATTTGAAAGGGTTTTTCCCATCAGTGTCAGACCTCCTGCTTGTGACATGAAGCCACATGGTTGCCAAGAAGAGAGATCTGTTTCCCTGTTCTCCAAATAGCAATGGCTCTAATAGACCTTTTCAGGACATGACCTCTGAGCAGCTAGAAAGTGAGTGGGAAGGGGGAGTTTGGAGCAAGGCGAATGGAAGAAACCCACTTCCCATCCAGAGCGCTCCCTATCCTGTATCAGACAGACAGGCTTTTCCCTAGTTGTTGGCAATGCATTTCAATGCATCACATTTCTAACATGCAGCATGTTTTTGCCGCCGTTCACCACATCATTCCACCCAACAAGCTTGTGAGAGATAGCCACAATTATCCCTGATTTATAACTGAATAAGCAAAAGAACCTCTTCCTGCCATATCACCAGAACTTATGTGGGGTGGAAAAGTCTAAGGAGCAAGTAGATTGCAGGGATAGCTCAGTTTGTAGAGCATGAGACTCTTAATCTCAGGGTCATGGGTTTGAGCCCACATTGGGCAAAGAGTCCGGCATTGAGGACTAGATGAGCCTTGTGGTCCCTTCCAACTCCACAGGTCTATGATTCTATGAGTTTATGATTCTAGATGACTTGGCTGAGACAAAAGGAATCAGGCAACCTCTGATAGTTTTATATAGGCCAGCATTTGTCATATGTTTAGTTCTGTTTCACTAGGTGAGCTATGGCGGGCTCTTGTAGGTCTTGCTGATCTCCCTGAAACGTTGTCTTCTTATCAGAGCCAGAACTTTGGGGCAGGTGTGGAGTTTACTCTTGACATTTGCAAGGTCACAGTGACAGGACCTATTGTTGGTTTGAATTCTTTCTGACACTATCACTTGGTATCACTTGGTGAAGTCCATGACCCTAAGATTAAGAGTCTCATGCTCTACTGACTGAGCTATTCCAGCAGTTAAGAACTGGTCAATTCGGGACATAGAATCATAGAATGGTAGAGTTGGAGGGGATCACAAGGGTCATCTAGTCTAATCCTTGCAATGCAGGAATCTTTTGCCCAGTGTGGGGCTCAGACTCATTCAATGAATACTTATGCCTGTGCATTTATGTTTGATCTGAATCTAGGGTTTCCTGTTCTGCTCTCCCTAGATGCACGACTTCATACATATCTTTAATTTTTACTGAAATTCAAATACCAGGTTGTTAGGTTTAAGTATCCATTGTAAGATTGGCACCTATTTTGAACAGGAAACTTGAATTTACAGATCTGATTTTGGAAGCCTGACCTTGTGAATTTAGCATGGTGCACTGTGTTATCAAGTACTATGTCAGTGCTTTCACCCACTTAAGTTCTCAAATGCAACATACAGATCAGTATCAGTGCTTGGTGTAATAATTCTTCCTATAGAATAATAATAATAATATTTTTATTATTTGTACCCAACCCATTGGGGTACTGGGAAATTTTAAATGTCTGATGTGTTACAATTTTTCATATATGCTGTAAGCTGCCCAAAGTGGCTGGGGAAACACAGCCAGATGGGCAGGGTATAAATAATGATAATAATAAAATAATAATAATAATAATTGTTGTTGTTATCTGACTGGGTTGCTCCAGCCACTCTGGGCAGCTTCCAACATACACAACATATATAAAAAACATAATAAAAAGTCAAACATTAAAAACTTCTGTAAACAGGGCTGCCTTCAGAGGTCTTCTAAAAGTCACAAAGCTTTTTATTTCCTTGACATCTGATGGGAGGGTGTTCCACAGGACGGGCGCCACTACCAAGAAGGCCCTCTGCCTGGTTCCCTGTAGCTTCACTTCTTGCAGTGAGGGAACCGCCGGAAGACCCTCGGAGCTGGACCTCAGTGTCAAGGCTGAACAATGGGGGTGGAGACACTTCAGATATATAGGGCCAAGGCCGTTTAGGACTTTAAAGGTCAGCACCAACATTTTGAATTGTGCATGGAAACGTACTGGGAGCAAATGTAGGTATTTCAGAACAGGTTTTATGATCCCAGCAGCTGCTCCTAGTCACCAGTCTAACTGGGTTTGGCAATACAGCAAAAAAACCCCACACGTTTTGCAGCGTCATTTCAAAAACAACACAGATGTCTCCAAATGGGACTTGATTGTTGGGGAGATTCCCTTGATAGGTCTGGTAAACTGCAGCTGTGTGTGCTTTACAAAGTGTTTGGCCTGTAATCACGTAAAGAGACTGAAGTGCTCCTTGCCGAAGGTAATTACGGGTTCTCAATGAAAATAGCAGCATTAAAGCCTGTTGGGATAGTACTTGTCACACTAGAGAGAATAGGAAGGCATATGCGGGTCATGAGGTCTCTGCAGAAAGACCCCATCCTGAGATAATGATACAGTTCTTGCTAGGAGATGAAGGCGCTGGGAAGCAACCTGATTTGGGAGGAGCTGTTACCTTGTGGCAAACAGCTGGGCTATCTATTCAGGAAGAATTGCAAAATGAAGAGTGAAGTGCTAAAGACTGGATAAATAGTGCAGAATGCCCTGGGATATTTTTTAAAGGATTAATTGATTTACATAGATCTTTTGGGGAAGAGCCAAATGTGCTATTGAGTAGTTTTCAAAAAGCTGCTATTATGGAGCAAAGTAGGTCCTTTGTAAACTTTGATGTTTGCTCAAAAGCAAACTGAGTTTACACTGCAGATTAATTGGAAGTAGCCTGTGGGAGATGGTGGCTTAAGCAGTATGTACATGTAAAACCTGCAGGAATACTGCTGATTCAGAGCTGATCTAATTGTAACCTTATCTGAACAGCAACTCTCTGTGGCTGGCTATCTTCCCAATTGTACATGGAATTTCCTTGTCAAAATGATATAGCCCTGTAAGCATGCATGACTGGTGTAGATATTCTCCTCGTGATCTAGAGAATTCACATGGCAAGGTGCCCTAGATCATGAATGCACAGGTATCCCACGGCTCTCCCTGGGAGGAGTTGAGTGTGAGTCTTCCCCAGTTCTGCTCACAAGGATTACAACAGGAGTGCTCATCCATGTGAGCACCCTTGCTAAAATGCTTGTTACACAACTACCCTTGACAGTATAATCATACATGAAGAAGTGTTTACACACAGATTCTGAGTCCTTAAATGAGAAGATCCTGACATGATACAATTGATGTTGGGGACTACTCAATTGATTGAAGAATTCGTGTGATGATGGGGAATAAAGATTTTGGAAATCATTTCAAAACTTTCTGTGGGTCACTTTCTACATTAAAACATGCCAACTTGGAGAGAAGATGAAGCCTGAATATATTGCACTAAGCCACCTGGTGTGTTGTTATGTGGAAAATGCTCAGCCAGCACCAAATTCCATCTCCAACAATGTGGTCAACTGTACATCCTGCGGGGCGGCTGGTGGATGTACAGCAGTTACAAGTTACTGGTCTCTGTAGTCACAGTCAGGTGCTGTGATTCTCCAACAGTTTGACTTCATCCCCATTGTCTCTCGAGACAGATGCCAACAACAACAACACAGGTGACACACTATATATGACAAACTTTATTGGGTTTGCCACCTTTCCCTTTGCAGCTTTAATAGCTGTAGCTTTCTGAATCACCATATTGGGAAAGACATATTTTCCAGAGCATTGTTTGGGACAACAGAACTTAAAGCCATCTCTGTTTTTTGGCAGGGCCTGTGATTCCATTAAAGGTGGCCTCAGCCCCCAGTCATTGTTAGAATAACTAGGGATTCATCTACAAATCTGGGCATAATCCGCTTCCATTTTTTCTTTGTTCCTACTGAAGAACTTGGCATTGTTAAAAGGACAAACACACAATGCAAGCTTTTGAAATTAGAGTTGCCCTATCTAAAGGTTGCCTTTAAAGGACATCCTATTTACTCCTTGTATGTGTTCCTGCTCACAACTTATACATGTAGAAAGGAATTTAATCTCTTGTGGGATCTGAGGCTCAAGTTTGTGCACAGATACTTATTTCTTTTGTGCAACAAGATAACTCAACATTATTGGTAACTAGATAATTTTAGAGAGATAATGGTGGGAGAGGGAAGCAAGCTCATAAAATTCAAAGGAAATGTGAAATTGACTAATAGTAGTCCTTGGAGACATGACTATTTTCTGCAGAATGAAGGCAGGTGGCTAGGAGGAATCAGAACCTGTGTAGGCAACTATTTTACCAGAATGCCCTATTTCTACTTTGGTATTTTTCTATGGAATTTGACTAGGAAGACTGATGGAGGGGGGCATTCATCTCTGAAGAAAGACATGGAATATCTTATTTCTATGAATAATATGACAGCAGGTTTGCAGGCAAGATGAATAGTTCAGCATGTTATGTCACTTTTCAACATTTTCACGGGTTTCTTTCTGTGCAGTGAGTATCTGTGCATGGAACACAGATGTTTGCTTCACAGGCTGGAGACTGAAAAGTACTTTCTGAGTAATATGTCAGCCTGCACTAGAACAAAAATAAAAACCAATAACAGTGTGCTGCTACTGTCAGTTTTTTCAGTCTTTTGTAATAAGTGTTCTTGGAGGATACAAGAAAAGATATCTAAAAATATCATTTGCCCATAAAGGACCTTGTGCTACATATTGGATCTAAAAAATAATGACAATGAAAAGGTTTAGGAGTTCATCTTTAAATTGGGGGTATTTAACCTGCTGAAAATTGTTCCAAAGAAGACCTACAAGGCAAGTGCAAAATTAGAAGCACACCAAGGCTAGGTTAAGAGAGCTTTTTCTTTCATAGTGTCAATATCACTGCAGCCTAGCTGCAGTGGGTGTGTCACACCTAGGGTGTGTCACAGCAATAGATATGGAGGGGGGGGACAATGGTATTGTTCTTTGTATATCTGGATTTTTTTCATTTAAAAGTGTGTAGAACACTGTACATGCAATGTCATATTTAATCTGTTACCTGGAACAGAACCTCCATGCTTTGTCTGTCAGATACCATTAACTGGGGAGCAGCTTCAACCCAGTAAGTATGTTGGGCATTGTGCAGCCTTCCTCTTTCATAGTGGGCAGAAAGTCACTTTACGCCCGGTATGCAATGTTTATCTAACAGTGTCTCCCAGGCTGCTTCTCCTCCCACTGGATCTGCTTTGGCATAAACTGGGAGGAAGATTCATGGACTTGTAGAACAGAATTATAGAGTTGGAAGCACCCTGAGTGTTATCTAGTCCAACCCCCTACAATGCAGGAAACTCAGCTAAAGCTTCCATGACAGAGGGCCATCCAATCTCTGCTTAAAAACCTCCAGTGAAGGAGAGTCCATCACCTTCAAAGGGAGTCTGTTCCACTGTTGAATAGCTCTTACTGTCAGAAACTTATTTCTGCTGTTTAGGCACGATCTCCTTTCCTTGTAACTCCACTCAGTCGCTTCTTTTCCAGGCTAAACATACCCAAATATCTCAGCCATTCCTCATAAGGCTTGATTTACACATTCTTGATCATCTTGGTTGCCCTCCTCTGTACATATTCCAGCTTGCCAATATCCTTCTTAAATTGTGGTGCCCAGAACTGGACACAATATTCCAGTTGTGGTCTAACCGAGGCAGAATAGAGCAGTACTATTACCCTTCTTGATCCGGACACTATACTTCTGTTGTTGCAGCCCATAATAGCATGAGCTTCTTTTCACTGCTGCATTACACTGTTGACTCGTGTTAAGCTTGTGGTCTACTACCGCTAGATCCTGTGTAGTACTGGCAATCCAGTTGTCCCCCATCCTATGTCTGTGCAGCTAGTTCTTCCTGCCCAGGTGCAGAACATTACATTTCCCCCCATTGGAATTAATTTTGTTAGCTTGGACCCAGTTCTCCAATCAGTAAAGGTCTTCTTGAATCCCACTACACTACACTGAAATGTTTAAATGTTTCTTTGGTAGTCCTTGAATCTTCACACCACCCTTGGCATCCTCTCCTGCCACACTGGTGTGGCATGACACACCCTTTGAGAACCATTGGCCTAGTCTGACATTCTGTTTCCCACAGTGGCCAAGCAGATATCTTGGGGAGGCCCACAAGCAGTAACGTTTTGGGGAATAATAGGTTCATGGTCTGTTAATTTTCCAAAATGCTTGCCCTTCTAAATGTACATTGCATGATGTAGGTTTTTCTTAAAATATCTGAAACACCCAAACAGCTTGTGATCAGTGTCTCATATTTTAAGCACAGTTGTTTTCAGACACATTTTTGCAGCTGAAGTAATCTTGAGAAATTCCAGGAATCCGTGCAACCGTTTTCTGTCTACACTATCTTTTGAAATCACAGTATCAGACAGCTGCTGTCATAGACACAAACATTTGCATCAAATCTTACTTGACAAGTTTTGGTGTATGCTCACCAAACATGGGAAAACAGTGTTTTAAAACCAGCCAAATATAGGGGTGGTTTTTCAGGCTTTGGGTGATGGGACTGTGGCAGCAACAATGAGATTTTAGCTAGATTGGTCATTTAGTGCTTCATGCAAAAAAGAAGAAGAAGAAAAAAGAGTAACTCAATTTATCAGCTTTAATCATTACTGTATTTTTATTTAAAACCACAACAGTGTGGTTAATACAGAAGTCACAACAGCTTTTAAGCAAAATGGCCAACAATTTCTACCTATAACTATTTTTATGTAATTCATGTAACTTGTTCATTGACTACAGCTACTTACAAAAAAAAAATCTACCCTTGAAAAACTGTTTCTGTATTCAGCCTGCAGGCAAATCGTAACTTCCATTTTGTTTGGACTTTTGTGGAATTTCATACTGCTTTTTTAAAAATTATTTTTATTAAGATTTTCTGGGGTTACAAAAGTATGTACATCATCTCTGTTTTCAGATCATGAAATCCTTTCTACAGATCAGTCATATTCAGTGGGAGACTTTGATTTTGTATGCAGTACAGCAGCAACGACGTGTGCCCCAGACTCTGGGTGCTCAGCACCTGTGCACTGAGCCATCATAACTTTGAGCTGTGACATGACGTCATGACGCTGTAGTGTGGGGCGTGCGCTCGCTCTGTCGCCATGGCAGTGACTGGGCCGGGGCCTGCATCATGATTTAGAGCCAGCTGCCTCATTACTTAAAATCTAGGCTCAGGTTTTACCACCATGCTGGCAAAATTCGAAATAGAAAGACGGTGTTAGACAGGTAGCTGCAGCTTGGCTACTTTGTCCATGTGGAAATTTGGCCCTTGTGTGGAAAGCAGCTGCACTTTAACTGTGCAATGTGAGACTGCGAGGAAGTGAAACTCACGTGCTGGTGGTGGGCAGGCCAATAAAATATGACTGAGCATGTATGTTTGATACAAGATCTGCAAAGTTTTGATGTGACAGCAATTGCACAAGGAATTGTATGGGTACAGTTTCCTCAGAGTGTAAGATTACAAGCAATTAGTGCAGGTTTGTTGAGGGTTAATTAAAAGAACTATTTATTTAATTGTTTGGTAATGTCATCTACAAAGCAGCTGGCAGCCTCACAAAAAAGGGAAAAAAGAATTCCACCTGAAACCAACAAAACACAGTACAACTACATAATTTAACCACCTCTTTCATAGGATGTTTGTAAGCAGAGCTTGGGTGCTTTAGTTGTGATTGCAAGGGGTTGGACTAGATGACCCTCAGGATCCCTTCCAACTCTTCAATTCTATCATTCTAAATAATAAAGTAGCATAAAAAGTGGAGTACAAAAACATACTATAAAACATAACACAGTTAATAAGAATTATGTTAAGGCATGAAACCAACACTTAAAACTACTGAAATAAAAGAGGCTAATCTTGAGAAGGCTCAGGAGAAAGTAAGTTTTCCACAGATGCTGAAAACTTTCTAAGGAAAGTGAAGTCCAGAGACCTGGTGCCACAATGCTCAAAGCACATGCCCGAGTCATAGCGTGTGCACACAACAGGACAGTGTGGCACCATCAATGGGGCACTGCAGGGCAGCGCTCCATCGCCAATGGGAAATTGCACTGAGAGCTATATAATGTTTTTTAAATAGCCTGTAGATCCAGCCTTGGTAGCAAATTGGCAGCCAGTGCTATGCTTTCATCAGAGGTGTCACATGTTGTCAATAGGTCGCCCCAGAGAGCAACCCTGCTGCGGTGTTTTGCACTCGCTGCTGCTTCCAGACCAAATTCCAGGGCAGCCCCATGTAAAACACATTATGGTAATCAAGTCTAGTGGTTACCAGCAAGTGTGGACTGCTATAAAAGTGAACAGTTTTTGAGCTATATTTGGGAGTTGGAATAAGGGTTAAGAGTACTAACTAGGAAGTACTTCATTCAAACCTCATCCTACCTGTTTGTTTCTTGTTTTAAACACAGCTTCCTAGGTAACCTTCATCAAACTGTCCTTCGCATGACCTTAGTGCTACTCTTCTGCAAACTGGCATAATAATCACAATTCTCCAAGTGTGATTTACAGTTGAAGCAACTAATACAAAGCTCTATGAGCTTCCAGGAAATAAAAAAAAAACCCAGACTCCAGTACAAATGTAGCAGCTGTTATTAACAATGCCACATTTCAGGATCACTTTTGCTTCGTACAGATCTGCAACCAGAGACATCACTATTTGGGGGGCAGCTTCCCTAATTGCTCTTATGCTGATGCAGCTCAGCACAGGCTAAAGGTTGTAAACTGGCATAAATCCTGGTGGTTGAACCTCTTGACTCAGTTGTGGATTTGAAGCCCTCACCACAGGCTGTGATTAAAGCAAAGTGACAGAGGAGTATCAGTTGGGCACTTGTTTACAGATCAGGTTGTGAGTTAATGCTCAGCAAGCGCCGTCCTTTGAATTATTGATAAAGTGTTTTGTTCGATGTGAGAATGCAAAGGCAGTTTTGAGTTGCAAGGATAAGCTAGGGTCCCTGTGCTATTCCCAAGCTGCCAGGGTGAAGATGCTGCCCGTGGCCTGAATAATAAATATCCTGAGTGGGGGATGGGGGTGGGGAGGTGTGCATTTTATGGCTGCACTTCTTAGTGAATCGCACTGTGTAGTGCTAATGGCTATTCCATAACAAGCTGTTCCTTCACACCTTATTTGAGAACATTTTCTATTGTCTGAGTCCTGTGAACTTTCCAAACTCTCTTTGAGAGCAAGACATGCAGTCAGCAATCACTACGCCTAACAGCAGCACTTGGTTGTAACTACGTTACAGATGCAATGAAAAGCGTAACTGAATTTTCAAGTCTAGCATACAGCTTTCATTTTATAGGCAAGAGGGCAGGGGGCTTCTATTTTTCCATCAAGTGTTCCTTTCCAGGAAAATGTTTTTATTGTTTCCCCTTACTGCAGTGGGAAATTTGAAATGCAATGTATTTTCAAAGCCAGAATTGGCTGGCCCGGGATTCGGAACCTACTTCCCATTTGGAAAACTGTCATGCCCAATCGCCACACTGTTGTTGTTATTTTGTTGGGGATGCATGGGCATAGCAGTTTGGCTCGGAGTTTTGAACACCTGATTCTAAAATGTATTAAATTTCATTTTTATATTAGTGGCAATATTTTTAATATTGGCTTGTGCAATTTGACTCCTCAAGCTGAACACAGTCTACCAGGGGTTCAGTAAGCCCTCTAAGTTATTGCTGTGTGCTTGGGCTGGGTTTGTATATGTGTTATCAATTTCCTGGTAGGCTGCAATAAATAGTTGCTGGGCTGCTTTCAACTTGGCAGGTTGCAGGTGGGGAGAACCTTTGGTCCTTCAGAGGTGGCTGAACAGCCTCTCTGTATCAGGATGCTTAAAGGAGTGGGTAACATTAAGAAATACTATATTATTGGACTTGGAAGGATTTGGCAGAAGATATGGGTGCAACTCTTTTATTTTTATTTTTATGTTTGCAAATCAAAATCAATACTCAACAGCAGCCATTCAGGCTTGAACCACAGCCATAACTAGTTTGTTTTGTTTTCCCAAGTAAGTTTTTGGAATGGAACACAAATATGCAAACCTCTTGCCCACTCCAATATTTTATTTCTTTATTAAATTTATATCCTGCTCTTCCTTCCAAGGGAGCCCCCTTTAGAAGGCTTTGCAATATGTGGCATTCTAAAAATAAGTATAAAGAAGTATTCTGTTGTATGACATACCCCACCTAATAGAACGAAATGTCGAGCTGATTCAAACATCACTGTGGTCCCTGTGAAATAAACTCAGATGTACACAGGCACAAATTGATGTGGGTGTACTGTTTGTGTGAAGGCGAGAGTGTCTCTATATACACCTAGCCCAAGACATTTTATTTTCTGAGCTGAAAGACGAGATGGAACCCTCTCCTCCAAATTCTACACCTGACCAGACCTGCAGTTGAATTTTCTTTCAACACGTGGAAGACATCATCTTCCACACCTGAAGATAGCAGTCTAGTTTAGATGGCAAAGAGCAGGCTAGCTTATGGGATTTGTAGGAAACTGCGGGGCAGGGAGGGTTCTGCTGTCCTCTGACTGCTGCCTCACTAGCCTTGCCTGTAAATGAGGCTGCCATGATCTGAGATGGCAACTTTGCTCAGTTTGTGTGAGCTGAGTTCACATGGGACACTGATGAGTAAGTTCCAAAAGGTCTGACTTTCTGTAGCCTAGAAACACAAGGCTTTGTTGGCAGACAGATGAATGTGGCAAGTGTTCCCTTCCATTAATGTCTGAAAACCACTGGCCTATAATATTGGTTGGAGGAGACTCTTGAGAGTCCCATGGAATGCAAGAAGATCAAACCTATCCATTCTGAAGGAAATCAGCCCTGAGTGCTCACTGGAAGGACAGATCCTGAAGCTGAGGCTCCAATACTTTGGCCACCTCATGAGAAGAGAAGACTCCATGGAAAAGACCCTGATCTTGGGAAAGATGGAGGGCGCAAGGAGAAGGGGACGACAGAAGATGAGATGGTTGGACAGTGTTCTCAAAGCTACCAGCATGAGTTTGACCAAACTGTGGGAGGCAGAGGAAGACAGGAGTGCCTGGCATGCTCTGGTCCATGGGGTCATGCAGAGTTGGACACAACTAAACAACAACAACAACAACAACAACAACAACATAATATTGGTTATTTACTTCAGCTCAGACTGCATAAAATACCACTGAATGCAAAGCTCTCCATGAAAGTTACTTTTCTTTTATTTGCAAAAAGGAAACCAGGGTGGTTTGGGGAGGCCAGGTTGAATGCAGAAATGTGAGGAAATATTTTCTCTCTCTCTTTCTGAAACATTTTGTGACCACTCAGTTCACTGGTGGGTGTGTATGTCGTGGTGTTCTATGCTTTTACTGTAGCATAAGACGGGATTAGAAGAACATTGAATAACAATTCTTCTTGATAGCTGTGTGGAGGACAAGTGGCAGGGAAGAGAGAGGGTGGAAAGTTGTGATCTGAAGCATCTTTTTAATGGTAATTTTGACACTTTGTCAAGCAGAATGAAAATGGGTTCACACCTGTTAATGATCATTGTGTTTAGCTGAGCGATGGTGATTTGTACACTCGGCATGTTGTAAAGATATAATCTCTAGGTGGAGAAGGTAGAAAAAAAAGCTGTATCTGAATTATTGTTCTGCACCCCCAATCCTGTTTTTAATCTTACCCAGTTTATTAGAGAAGCACTTCACAGCTTTGGAAGCAGGTGCATCTGGTGTTGGGGAGAAAAGACTTTGTGAAAAGAGCTCAGCTGCTGGAAGCCCAATTGGTTTCAGCTTCATTCTCCTTTCCCTTTTTCTCCTCTCCACAGGTCAAGGCCTACCAGCATAATTAAAAATTGAATTATTTATGAAAAGCCATTAATGCAGGTGGCTTGCAGATTAGTCAAAGATGGCAGTGATTTCTTACAAAGCCAAGTCCTTGTCTTCTTTTGCTTGGCTTAAATGATGTCTCAACTGTGACTGCTGGGATGCCAGCCTGATGTATTTTGAACTGGGAGGAAGCAAATGATCTGTGAGGCTGTTGAGTCATAAGCACTGTTAGAGCCGAGTTGAGTTTTCATAAGTTTCATAAACTACATAGATGCAAACACAGTTTCAGCTTGATTCACTATACTATATGTGTGTTTTCATTTTCTGTTATTTTCTGTGCATACCTGTGTCTAGATCACAGCTTGGTCTTGAGCTCCTTTACTAAAACAGTAAGCCTCATTCTGTTCAGTGGACAGTTTATGAATTTAGTTTATGAATTTAGGATTTCAACCTTGATCAGCCAAAAATTTAGCTGAATGGTAAAGGCCAATTTAAATAGGAGAATACAAATGTTAAGTATGTATGGTGATTTAGGACACAGCAACTTTTGGAAAGGCTAGTTTGATTCTTCATGTTTTCCATGGAATGAGAAGGAAAATACTGAGAATGGGCATTCCTTCTAATATTAACTTGCGTTGCAGGTTTTGTATATAAAGCCATAGTTTATCTTGTATAGGTAAAGGGACCCCTGACCATTAGGTCCAGTCGTGACTGACTCTGGGGTTGTGGCGCTTTACTCATCTTGCATACAGATTCCGGGTCATGTGGCTACCATGACTAAGCCACTTCTGGCGAACCAGAGCAGCGCACGGAAACACTGTTTACCTTCCCGCCAGAGCGGTACCTATTAATTTACTTGCACTTTGTGCTTTCGAACTGTTAGGTTGGCAGGAGCAGGGACCGAGCAACGGGAGCACACCCTGTCGCGGGGATTTGAACCGCCGACCTTCTGATTGGCAAGTCCTAGGCTCTGTGGTTTAACCCACTGCGCCACCCGCGTCCCAGTTTATCTTACTTCCATTCATAAAAGGCACTTATATTGAGATTCTGGCTATATAAAATGTAGATGTAATAGATTTAACTGTAGAACTATATTGAAGCAATGCTTCCTGGTAGTAACAGAATTTTGTATATGGAATTGATATGCTCATTGGTAAAATGTGTGATGCAGATTTCCCCTGTGGCTTAGAAAAACATGAGCAAAATTCACCCAAGCTGTAACTATCTTCTGAAATGGCCTTGAGAAATGTAATATTCTCACATACTGTGGGAAATCATCAAAACAAGCAACCTGTGAAGTGTAGTGGCTTAAGGTGGGCCTATACAACTTCTGTCAGTCCACTAGCAGAAGAATATAAGAAGGGTCCTGTTGGATCAGACCAATGGCCCATCTAGTCCAGCATCCTGTTCCCGTAACAGCCAACCAGATAGATAGACACACACACACACACACACACACACTGCTTGATCATAGAAAAACAAATCCTCAATGTGGTTTACAAAAGGATACCCATGGGAATCCAACAAGCAGAACCTGAGTGCAGCAGTGCTCTCATCATCTGTGATACTGAGCAAATGGTATTCAGAGGCATATTGCGTCCAATTGTAGCAGTAGAACTTATCCTTATTTGAATTTGTCTAATTCTCTTTTAAAACCATCCATGTTGCTGGCCATCATTACCTCTTCTGTGCATGCATTCCATAGTTAAACTAACCATGGATTGTTAGTCCATTGTGACTCACTCACTTGATTGTGTGTGTTCACTGCCTGTATAGGACTATAAAAACTGGGGGCAGGGAATGGCTGCAGTACATAACGGATGGGGTCAATTCTTTCTGGTGGGTAAAAAGTCCTGAAGGTCTTAACAAGTTATGTTTGTTTGTAGTATAAATGGAGGTTCAAGCCTTCGCTCTGCCATGAAACTATATGGATGTAAGCAAACCTTTAACATAACGTAACAACAAAACTTTACGCCTGTCACTGTTCTCCTCATCCTAAAGCTTGCAGGGAAAGGTGAGTCTTCACCTGTTTCCTGACAGACATATTTTTTCCTTCCATTTGTTCAGCACACACTGACTATTTTTCATAAGTTCCTCTGACACCTTAAGGGCGCTTCTCAGCTTTTCCAGACAATCTTGAGATTCTGCTAAATGTTGATTCCAATATAAGTAGCCAAAGTTCAGTGGTAGTTCTGACAGGTCCTAGGGCCTTGGTCTTCCGCAAGTAAGGTATTCCTCAAATACCATGGGTGCATTGCAGAGACAAAGACAGCCATCTGAAGCAGTCCACAAATAATTTGTTTTGAAGGGGAAAGGCAAAATACCCTTTTCATTTTAGGAGCAAAGTTACCCAATACGGAGTCAGACCATGAGTCCATCTATGTCGCTCTTGCCAAGACTAAAGGTGGGAAACCTTCAGCTCAGTGGCATGGCCAAGATAAAAGTGTGTGTGGCCATCCCCACATATACACAAACATATGCTCACGTACAGCACCAATATACACAGCACATCATGATTTCCCTTTCCTCTGCTTCCTCCTCTTAAGTCTTTGGGCTATTTTCTTCTTTTTATGTGACAGATGTGATTCATCAGAAGCCCTTTTCTTTTGATTTTTGTAGCTAATTATTTGCAGATCTGAATGTGCATTCAGTCATCCAAGGAAAGCTGAACACCAAGTCCTGTTAAGAATTAGTGTTACCTTTCAGTAAAAGAATGGATCAGAAATGTAGATTGGTAAAAGCGCTATGAATCAGCTTGAACTGAAGCTTAGTGTGCACAATTGAGATTGCTCAAGGCTGCTGCACTTATACACCTACATGCTTTGCTGGCTGCTTCACATGGTAATTACAGTTCTATTCATAGTTGATGAGTAATTGCCATGGTGAACTCGGAAAACCTTTTTATAGTGTTTTATAGCAGCATAATTGGTTAACTTTTGTTTTTGAAATTATGTTGTACATTGGAAAGATGGCCTTAACACCACCTTGCTTGAATCCAAAGATAGCAAAACAGTTTTTTGTGTAGAAATACCTCCCTCCCCATTTATCAATCTCTTGATTATCAAAATTCACTGAAAAGCACCCTCATTCATGCTAAGAAGAGCCTCTACTAAATAGCATTTGTGAATAAATTCCCTGTATATAACTGTTTATGTTTTGTGCTTTGGAAAATATTTCTGTTGGTGCTGGAGCGCAACTGTCGACGTTTGAGGCCTTTTGCTGTTGTTGCATTGCAGGCTTGTTCAGCAATAGCTGCTTGGGGATAGGTTCTGAAATGGTGGCGAGATGCGGAGGGAGATGATCACTTTTAGCATTTATGGTTGGGGCCTCGATTGGGTAACTTCTTTTGATTGGTCTGGCAAACAAGAGACAGGATGTCTGGAGGTTCTAGAGCGAAGAAAATGCAGTTAACATCAGGTGGGAAAGTCCTCTGAAGATGCAGGAGGTGTGAGGCAAAGACCAACCAGAGAAGGCTGAGGGGGACGGGGATCACGGAGGCCTGAATATTTAGCTATTCCTCCCCGATATGATAACTATTATTTGCTGATAAAGATCAGCAGAAGGAAGCAAGTGTTATGCTAAGAAGGTTGCACAAGTGGCTTTTAAAAATCAGCTAAACTGTTCAAGAAACCAGAAGTACAAGTGGAAGAGCCTCGGTGGCAGTGGTAGCTTGTAGACAGAAGCTGGATTGGGTTGCGGGTGACTTTGTCTGGGGTGGAGCTTTAAGGAATTTGACCTGAGATAAAAAGTCTGTCAGGAGCAGTGACACTTAAGTCCATAGAAGCCCTTGAGAAATTACTTGGCAGCACTTGCCTTGTTGTGATGTTGCTTTCCTGTCCATGGTTCCCCCTTTCTTCTCAGCTCCTTGTTTCAGCTTCTTTTGCCTTCACATATCTCCACAGCCACTTAATTGTATTGACTGCCATGCTGCATGTGATTTGGCTTGCAGCAGTCCATGAAATCTTTCAGGTTGTGATAGCCGACATGATTGAACAGCATTGTGGGTGAGTGAAGGCAAAGGAGGAAAAAGGAGAGGGCCGTGAGAAGGATGGTGCAAATGCTGACAATTGCAACGAAATTGGAGGTAAGAACTGAACACATGTAGGCACAGTTCTACCTAAAACTGCTACTTTCAGTATAATATGCATTACTTTGTGGCAAAAATGCTTTTGAACTTTGGGTTTATAGGAGTGTGGCAAAACATCCCAGTATGAAACGTCCTCTCCTTTGGTATCTTCAAAAATGTTATCTTTTTATTACAGTGGTACCTTGGGTTAAGAACTTAATTCATTCTGGAGGTCTGTTCTTAACCTGAAACTGTTCTTAACCTGGAGCACCACTTTAGCTAATGGGGCCTCCTGCTGCCGCTGCGCCGCTGGAGCCCGATTTCTGTTCTCATCCTGAAGCAAAGTTCTTCACCCGAGGTAATATTTCTGGGTTAGCGGAGTCTGTAACCTGAAGCGTATGTAACCCAAGGTACCACTGTATTCTACTCAAGGCATTGTCATCGTGAGCGTAAGGCTTCTTTATGAGATGGAAGGAACAAGAAGTGAAGGAGTGTAGCCAGCTGCAGCAAGGGAGCAGAGCAACACTGGCTGGCTGGAGGTCTCTTTTGTTTAAACGAAATAAAACATTTGTTGTTAGCTTACAACAGTTTCTAACTCTGTCCCACAAGTCAAGGAGTAACACAGCCAACATCAGAACACTTATTACTGTAGATACTTATCATCTTCTTATCTAATACCTTTTATGGAAAGCATCATTGCACATGTCTCACTGTGCCTACAGGATATTTGTATTCTTCATAATTTAGAAGGAAATAGTACGTTGTGCTGGGCACCTGTTTTGGCATTTATCTTTCAGGATCATTCAGCAGTCTGCTACTGAGTCCAGTAATCTTATGGCTACAATATTTGCTATTCCTGAGATAGAAGAGTTGGGAGATTTACTTGGGAAGGCTAATGAAGTGGCAGTTCAGATGTAATGGTAAAGCATGGCTTCATTAAACAAGGATGTCTTAAGCCCACTGCAGAAGTGGTGGAGGGAGAGAAAGTGTATGATGGTGAAGAACATGCCATCTGACTGGAGCCATCTGCACTTCAAGGTACCACAATGAAATGTAACAAGCTGTAAAGGCTAAAGACAGGGCTGGTCCACCCATGAGACAGGCTGAGGCAGACACCTTGGGTGGGGGAACCCCATGAGGTGACACCCCTGCGGGAGCACAGTCACCCCTGCTGCTGGTGGAAAATCAGCAATGGTGGCTTCCAGTGAGATCTTGCCAAATTCTCACAAGATCTCAACAGAACCTGATGCTGCTTCTTTGTAGATGCTGCTGTACAGCCCAGGTAAGGGAGTCTTTGGTGGGGGGGGGGGCAGCACTTTCCTGTTTTGCCTCAGGTGATGAATTGGTCCAGGCTGCCCCTGACTAAAGAATAATGAGCAGCAAGTGGAGAACATGGTGGGATAAGGGGCGTGTGTGCTGAATGAAGGCATTTATTATAATGCTTTGAGGAAATTTTACTTGCTGTTGAGGAAGTTAAATACCAGGATTTAAATTCATAATGATTTCTTTGTCATTTGTCGGCTTACGTGTTAAATATGTACAGGATGCAAAGCCACACACCATTTGAAGCACACCCCGAAAAATGTGGCTTATGCTTGTACATTTTCACAAACACATTTGCTCCACACGATCAGCCCCTAGTTGTTCAGTATGTATGTAGAACTCCTTTTCAGACATGGTGACACCAGGAGGCTGGGCCAGCATGCTTTTTAGGTGGCACAGGTGGGGCTGTCAGGGCACAGTTGCAGACGTTTATAGAGTATTCACAGAAGGAAAAACTGAGTCTAGTTGTATTTGTGGAGGGTTCTAAGTATTATCAACCATAGTATTGGAACATGTTGAACAGTTGCAGCAGATCATGTAGGTCAGTTGCTACCTCATTTGGGGAAGTTCTCACTATGAACAAGCTCTAGGCTTGTGACAGATTTTAAAGCTACATTTGGTGGAAAGGCTTTGGGGAGGTGGGGACCTTTAGACTCCACAACTGCTTCATGGGGGCAAGACCTAGTGGAGTTGAGTTGATTTGCTCATTAAGCCTGATGCTCCTGTGCACATCCTGTTTTTGCTAATAGATTTAACTCCAAATTGCTTGGTGTGATTTACTGCTGGCTCACTCCTGTCAACTAGCTAGAAACAAATACAGTATGCATAAAACAATCATTAAAAGCAAAGATAAAATCAATAAAACTTTTGAAAAGAAATATAACTACCGTAAATCACATGTCTGGGTGGGCTTGCCAAAAGAGAAAAGTGCTCACTGCACTTGAAAGGGCCAACCAATGTGAAGCGCATTTAACTGTAATGGGGTAAAATTGGGAAGTTAAGAAAGCACTTTGTCCATGCTCTACATCCCATCTGTTTTGTCCATCTTCTGAGAATGGGTCATGAGTGTACCTGACAATTCTGAATATAACTTTCTCAGAGTCAGAAACAGATATAATATGAAACCATAAGGAAGCAATAATTCAGACGGTTTTTGTTTTTTTAAAAAATAGAAAACCACGAATAAATGTTATCATGTTCCGTGATAGTCCTATTATATAAATCAATGCATTTAATCACCTCAACAACAGCCGCCTTGTTCTACATCAACTGATTTGTGTCTATGCCTAGGGGGAAAAAGCTAACACTGACGTGATCATTATCTTTTTAGGTCACCATTACCACCTGGGACCATTTGTAAAATGTTCCCTATATTCCCCTACAGGTATAACAACCCCTTTTGCATGTCTCTTGGGCAGATGTGTTCAGTTCTGCACAGAAGCATAATTTATTTTTGTCATGAAACAATGTTCCTGACAATTCACCAGGCTTGTGGGAGACTCCTGTTCGACTGAAATTCACTAATACTGCAGTGTAAGATTACTCTCCTTCATTTCATTTCTCCTGGGAATGTACTACCTGAATAATAAAATGCTACTCTTAGCTCCAAGAAACTTCTCTAGGAATGCATACAAGACAAGTTTGTCCAAACTAGTCAGCTAGAACTTTTCTGTAATGTCCATATATAATAATAATATTCCTGTTTCAACCTCATATATTCGTCTTACGTAGATAAGGTAGCGGCATCCTCTCTGCTCCTGCTGCCAACCTAGTCACATAGTTGAAAGCACTAGTGATGTATTTTGAATAAGTGATATGAAAAAGTTAATTCCATTAGCCATCCAGTGCCACCAAAGTGGTACATCACGATTGATAACCATTGGATAACCATGGATTTCAGAGATGCATCTTCACAGGAATCAATAGCAAGTGTGTGACTAACCATCTTCTTTCTCAAGAAATTGATAAATGTCAAGACAACCCCCATCCAGAATACATAACTTGCTTTTCTCCCAAACATGAGAGCTACACACCTAAAGAGCCTCCATCTTCCCAGGGCTCAAGCAGTCTAGCACTGCATTCAGACATCAGTCATTCACAGTCTCTCCTGATACAAGTGTTATGGAGAAATATTGCTGTTTGTCGTCAGTGTACTATAATAATACTGATTGGCAGTATTGGTGCTTTAAGGATAACAGGTGTCAGTGATGATATATTTAAGAACTAATTAAAAGCACTGGAGAAATTCTACAATTTATTAGAAAATTCTCTTCAGTTTTATACCCTTGACCATGGCTTATCCCCAGAGACACCATTCAGCAATTAGTTACCAACTGGAGTCATAAGCACAGTATGGATGGTCATGGTGTTGAGAAAGAACTACTGATATGTATAACTTAATCAAAGGATAAACATGACATTACTTCCCTACTTGATTTTACAATGGGCACATTCCGAATATCCAAGTGCACTGTAAAACCAGAACCATGAGTTTTTCAAATTCATTACATCTTACCTATATAATTTAAGCTGCAAAAATCTGCATTTGCAACACAATGTAGTTTACCAAAAGGTTTTGCTCTGTGTATGAGGCAGCTTGCTGGCACTGGGCCAGTAACAGACGATGCTGCGATTAACGATATACATTACCATAGCCTTGACACTGAAAATGCACATTCAGTACCAGTTGTTCTCTGCAGTCTAGATGCACATAAATCTTGGGATAACTTTCATCTGCCATGGCAACTAACATTTAGTGAATATCGATGTTCCATTTTTAGGGTTAAAACGTGCAGTGAGATATGAGGTTTACCCAAGATGTATATTCAGTGTGAGATAACTACACTAAAACTTAGTACAGTGAAGAAATGCGAGTACCATATTTTGCAACAGACAAAAGACATTCATCAGAAGACATTCATGTGAGATTAATGGGAGAGTATGAAGATGATGCAAAATCTTAGGTTCTGTTCCCTTCATCTTGAAGTCAGCATAAGGTCACAGGATGCTCTGGTCAAAAGGGCAAATGCAAAGATGCCTTATCATTTTTCAGTGAAGGAGAAGGCAAGCAGATTCTCACCAATGTTTAATTTCCATTCTTAATAATATTAACGCAGACAGTAGCTAATATTCCCCCCTTTTTCCTTCTCCCTTTTATGGTTTATTGTCATTTGATTGTTTTCACTTTAACTATTAAAGGTCTGTATTCTGCAATAAAGAGAATAAAGTTTCAAAAATGCCTTTAAAAAAGAAAGAGAAAGCTCTCGATACAGAATCTGTGCTTTCTAGGGAGGAATATTCAGCTCTATATTGCAAAATAATGTAGCCTTTTTTCAGTTTATTGATATCATGTTTATGTTGTGTTTACAAACTTTTAGTTGATTCCGATGAACCATCCTATCTGACCCTCCCCGTCAGGTTCCATTTTATAAACAGGAATGTTTTCCATAACCACACTTTTGATAGCATACTGTCCTTGCTCCTGAATCACTGTCAATGCCACTATGCAAGGGGCAAGAGCCACTGAGTTGTCTCTGTAGCTTATTGGGTCCTAGCTTTCATACCCCCCTCCTCCAAACTATGGTTTGAGCAATCAGGATTGAACCCTGGAGTCAGGAATGTTCTGTCTGAATGCAGGTGCTGCCTTATAGGAAACTGAAGTAGGCAGGTGGAAGTCGCAAGAAGACCTCTAATCAGAAAGGTTCCAAAACAACTGGAATGGTGCAGGTTCCGTGCCTCTGTAGTTGTAAAGAATCAATTCAATCACCTACTGATGGAGACTGGTGCAGATGGAGTGATAGCTAGTTAGGGAGCTAACTTCAGGGTTTTGTTCCTTGAGGAAGGGCTTGCAACATTTACCACACCCTTGACTTCTGTGCGTTCAACCCAGTGGAAAAATAGAAATATACCGTGAGTACAAGCACCAGTCTTTCTCCTCAAATTGTCCAACAACTATGTGGGAGTTCTCCTTTATGCCATTCTCATTCTGCAGCAAATGCAGTTTTATAGGATTTGAAAACAAGCATAATCATGAAAGACCCAAAACTCCTTGAAAACCATATCCTAGATTACAAGAATAAAATGTAATAAGTGACCAAGAGGATGAGAAATAAAATCCCCTGCTTTGATCACAACCAAATTGCTCATGCTATCTCGATTTTATCTTACGCTGACATCACACTCTCTATGATACACTTATAGCAGAAAACTTGAAAGGAAAATTAAACTGAAATCAGCAGACGAATTAGAAAGATGCTGTGAATTCAAAAGCATCGGTTGATGAGAACGGCCTTTATGAAAGCATCTGACACAAGCCACTAATGAAAAAATCAATTTCTCTTAAAGATCATAACTTCTCTAGGACTACAGCTATGCAGAGGCACTAATTGGTTTTCTTTCAAATATCTATACTTCATTTAAAGATAAGTGAAGCCTTTTGTGCAGACTACAATTGAATTCTGTGTCAGGGTGATGCATCAAATGAAAAGACAACAATAAGTGGAGGCAGAGACTCAAGTTACCTGTCCTCTACCAGGCCATGAACTCAATCCTGCTTATTCTAGACTTTTATTTTATTTTAAAGTCAGCACTATTTGTGATGGATGTCCATAGCTCACCCACAGAACCACATTTTTGACTGTCTTCTCTATCTGGGCAATTCCTACACATTTTACCTTGGGTGTTCCTATCAGGTGCTATTTCCAAAGTGGTGGTGCTGGAGCAGGCAGTATTCAGGAAGGTCCAAAGGCCTGTTCATGGTTACATTGTGGAGGGGGAAAAACATGCATTTAAAGAGTCTTATGATTTTTAAAAACTTTTTGTTATACAGTACTTAACAGTATCTGCAGCGTGTCAGCTGTATCCCTTTCTTTAGTCTCAGGAGATGTAGAGCACCAGGTGGTTTCTTGTTCTCAAGGAGCCCCCTGGTGAGAACCTTACTCTAGGGTCTTCTCCAGACAGCACTCTTAACGGCATTCAGAGTGACTGGTGCTCTTTCTGGTGTCAGGATGGTCATACTATCCTGGCTCCCAGTTGGCTGAAGAACCAAAACTGAAAGGAAGGATTTTCCCCCCTCAAACACTTTAATGTTTAATTGCTGCAGTACATATGCAAATTGCTGGTTTGTGGCCCTTCGGCAATACACATAATTATTCCTAGATACAACTACAACAAAGGCTGGTGATCTAACTCCCAAAGCTTTAGATGCTGATCTGACATTGAAACACCCGCTTGCTACTCTATATACAGGAATAGGTGAACTCAACAGTGCAGCAAGTGTTTCTGCAATTGCTCAATATGCCCAGTAGGCAGAACCATCTGTTCACTCCTCCTTTGGCACCTCCTGATTCTAGTTCAGGTATCTTCAGCCTTTCTGGACCCAGGACCCACTTTTAACCCAAACAGCAATTGGGGAACAATTAATCTTTTACCATATATATTTGCATGGTGTTAATGTTCCTGTTGCAACCTACATTGGATCAGGCTGCAACCTGCTAATGGATCCCAGCTGAAGACCAGTGATTTAGGTGATGGGGGGAGTTGTCTCTGCCCTCTGAAGGATATGTGTCCCTGGCAGAACATCCCCTCTGGAGCGGCAGAGCAGCTCCCAGTGTCTGCTCTAACTCTGGGTTGCAAAGTTCCCGGCTTCACATGTAATAGTTCCTCCGCACCATTGCATATAAAGTTCCCTTAATTGAATTTAGCTTGCCATGACTTATCACTCTGCTACAGTTTCTAATACCTTCCATGCCATCCTGGAGCTTTCCATGGACCAGGAGCAACAGCTGGCAGCTGCCAACACTTATTGCTACTCAGAAAAGCTGATAAAGATTTTAGTAACTTATAGCTTGTTGGGTGAATTCTTGGGGGGAAACTTTCACTGAGCAAAGCGGGGAGGGACAAATTGATATAGCATGACTTGGCTGTAAATGAGCAAAGCCAGTTTTGAAAAGTATTTTTGTTTGCTCTGCTCCCTTGGCCAGTGTTGGATTTATGCACTAAATACAAAAACACCTAAATTTAAAGTTTAACATAGTTAAACAAGAGACATTATCATTCTTCTGTGACAAAAATATACCTAATGGCTACACAATTATTTGTTATATTGTATTTATAAATCTATGTGGAAATAATTAAAATACATTATTATTATTATTATTATTATTATTATTATTATTATTATTATTAAAACAGTTTTCATATATGCTAAGTAAAAAATATAAGTATTTCCATTTTAAAGGCATTTCATATGCAATAGGCTTATTGCAAGACATGTTTAACACCTACGTACCAGTATATATGCAAATATGAAAGTGTATTATTTCTGTTTTCTTTGTCCTTTCCATTAGAATAATACACATTATTTGGCAATGCTATGGGGCCTGCTTAGGGCATCAGCATGTCTTAATCAGACGCTGTCCTTGTCCTTCTGTTACACTTGAACACACAATTATAGACACAGACACACAATGGTTGTACCATATAGCTTCTGCCATAGTCTTCCACAGGTTAGCATCTATTTTATGTTTTCTTGCATCCCCCCCTTGCACAATGACAATGATAATTACAACAATTGTAAAGCTATTATTTTGCTTCCCCTTGTGCCTTTTTAAGTTGGCTCCTAGAAAGCTTTCCTCATTAAGGCTACCCTTCCAGTTCCAAATTTGTATCTACTAGGATTTTCTCTTTCTAATATCTGTAGAATTTAAGAAAAGCAAATTACAAAACTACTGCTCAATATTACAACATAGTTTTTCAGGTGCCCTGCTTCCCTTGTGTGTGTTCAATAATTAAAACAAAATCTCTTTAAAATAAAGCAACATTCCTTTCTTTTAGTTTTGTCAGTAGCAGTACTGAATTTTTGATGAGTGCTGCCTTCCTCCTGTTTTGTTATTCCTCTGTCTTCACTGATGATTGGATCCCAGATCAGTAGTACATGCAAATTTCATAAACATGCCATATACCCACTCCTCCAGGATCATTAAAGAAGTTCTGAAGCGGGAGAGAAGCTAATACCTATCCCCTTAGGTACCTAATTATACATCTCTACAATATATAACTAGGACAAACTCCGCAGCTAATGTAAGTTAGATACAAGTCAGCAGACACACACCCACTCTGCCATTCCCTTTAATCAAAAGCCTTTGTTTATGGTCAATCAGCCAGCTTACACAGTGCCATGAAGCCAAGCTAATTTTAATTAGTTTTTCGTGTTAGGTTTTTATGAGACAGTGTTGGATGCTTCATTATATTCCAAATGTATTACAGATGCTGCATCTCTTTCTGGCTAATTATGTCAAAACAGAAGCAAATTTGTATTCTAAGAGCTCCGCATTGTAAATCCATATAATTAATCTGCCATTTAGAAGTGGGGAAATCTGATCTCCAGAGCAACATCCCTACAAGACCCTTAAAACCATGAGCCTCTTATACCAACCTGGAGCAAGACTAGACAGATAGCTTTGTCTCGGCTTCATTAGCCAACCAAGAACATCACATAATCTTTGGTTTTATTCTTTCCCCCCAATATCTTTCCCTGTAAATTGGTAATACTATAATTTTTTCGACACCAGATTTACTGAATTATAAAATTACAACCATAGTTGAGTCCCCGCATATGGTTCAGAGGCATGATACCCATCTTACAATATAGAAATATTGTATTAAATACCAGGCATTTAATTTCATTTCTGTCTTGGAGTCATTTCTCTGCAGTCATTGAGGTTGCAAGTCCCTAGTGTGACTTATCTTGCTGTGAGTCATCCAAGACCTGGTCCCTTCTCTCTGTCTGAATCACTTCCATCTGGCTTGGGGAGGTAAAGCTCCAACTGACTGGACTGCAGCTACAAAGACTTTTCCAGCTACACAAGGTACACAGAGACCATCTGGTGTGTGTTGAGACCTGGTCCTTGCTCTGTGGTTGGCTCACTACTGCCTGGTATGGCCCTGACAGGGGCAGCTGCTGCTGCTCAAAGTGCCTAGAGGTTAGGGTATAGAGGTTTTTACTGGGGGCAACACCTAAGTTAGGAAAATATATATTATTTTCGCTGATATTTCTATGATGGTTTAAAAAAATAGTGTTCTTATCATCTGAGTGTATAATCATTAATATGAGGTGATTAGCCTACTAAAATTTGTGCAACTGCTTAAATTTTGCTATACCTTGTGAATAGTGCATAAAGTTGAATGTTATATATATTGATGTTGTCAGCTCCTTTGAGCACGCAACTAAAGTTACCGTATTTTTCGTCCCATAGGGTGCAGCGGCCCATAGGACGCACCTCGTTTTTTGGGGGGGGAAATGAATAAAAAAAATTTATTCCCCCCCCCAGCCGCGGATGCCGCCCCAAGCCTTGCGCACACCTGCCCGAAGCACGGGGCACCCTCCGGAGGGCTCCGCATGCTTCGGGCTGCAGGCTGCCACCCCAAGTCTTGCGCGCCCGCGGGACCTCCCGCCGGGCGCGCAAGGCTTGCGAACACTTGCCCGAAGCATGGGGAGCCCTCCAGAGGGCTCCGCGTGCTTCGGGCGGCAGGCTGCCGCCCCAAGCCTCGCGCGCCCGTCAGGACCTCCCGCCGGGTGCGCAAGGCTTGCAGACACTCGCCGGAAGCACGGGGAGCCCTCCGGAGGGCTCCCCGTGCTTCGGGCGACAGGTTGCCGCCCCAAGCCTCGCGCGCTCGGCGGGACCTCCCGCCGGGCGCACAAGGCTTGCGGACACTCGCCCGAAGCACGGGGAGCCCTCCGGAGGGCTCCCTGTGCTTCGGGCGACAGGCTGCCGCCCCAAGCCTCACGCGCTCGGCGGGACTTCCCGCCGGGCGCGCAAGCCTTGCGGACACTCGCAGGGGCTGCAGGCTGCTGCCTGCAAACCTTGTGAGCCCGCGGGAACTCCCGCCGGGCTTGCAAGGCTTGTGGATAGCTTCCTGAAGCCTGAAGAGCGAGAGGGGTCGGTGCGCACCGATGCCTCTCGCTCTCCAGGCTTCAGCGAAAGCCTGCGTTCGCCCCATAGGACGCACACACATTTCCCCTTCATTTTTGGAGGGGAAAAAGTGTGTCCTATAGGGTGAAAAATACGGTATAATGATGCTCTGCAGGCATCAAAGTGAGCTTTGCTACCTCTGCTAGGAAGTGGAGTCAGAGAAAAAGTCAATATGACTGATCCTGGGGAAGATCTGCAGAGCATTATAGCTTCCAACATTTATCTGATGAAAATAGGGATGTCCTATTATTATTATTATTATTATTATTATTATTATTATTATTATTATTATCCTAAGGAAAAGCAGGACATTCTGGGATCAAATTAGAAACCAGGATGGCTTTTACAAATCTGGGACTGCCCTTGGAAAATAGGGACACTTGGAGGGTCTGGAACGTTTGCTTTGTTTTTTTTTTTATTATTTAAATATATTTTATTAATTTTTCCATACAATCATTTCACATTAACAAATTGTAATACATTTCCAGTTTTTTGACTTCCTTCAGCTTCTCTGATAATCATTCGAATTCTAATTTTTTAATACACATTTCCCAATTTCTATATTACCTTTATGCTTACCCCCATCTTATATTCTGCTTTTTTGCAATATTTCTTAATCTATTACAGAGCTTCTTTAAATGCCACTAACGTTATTTCATTATCACTTATACTTTCCCAATAATCTGTTAATTTTTTCCAGTCCTCGATGAAACTTTGATCTCGCTGATATCTAATCTTCCCTGTCAGTTTATCAAGTTCTGCATAGTCCATCAGCTTTGTTCTCCATTCCTCCAACGTTGGTATTTGTTCTTGTTTCCAATTCTGGGCCAATAATATTCTTGCCGCTGTCACTGCATACAGGAAAATGGAGTCAGAGAAAAAGTCAATATGACTGATCCTGGGGAAGATCTGCAGAGCATTATAGCTTCCAACATTTATCTGATGAAAATAGGGATGTCCTATTATTATTATTATTATTATTATTATTATTATTATTATTATTATTTCCTAAGGAAAAGCAGGACATTCTGGGATCAAATTAGAAACCAGGATGGCTTTTACAAATCTGGGACTGCCCTTGGAAAATAGGGACACTTGGAGGGTCTGGAACGTTTGCTTTGTATGCAGAAAGTCCCAGGTTCCCTGGCATCTCCAGGGAGGCTGTTGTCTGAAACCTGGAAATGGAAAGCATAAGGCAGCTTTCTATGCTCCTGTGTGACATTGGTGCTTCACACAGTGTATGGGTTTGTACATAAACACCTACGAAGCTCTGGAAATCTTTGGGGTGACACGGAAGTCTTTGCAGTTGGGATGGGTCATGGGCTGACTCTGAGACGAGCCATTCTGAATATCTGGTGGCTGCCTAATCTCATATACTCAGACCAGGACATCAAAGCAACAGTTAGAGGCAATAGAAAAGCTCTCTAGATGTTCTCTAGCAAATTTCCTAAAAGTAAACAAATGCACTAGAAAGCCCTTTTATCACAATCAAATTATTATGTTGAATGAACAAACAAAACAAAGAATCCATGTGTTCATTCTTTGTTCAGTTTGACCATGTGAAAAGGGCTTAACTTTTTTGCAGCCAATATCTTTTTGCATTCAGCTTACGGCAAATTGAATTGTGAGAGAATTGCTGTCCTGATTTATCCTTGTCTCCCTCTTCCCAGGAAAATGTTTCTATTAGTGTTGGGCTCTTTAAGAAAGTAGATGAAGTTTCAACTCTTTAAAGCTTATAGCTTTTATGGTCATTATAAAAATGCAGGGGCCAGAGCAACTAATAGGCCATGCCTCCAGGACTGTTAAAGCTTTAAGCAAACAAATTTATTCAGTCAGTTTTCATCAGTCAGCTTTAAAAGCTGGTTTAAAGGACAAGCCAGCTCAGTTAAGTAGCAGCTTTGAGACAGAATCATAGAACTGTAGAGGTGTTTTTTGTTTTTTGTTTAGAGAAAAACATTTTACTAGAGAAATGCACTTTTTAAAGTGGGGAAAATACATACACAGTGCATACATTCAAAAGGTTACACAATTAAGATAGAACTGGAGAGCTGAAAGGGATCACAAGGATCATCTAGTCCAACTCCCTGCAATTAAGGAATCTTTTTGCCCGACCTGGGGCTCGAACCCACAACCTGAGATTAAGAGTCCCATGCTCCATCAGATGTTAATCTTTTTCAGATGTATCACTTCGGTGCTGAACTGTCACCCTAAAGGTGTGAGTCAGCTTTTTTGTGAGCAAGGAAGTTCTTTGCAATATTTATTTTATTTGCCACATTTATATTCTGTCCAATAACAACATTCTTTGGAAGACTTACAACTTCTATAAAATTTTAAAAGGCAACAAGCAACCATAAAAGAAAGCAGAAATATTTAAAAAGCATTTAGAATTTAAGAGATCTTAAAAGGAAGGCTCGCCCTCCGGGAGGTGGGGGGCGGGCGTTTGTCTTGTGCCAAAATGAAGCCACAGAAGGCGCCAGACAAGCCTCTCTGGGGAGTGCATTCCGCCATCAAAACAGCTCTAGTAGCAAACCCACTGCACCTCACTTGGTGGGGGACGTAGAGAAGTGTCTCTGAAGATAATATCAAAGTCCAGATACATGTGGGAGGAGGCAATTCTTTAGTTAACAAGGGCCAACAAGAGATAATCTAATCATGTTTGTTTTACTTAATATGGATAAATATTGAGATACTTTTTCCGCACTACAGAGTGATTTCCCCCTACACAAGAAATAGTGGGATGCGGGTGGCGCTGTGGGTTAAACCACAGAGCCTAGGACTTGCTGATCAGAAGGTCGGCGGTTCGAATCCCTGCGATGGGGTGAGCACCCATTGTTCGGTCCCAGCTCCTGCCAACCTAGCAGTTCGAAAGCACGTCAAAGTGCAAGTAGATAAATAGGTACCACTCTGGCGGGAAGGTAAATGGTGTTTCCGTGCGCTGCTCTGGTTTTGCCAGAAGTGGCTTAGTCATGATGGCCACATGACCCAGAAAAACTGTCTGCGGACAAACATTGGCTCCCTTGGCCAGTAAAGCGAGATGAGCGCCACAACCCCAGAGTAGTTCGTGTCTGGACTTAACTGTCAGGGGTCCTTTACCTTTACCTTTTTTTTACACAAGAAATAAATGGAAAGCTAATTACAATGTCAGAAAATAGTTATCCACTGTAGATATTTTGAATTAACCCTTGGAGCTAAGAAACTGTTTTGAATTAATTTGAAGATGCCAGTGATTAGTATATCAGGTTTGATTTAAAATATCCAGTCTGTGTTATGGTTGAATCCAGTGGTGTGTTCAGCTGATGACAAGAGTGCCATCAGCAGAATGGGGACAGAAGCAATTTTTAGTAACTCCACCCAACCCTCTGGAGCTGATTTGGGGCATGTGTGGAACTGTAGGGGGAATCACTGCAAATGATAATAGGCAATTTCGTTGTTCTGGTTTGTTTATTTGTTTTAATAGGCAATTAACAGTAATAAATTAAACCACAGTTAAAATTATATATTAACAAAAGTTCAATAAAAGCAGTAGTAAGAAACTAAAGCAGCTATCTATATCTATCTATCTATCTATCATCTATCATCTATCTATCTATCTATCTATCTATCTATCATCATCTATCTATCTATCTATCTATCTATCTATCTATCTATCTATCATCTATCTATCTATCATCTATCTATCATCTATCTATCATCTATCAATCTATCTATCTATCTATCTATCTATCTATCTATCTATCTATCATCTATCTATCTATCTATCTATCTATCTATCTATCATCTATCTATCTATCATCTATCTATCTATCTATCTATCTATCTATCTATCTATCTATCTATCTATCATCTATCTATCTATCATCTATCATCTATCTATCATCTATCTATCTATCTATCTATCTATCTATCTATCTATCTATCATCTTATCTTAGAAACCAGACAACCACTAGCAAGTTAAAACATTTCAGTGGAAGAAAAGTCACTCATGGCCTGGACATCTTCCTGAACCTCAATATGGTACTGAGAATTTGGATGTGTTCTTTGTTGATATGGCAATACCCGAAGATTGAGTGGAGGAATAGTGTCCTATTTTTCCTGCTATTAGATTTGTCAGCAACACATACTATGCTCAACACTTACAGAGTCACAAAGTATTCCTTGGCAGGCCGCCGTGAAGCTGGCTTGGTCTGCTTTCTCTCACCTGGATCTTTCTGCCTGGTGAATATGAGGAGATGTTGTGAAGAACTGGAGAGGTGTTGCCAAGCACACTAATATCACACATATTTATTTCTGATCCAGGCAACACAGTATTGAAACTTAAACAGGCCACTGTGATGAGACAGTTAAAGGTTCAGTGGACTCAGATTTTTTGGGGTACAAATTTAGCAGGCCTTCGAGTGAGTAAAGACACTGTATATTGTCAGGATTCAGCTTCCTCTGAATCGGGGTCACATGCAGCATCCCTTCCCCACTCTCAAATTAGACATGAAATAAGCATTATATTGTAACCAATAAAACTAGTTGCAGGGTATGACCACAGCAGTTGGTTCTGGTTTGCAAATGTGTCAATAGACCCCAGAAGTTTGGTGACCCCTGCTGTAGCTATTGAGGCTGTGGATCTCCATGATGCTCTGGTGGCTAGGAGTACTGGTTAGAACTGTAAAGCTCAGTAGGACTTGAACCTAACATATGATAGGGTGGTGTTTTTTTGTTTTTTGTTTACATCCTTCCCTAGAATTGTCTAAAAGTGCAATGTTCACAATACAAGGTGTCTTGCTCCACTTCTGTGCTGAAGTTGTGCCTTCCCTCAGCACGATTCAGAAGCAGGCTTTCTTACACTGCATAGTAAAAAGGTAAAGGGACCCCTGACCGTTAGTTGTGACCGACTCTGGGGTTGCAGCACTCATCTTGCTTTATTGGCTGAGGGAGCCGGCGTACAGCTTCTGAGTCATGTGGCCAGCATGACTAAGCCGCTTCTGGCAAAACCAGAACAGCGGACGGAAACACCGTTTACCTTCCCGCTGGAGTGGTACATTTTTGCACTTTGATGTACTTTCGAACTGCTAGGTTGGCAGGAGTAGGGACCGAGCAACGGGAGCTCACCCCATCACGGGAATTTGAACCGCCAACCTTCTGACTGGCAAGCCCTAGGCTCTGTGGTTTAACCCACAGCGGCACCCGCATCCCTACACTGAGTAGTACCTGGTAAAAAAGGTTGATAAAGGAAGGGTTGTTTAATTTACAGTGGGGTGTGGTTATTTTCGTTCCTTCTATTCATAATACATAGGTGATATCCATCCAAGGATTCTTGGCTAGAGTGAAATAAGAAATGAATACACAAATTTTGGCAAACGTCAATCCTGTTATGAAGTCTCTCTCTAGTTGTCATATCGATAGTATTTAGCATTTGTATCTAAGATGAATTGCTTGTTGAAATTGTTGGAAGATGCTTGATATAACTCACAAAGGGTTAGATACAAAGACAAGGTAACTTAAGGAAGTATATGAAATGGAAGATTCCTTCCCTTTCCCCTTTTTTGCAAACCCCCTCCTCAACAATTTGGAATGGGGCATGGGTGCTATTAACAGAGGGGAGAATTGTCCAAAATTATTTTGTTAACTTCTTTAGGTTGCCTTATTTTTAGGATTGAAGCCAAATAAATGTATATATTGTTTTACCATTGATAGGCTGTTGTATCAGAACTATCTACCATCACCCTGCTATGAGCAGGTTGCCCCCATTTCCCTGACACACACACACCCTGTTCAAGTCAACAGGAACAAAGCAAATACTTGATTACAGTGGTACCTCTGGTTACGAACTTAATTTGTTCCGGAGGTCTGTTCTTAACTTGGAATCATTCTTAACCTGAGGTACCACTTGAACTAATGGGGCCTCCTGCCACCGGCGCACTGCCAGTGCGCAATTTCTTTTCTCATCCTGAGGTAAAGTTCTTAACCCGAGGTACTATTTCCGGGTTAGCAGAGTCTGTAACCCTAAGTGTTTGTAACCCAAGGTGTTTGTAACCTGAGGTACCACTGTATAGTGTTTCCAATGAAGTGCTAAAAAAAAAAAAATAGCTTGTAAGGAATCCATGGTGGGGCATGGGGAGAGAGGACAAGTAAAGGACGCGAGGTAAGGCATCCCCTTTTAATTGTTCCTTTGAACAAATACTGAGGGCTCTCCAGCAAGCACACATGCACCATTAAGCACACCATATATCACTGCTTTCAGGAGGGAGGGCGGAATATAAATGGGATAAATAATAAATAGATAAAGATCTCCACCCACACATGCACAAAGAGAGATTAATCTTTGTCACTAACAATTGCTTGTCAAGCTACAGGAGAGATCTCTTAGACCTGCATGGGCGTAGGTGAAATAGCACATTAAGCCTCACACTGCCAAATTAAGGACATCTATCAGGTTAACTTTTTTACATCTGTATTTTTATGGCACGAAGAAGAGTTCAATAAAGGACTGACGTATTTCACATTCCTGTAGTTCAAACCCTTTCCCAAACATTGTCTTGTTTTAGTCTTTGTACGAGTGCTGTAAAGGAAGCCAGTGCTATTAAAGGTCATCAACTGAGTTCATGTCAGAGGTGAAAGTAAAACCAGGAACTTCCTGTGTTTCTAGTTCAGCATGAGAGGAAGACTTGAGCAATCCTTGGGTGGTTCATGGGATTCTTCCATCCCAAGTGATGGGTGTTTACGGATTCAGTATGAGAATGTGGCCACAGCCTGTCTCTGCCCAACAGAGCAGTCATGATTTTTTCATGAATGGAGGCGTCTCCACTTGGCAACCCTGTATTCTCACAATATTTTGACCTTTTCAAACCCAACTATCATTGAACGAAATGGTATATTAGGAGCTCTGCTCTTCCGTGGATATGCTTGTCCTCCATTCAGGATAGTGATGTCTTCTGCATCCTTGCTATCTACCTTGGCTTCATGATCTGGCCTACCGTTTTCCTGTTTTTGCAAAGCTTTGACAGTCTGAGTAGCCAGATGTGTGCCAATAAGTGGAATATGCCAGCTCACATTTTAGGGCTATGCCCTCCTTAAATATCACCTGCTCTGCTAAATGAATGGGAAGCCTTTGTGAAGCATTATGTGCCATGTCCTCTTAAAACAGCTCTTCTTAATACCATGGTGATTAAATTTCTCTATATCTATTTAGGCAGTGAATGTGTGTGACTTGAATTATAATGTATTAATGATGCTGGACCTCCCCCACAGCATGCTGTGAACTCCCACTGGGACTTCTTGGCTTTTAGTGTGTGTGGTAGATATTTTGAGTTTTAAGTAAGTGCTATAAATAAATGCAGCAATTACTGTGTAGGGCAATGAAAAAGATAACTGGTTAAGTTTAGCTTTGTGGAGCTATCATTGTTATATTATTGCTGCTAAGCAGTTAGGCTCAGAGAACCTTTGTAATCTTTGTTAATCATGCTTTGGAGAAAATCTGTTTTCCTCTTTTTCTCCCTTCACCCCAATATAGTGACTATATACGTAACTTCTGAAATAACTAGATAGCATAAGGGTTAGAATTCAATGTAAAATGAGATCCTGGGAATAATGAAGCTGCTTGTATAAATCCCCATATCATCAGGAAATGAAAAGGAAAAAGAAATAACATTTGGATACACATTTTCTAGTTAAAAACATTTTGTTTGGTTCCATTTATGAATTGCTTCCCATAAAAATATCTCAGAGCAATTCCACAGTAAAAACAACAGATTTCTTTGTCTTCTTTTGTGGGGTGGGGAAAAGGAATTAATATAATTTCCAATTTAATCCAATGCAAATCTGGGAGAGCTCACCCATGGCTACTATTGATAGCCATGCCCCTATGAATTTCTCTAGTTCCCTTTCATCTTTTAAAATGAATTCTACTTAGAGAGACACCCATGACTCTTCATCAGCCTGTCTCATCTTTGTCTCTTGGCTTCCCTCATCCCACTCACTTGCTTCAGCTTCTGCCCCTGATTCTGGACTTCTCTCTGCCACTGACTCTCCCAGCTCACCAAGCCCTGTGACCTCTTCAGCTTCCAATACCTCCTCTTCCCAGTCTCCTCCCTCTGACCACTCATCATTGTCCCACCAGCGCTCCCCAGCCTTCTTCCCTTGGGGGTTTCCCATCTGGTTCCTTTGCATCCAATCCATGGCAGGCAGAAAGCACTGCACAGTATTGTTATTTATTTATTACATTTATTTATATTTCACCTTTCTTCTGGGGAGTTCAAGGTCCCCGCTGTTCTTTTCACAACTGCTCTGTGAGGTTGGTTAGGCTGAGAGGATTTGACCAGCGAGCAGGGATTTGAACCCTGGTCTCCCAGGTCCTAACCCAACACTACACCACATAGGCTCTCAGTAGTGCATTTTGCCTTTCACCGGCAAAATCTCTTGAGTCTATAAGCCTCTTCGAGCTCTCCGGCTCACAGGGACAGCTGAATTGCCTTTGGTAGGCTGCTCTGCTGCAGACAGGCTTCCAAATACACCAATATCATGAGGGAGGATGTGGTGTAGGGCAAGCCTGCTCTCCTGCCTCACACAATTATCATCACATCATTTCAGTGTCCAAATAAGGCTCCCATTGAAGCAGAACAAGTCTTTGGCATCAGGGAAAGGTATGAACTGGTGCTTTCCATTCATGCTGTTGTAAAGCAGTATTGTTTGAACTAAGGTCACGTAGTTTGGTTTGAAGATAAAAAACCCCACCACTGGCAACGTAGCAGGCGTGTTCAATGTGCAGTTGACTTTATATGAACATAAGCATGGCTGAAAAAGAGGGGGGAAGGTTTGTGGAGGCATGCACATAAAAGGAAATAACGACAGTTGATCTTCCCTAGCCTTAGCAGACATGGTCATAGATGTCCTCTTCTCATTACTGTGCACTTTTTCCTTCTACCCTTCTGTAAGTTTAGAAAACTTAATACATAATGCAGTTTGTAATGCAGAACATCAAAATTGAATTAAAAATCCCTTAAAATGTAGAAAGGGACCCAAATGACTGATGCATCTAAATTGTAGGCTGACAGGCTGCAGACGAGCATCTAAGGCCTGGGGAAGGTGGCTAGCAGATTGGGAAGGACAAGGGATTTTAAAATGTATTTTTAGAAATGGTAATAAAAACATAGCAAGATAGCCTAGAGACTGGTGCAGACCTGGGACCCTTTTGAACCTTCCTATTTTTTCACTGAGTTGCTAAAGGCAAACTGTATACCCCTGTCATTATGGCTGGATATGTGTCCTGCAGGATTAAGAACTTTATTTATGGTGGCTAATTAGTTCAAGGATTGTCCTGGCACCAGATGATGCTGTACCTCTAGTCTGGGGCTGATATAGAGAGCTTGGTTTTCAGTTGGCAAGTTCATCTGGAACATCGTTACTGACTGTATACACAAAGAGGGTTTTATTTGACACCCTGGTCTTCTGCCATGAGACCATCATGTCCTAGATAAGGTGTGGCGGTGAAGGATAACATGGATAGAGAGAATGAGAATAAATCAATCTATGAGGCTCGTGAAAATAAGCCCACCACAAAATAGAGGAATTTGTGGGAGGTATGGAACAAGGTAAGTATGATACAGAGAGGAACAAAACTGAGGGCCCGACCCCACTTCTGTTTGCCCCATGGCTTTCCCCAGGGGAAACCAGCTGTTTACAGAACAAACATCAGTCAGGTTTACTCCAGATTGACATTTGCTCTGATAAAGTGCTAGAGAGTGGGTTTTCTAGCCGACAGTGGCAGGGAAGAAGCAAAGCCCTCAGCCTCATGCCTAGAGAGCAAGGGACAAGCAGGAAAAACATGTTCTCCCTAGCAGAGAGCACGTGTTGCGGTGGGGAATACAGGCCACCCCATTGTTGCTGGGCGGATGTTTGGAGAGACCCAGGCAGTGAATTGGTTAATTGGGTCGCTGGGGAGATTTGCTTGTTGCCAATTCTGGAGGAGGGGTCAGAGGTTTTAAATGCTGGACGCCAAGCTTTGGGCGTCCTCTTGGCTGCTTGCACCGGATCACCCGCCCACCCTCCCTGAACTGGGGATTTTGCGCTTGACCTTGCTATGCCTGTCATGGGGTCACCTGCTTTGAGGCAGGGGCCTGGTAGGAATTTTGCCCATTTGGCTGATTGGCTGGAGCCATTTGGTTTTTGCCTACTGCGTAGCAAATCGTCACAACTTGTAAGGTTGGCGGTTAGGCATTGGTTCAAATTGGTTGGTGGAGGGGTAAGTGCCTACCCCTCCAATGGCGGTGCGGAAAGGGAATTCCGTTAAAGGAATCCAGGGGCTTGCCATGCTTTCATCCAAGTCCCTGACATCGGACTTGGGCCATGCAAGCCTCTGGGAGCATGAGGGTGAGAAGTGAGGGACTGAGGCCCAGCTTCATTTTCTCCCCAAAAGTTGTTTCCCTCACTGGCTTTTGCTGGAATCCGGAAGTCAGTTCTGTCCCCTGGGCAAGGACAGATAGTCGGAATCAATGTGTGTTTAAATAAAGTTGTGGCCAAAATCATGCCAAAAACCTTAAACAAAAATTAATGTGTGATGTGTAAATTATTGGGGGGTGGCTTGGGGACCTCAACACACAACTGCTGAGACTTGTGCTGTCTAGGCCCAGGACACGTGGAAGTGAGATGAAAGAAGGAAAGATAGAGAATCCTGTTCAGAATATAACATTACACACCTATATATTGATTTAACAAAATTTATATACCACTTGATTGAAATAAAACCTCCAAGTGGTTTACAAGAAAAAAAATTAAAACATTGAAATTATCAATAAAGGCAGCTAGAAACAAGTATTTTAAAACATTCAAAAATAAATAATACCAACAGTAAGCTGAAAACAAAAACTTCTACATATGTATATTTGCCACCAACTTAACTGCGCACCCATTTCCCCCAGGTTTTCAGAGTAAAATGTGTAAATAAATGTGCATATATTTACTTTGCATATATTGCTGCCCGTATATTATTTATGATTTTAGGTATTCAAAGAATTGGTATTATGGGAAAAGACTGCCAGAAACAAAGAAGGATGGGAGTTGAAGGGTTGGGAGTGGGGACTTTTGATTGCTATGTAGGCAGGGACAGGGCACTGCACAGGGCACTGAAGTTTTTATGCTTTTAATAGATGCATGTGAATCAAAAATAAATTGAGTAAAAAGAGCCTAGAAAGCCTTGCAAATGGCATTTGTAAAAGAATAGCTCATGTTGGAAGTGGTTTCCTTTTGCATGCCTCACATAATCTGGAACAATGCTATTAATTATCTTGGCTAACTTCCTGCCTTGTATCTCAATGTGGTTTAGCTAATTTCCCCTCCTAGTCTTTCAGTTTGGTCATTCATGCATCATAAACCGTACCATACATTCAGATTGGGGCTGTTGCATACTGTCTAGCTTAATTTCCCTTTCATAAGTATACTCTCTTTAAGTGCCAAGATCTGTACTCAACTAGCTGACTAATTAAGTGTTTTGTCTCTCATAGTGAATCCTATTCATTCATAGGTCATTGGAAAGATATTGGCTTCCTGCAATATTCCTTCCAAGTTTTGATTTATGTGAAAAACCAAAACAAAAAACCCTGGCAATGAAAAAAAAAAAAGTAGGAATATTTGGCACCATACGGTATGTACTCTGTGATTAGATATTTGACAGTGGCAACCTTGGAGAGCATGGTAGCTAACAAAAATACAGAGAAAAAGTGTTGTGATGCTGGCTCACAATGAGCTGGCTCACAATTCGAACACAGAGCTGCATTCTACTGAAAAGTCCCTGTCACCAATCAGTATGATACCATCCATTGGACCTGGTCCGTGGGGACAAATGGGGCACTGCCCCACCACGCTGTCTCCCCTCAGTCAGCCCCCACCTGCCTTCTTGCTTACAACCAGATCTGCCTGCCATCGCCACTGGGCCTCTTGCTTCCTGCTCTACCCAATTGGACACCAGCAGGAGGAGTATAAAAATGGTTTGAGGGTCGGGCAATGAGGTAACCCTGGTGGAATTGGACCACGTAAATAGGGTTAGGCAAGCTTTTTGGCCCCGAGAGCCACATGCAGACGTTTTTGGGGGGAGGGGGTGCCTGTATGATGGTAGGTGTGGCCAGAAGCAGCTAGTCCCATGTGCATGCACACCCCCATACTCATTTGCACACACACAAAGCATCTTCCTTAACCCAACTGAGCCCCTCAGAACATCAAACATGCACAGGGGAAGTATCACCTGCATATCCTTCTCCTTGTTAAATGGCCTCTCCAGCTCATCAGCATTGCATTAGACAGACAGATGATAGATGGCTATGATCTTTACTACTTACAACAAAGCAGTGTACAATCCATAAAATGCATTGAAACAGCTGAACAATAAAAACAGACTAAAATGAGTCCTGGACATTAGCTCCCCTATCCAACATCCCAGTTTAAACTCCAATTGCCATTCTTGTTCCACGCTCCATACTAGGCGATTTCTCTCTCTTGATCTACAGTGCAGCTGGGAGAAATATCCCAATAAATGCAGTATGGGGAACTACCAGCCCTGCAGATGATGCTGAACTATAGCTCCTCTATCATCCTCGGCAAGCATGGGCAATAGCCAGGGATGATGAGAGCTCAGCAACATCTGGAGAGCCAAAGCTACACCCGCAGTACATGGTCATATCAACATCTAATGAACTCATTACATCTCTGAAAATCAGTTTACTCTCCAAACTACACAGCACTTGCTGAGTGGTTAAATCTCTTGATATAGGTATCTCAATAAACTTTACAATAACCCTGCAAGATAGGTCAGTATTATTAATCCCATTATGCAAGTGGGAAATGGCGGAGAGTGTTTGGTTGCAATCCTGTACACATTTATCTTTACTTCAGTGTAGGATTGTGCTGACACTGGCTTTCCAAGGTCCACCTAGTAATTTTGCTTTGGACATTCAAGCTAACATGCTTAGCTGCTTCATTGCACAAGCAATCTTTATTTCAGGAAGAAAAGCTCATCTAAAATACAACAATAACCGCAATTCTTGTAATTACACCCCTTAAATCAGCTTTGAGTATTTTAGTGTTTTCAGTTTGTGTGTTTGTTTGGTTATTTTTTTTTTTAAGAATCCAACTTGCATTGTCTATACTGAATTGCATTGAAGGACTGTTAAAGAGTTTTAAAATTAGTGGCAATTTAGAGGAATCACAATAAGTACAATGCTAACAAAACAGCAGGGGGCGACCTCTTTTCCTATGAGTTGTGTTCTTGATTGTGGCATAATGATGAAAGTACAGATAATTGCGTGTTGTAATAAGCAACAATTAATCCAAAATATTTTTCAGTAAGTGTGTTAATAGTTTCCACACTTACTAGAGAGCTCTAGTTGTTTTAAATAATACATTGAGAAAATTAAGTCTGAAGGATATGCCAGGAAGCTACGCATTTTGAAGCTAATGCATAAGAGGGTTTATTCTATTATCTTCTATAATTTATCAGTTAATCCTTCCTGGCCTTGACATAGGCAGGCATCCATGCATATTTAAAATTGTTTATATTGTTGATTTTTAATTTTTTTTTACATCAGTTGTTACGTTTGCGGTGCTGGCTTTGGTCAGGAATTGTTCTAGAAAATGGGTCAGCAACCCTTTTCAGCCGTGGACCGGTCTACCGTCCCTCAGCCCATGTGGTGGGCCAAACTATATTTTGATTTTAAAAATGAATGAATTCCTATGAATGAATTTGTGGGGCCACAAATAACCCATAAATGCATTTTAAATAAAAGGACACATTCTACTCATGTAAAAACACAATGATTCCCGGACCGTCCGCAGGCCAGATTTAAAAGGTGATTGGGCCGCATCCGGCCCCCGGGCCTTAGGTTGCCTCCCCCTGTTCTAGAACAGCCTTTGCCAATCTGCTCCCCCCAATGTGATGTTGAACTTTGAATCCCATAAGCCCCAGCCAGTTGTTGCCCAACGACATCTAACACTTTAGTCCAACAAGATCTGGAGGGCACCAGGTTGGCAAAGCCTGTTCTAGAGGGCAGTGAGGCTTTGGGAGCCACAAGGTTGGGGAAGGACTCGCTGTTCTGGCAGTGCTGTCATTCTCGCTTTGCCCAGGGACTCACAGGGGCTCAAAGCTGTGTGCAACAGTTCATGGTTGTTATGCTCTGCTTCCTCCAGGTTAATGGGCACTGCCTGAGACGGCCTTGCGCTTGAGCTGCCCCAAATCATGGATCTCACTCTTGTTGTCCCAGTTTCACCTCTAAACTTTCACCTTCAGCTGTTAAAAGCAGTGTTTTAAAAATCAGTTTGGGGCACTTAAAATTCACCGCACCATTTGAGTTGCCTTGAAACACAAGACTTTAATAACAACAACAACAACAAACAACAGCAATAACAATATGTATACTGCCCTCCAACTGTAGATCGCAGGACAGTTCACAACATAAAAACCACAAAGTACATAATAAAAGCAAAACCAAAACAGACCAATAACCCCCTCCCACAATTTAGCTATGCAAGATTTTTTCAACCCCAGAAAATGGATTTGCACATTCCAGTCTTGTTGTACAGGGTGAGTCCTTTAGAAGAAGCCCCCTGCATACAGAGTACACATGTTCCACAGGGCCTCTTTTAAAAGACTCACCCTGTATAACACCTCCCTCCCAAGACAAAGCTCAAGATTTGGGAGTCCCCACATTAAAAAAATAGACTCCTGCCTGTCTATATTGACATGTGTCTCATGCCCAGTAATGATGTACCGGATTAGGTCGCTTCTTGCATGTGTGAAGGAGCCATCATGGACTCATCACTGCAGGTAGAACTTCCATCCCTTTTCAGTGCCTCAATCACAGTACATTTTAATGGAGTTAGTGAACATGGTCAGAGGCAGCATGTTTCTGAATGCTAGTTACTGGAAACAGAATTTGCACTCAGGTCCTGCTTGTGGACCAGCCACAAGCATCTGGTTGGCCATTGTGAGAACAGGATGCCTTTGGTCTGAGCCAGCAGCTCCCCTTATGCTCTTATGTATCTCTTTTTGCTCAAAGCAGACTCACTGAAATTAATAAACGTAAGTTAGCCGTGTCTGTTAATTTCAGTGCTTCTGCTCTGAGTATGAGGAATACTGGCTACAATTTATTTGGCTGAGTCATATCTTAAATTAAGAGATTTACCTACATGGCTAACATTCAGATTATATATTGACATATTTTTAATCCATTTTAAATCATTAAAAAATTAAATCTATTTTTAACTTGTTTACGCCAATGGTTGTTGTTGTTGTTTTGTTCACCCTGCATTTATTTGGGTAGTTGTTTGATCGAGACAAAATACTTTGATGGACCTACATTGATTTATAAAGCATTCCAAGATAAGATAGTGTGTATGACCCTACTGTTGTGACCAGTGCTTTAGACCAGTACCCAGTAACAATATAGATTTTCTTGGGAAGCTTCTTGTAGAAACCTTGTTTGGCGCTCCTTGTTCAGGCAGGCTGAAAGATTTAAAACACACAGAGAGATTTGCTTCTTACGAACAGTCCACTGTTTGGACAAGTGGAGCTAATTGTTGTTTTGAGCGCCCTTGCTGCAACATGAAAGGGTTCTCTTTATTAGTGCAGTCATCATATTGATTGAGATCAAAACCAGAATAATGAAGTTCCCTTTTATTTGCATTCAATCTCTCCAACAGTATTGATCAGGCAACAAATGTCTGGATCTCTTCCTGGTTTTCAAAACTATTGACAGTGTTGAAGATTCATAGTAGAGAACCTATCTGTATAAAATGTAGCAAGAGTACTTCAGCTACCCAAAACTTCTTCAGCGAAAACTGAAAGAGCAAACCAAAATTTACACATTCAGCTGAAGACAGATTTAGAGCTAACACTTAAAAAAATAATTTGAGTCTTCTTTCTGCAAAGCAATACAAAACAAGGTGTGAGTATCACCTTCTTCTTCCCATATGAACAACATTATTGTTGTTGGCTACTTCTTCATTCCTTTAGGAGAAAATGATATTCCAGAACTACAGAAGATTCAGAAAATTTGTGGGATGATGTTGGAACTCATAGGAGTTTCTGGTGCATGTTGAAGACCTACCCATAGCTGTCAAGTGTTCCTTATTTGAAGGGACAGTCCCTTATTCCAGTGCCATGTCTCACTGCTGTCCCTTATTGATGGATGTCCCTTAAATGTCCCTTAAATTTCAAAGGAAGCAGCTCCTCTCCCTCCCTCCCTCCCTGCCGGCCAGGGAGGAGGGAGGCTCCAACTGTGTTGCTTGGCTGTGTTGCTCACCCAGTAAGAAGTCTAAGAACGACTGAGGTGTGGAGCTTGCATGCATTGTGTGTGGCTAGTTAATGCAAGCGGAGGGGGGTTTTGAATGCTGGACGCCATTTTGTTGCACGTGCTGCTGCAAACTTTGCAGTGCAAAGCCAGGCCGGGGAGCCATCTTAAGTTGAGGCTGCATAGGCCTTGTGGTGCATGTGATTCAGATTCTATTCAGTTGAACCTCTGGTTACAAAGTTGCTTGGACAGTGTTCTCGAAGCTACCAGCATGCGTTTGACCAGACTGCAGGAGGACAGGAAGACTGGAGTGCCTGGAACAGGTGAGGCTGCAGGTCCCTTATTTTGGCTGCTGGTCCCTTATTTTCAAGGCTGCAAGTTGACAGCTATGGACCTACCTCCCCAGGACTTTGGGTGCACTGCTGGTCACCGATTCTGTTATTGTTTACTGACTTTTTACATGTTATCGGGATTCATTTTTTTATAAGAAAAAAGTGCTATAAGGGCAACCAAAGGTAATCTAGAAGAAACCCAGTCATATGGGTGGGGTAAAAATAATAAAATTATTGTTATTAATTAAGGGGTTGGAGCAACTCCCCTTGAGGAAAGGTGACAACATTTGGGGCTTTTTGGTGTAGGTGAGGACATGAAAGAGGTGTATAAAATTATGCATCATTTGGAGCAAGCAGATGGAGATAAATTTTCTCCTTTTTTCATACTTGAATGCTAGAAGATTGAGGAGAGACAGAAGTAAAGGAAATGCTTCTTCATATGGGATATTGTAAAACTATGGAGTATATCTCAAGATGCAGTAATAGCTGCCAACTCGGGTGGCTTCTTTTAGTTATAAAAATAATTACATACTACTGCTCATTAAAAAAATAAATCAGAGTGGTTTATAACATACCTAAAACCATACAGGAAAAACAATATAAAAAAATTCAGAGTAAAATAGACAAATTCATGGAAGATAACGCTATTAAGAACTACGTAGCATGTACTATGATACCAGTTTCTAAGAATATGTGTGGAATAGTTTTCATGTGCTTATGGGTCCCCCATGGATACTTGGCTGGTCACTGTGAGAACAGAATGCTCCACCAGATGTGGTCTGATCTAGCAGGGTCCTTCTTGTGTTTCTTAGATTTATCATGAAAAAACTAAGTAATACAGAAGTTTTATTCTTAAACACCATGTGCAACATTTAAATCAGTTGCAGCTCCTTTCCCCTTAAATATTGAAGTTGCTGTTCTGCAGCCGTACTGCAGGAACACTCATGGAACATTTGATGAGTTGACACATTGATATTTGACAAAAAGTGGTTACCAAATGGTGATCTTTCCCTGTAATTCTCCCATGGCATCTGGTGTCACAATCTGATCTGTATTGTGACTTCTCGTGAAGGTGCCACAATCTGATTTGTATTGCACAGTCTATTCAAAGGTTGTTCAAAGTATGATGAAAGCTCAATGGAGCACCTTTGCCACTTAAGTACAGGAAAGCCTCAGGAATAAATTGTACCTGGTAAAAGTTTGACAGTCACAAATGGGTTGTATAAATTCACCCTTACTAAATCTGGGGAAATGGCCATTTTATTTTCCCCATTTTATGATTGACAGCACAATGTCCAGGACATCATTGCACAATGGAAATTGTAGGTCAGGCTCATGTTCAGTTTGTCCATGTTTAAAATTCAGGAAGTAAATTCTAGAGCTCATGTGCAGGTTTACATGTATTTTCCTTAAAAACTGGGCTTGCAATTGTATTTCCATCACATCACTCATTGTGGTGAGACAATAACTTATTTGTTCTTGATACCAGTTGACAGCATTCTTTTTAAATAAAAACTATTAGGTATTGCTTTTCAATATCCCCCCAACCCCCAGTTAAGCCTTTTCCCTTTCACCCAAACACCAGTCGGTAATATTTTAAGAGTTTTCCCCAAGGAATTCTTGCAGACAGGGCCAGCCACTGATTAGAAGCAGCTTTGTTACAGCCTGAGGTATCGACAGATGCTTCAAATTGGAAGCTTTATGCTTGGTGCCTGGTGTGAACGAAAAATTACTAAGGATTTATGCAACATACTTTATTCACAAAAATCTGCTTTTTCTAAATCTTCCATCCCGTTCTCACAGTATGATGTTGTCAAGTGATTTTTCCATTCCCTCCCCCAGTGAACAGCACAGAGGTGGCATTTATACTCTTTCCCTGAGACATGCCAAGATCTAGTAATCTCTCACCAGGATTACATTATTCAGCAAGTGTAATGCAAGCGATACATTACGCTGACATTAATTTGCAGCTAAACTTGGAAATTATTCCTCTCCTGCCCCCTGAAGGGCCAGAAAATAGCAATAATGCCAATGGGATTGTGATGGGACCAAATAAGAAGTGAATGTTGTAATAGAATAAATTAGATCATTGCTAGGTCTACTGGAAACTGTATGTGGTAATCATGTTGAATGGGCAATGAGATGAAACCCGTTTTCTGTCTTACTGACCTAAACTCTGGTTTCCACAGTGTAAAACAGCTGTTTTGCAGCAAGCTTTGTAGAGAACGTGGTTGCCATTACGCACTTAAAAGTGCATACATTTCAAAAAGATTTTGACAGGTTTAAAATAGGCAATTCTTTCCCTATGTTCTTTGAAATTGGAAGTAGGGAATGATTCTGGCAGGACTGAAAATCTTTAGGTAGTCTTGCAAGCTAAAGAGCACTTTTGAGATATTAAGAAGACATTTCTTGTGTTTGAGGCCAGAGACCTCTATCAAGGAATATATAAACATGAGAAATATAATGTAATGCTCAGAGAGTCAATTCAATGAACTCTATAAATTCCCAGATGGTGGATCAGGAGAGGTGGTGAATCTGCAGAGCTCCCCTCCACTGCCTTTTTGCTGTTTGCCCCTCACTCCAGCCATTGCAAGGACTCCAGGTGCACCACAACTGTGAGGTTCCTAAATGCATAGTTCAGGTTGCCTATGTCTCATTCTGAGGAAGGGTCCTCAGAAGAAGGACCCTTGGGTGAGGTGGTCCAGGAGAGTGCCTGTTTATAGTTTCACCATCTATTACTATGAAACTTTAAACAGTTTTTGACAGCACAAAAGTGGTGCTCTCCAAGGCCACCTTGTCCATAGTGCCTCACTGTTCCCCAGAGTGAGATAGTCCAGATATAGGCAGAGAAAGAATCTCCAGTTGGCAGGGAGGTAGCAGCTGCTAGAGAGGTCAGAGAATGCCACCGCAAATGGGGCAGACATTGCCAATGCCCTTATTCATTCCATGTCCAGGACAAAAATGCAGTCCAGTGACTGTCATCAGTATTTGTCGTTATTTTCCATCCACAACCCATTTGTAATCCATTGCATTTTTCTCCCTATTTCTCCCTATTTGCATTGTATTTCCTCTGTGTTAAATTGAATGGAATGTAATAATGCAATATAACACAATTTATATAATTTATACAATTAACTATATACATGAGATAGGTTACCAAATTTTGCCAAGACAAACAGTGAGACAAATAACGTAGTTTTGGGTTGAAGACAAACTGCAGTGAATCGTAGAATTGTCGAGTAGGAAGGACCCCGCAGGTCAGCTAGTCCGACCCCTTGCAGTGCAAAAATCTCAGCTAAAGCATCCATGACAGGTGGCCGCCCAACTTCTGCTTTAAAAACTGAAAAGAAGGAAAGTCTACCAGCTCCTGAGGGAGACCATTCCATTGCTGAACAGCTCTTAAGGTCAGAGAGTTTTTCCTGATGTTTAGTCAGAATCTCCTTCCTTGTAACTTGAAGCCATGGGTTCAGGTCCTGCTCTCAGTGCTTTGGAAGCAGTGCTGCATGTGGCGAATGCAAGGTGAAAAGGAAAACAACGCCTTCCTACTTCGCCAGTGGCCGGTCTCCTCAACTCAGGGGCTAAATGTATTGTGCTGACCCTGCCAGTACACATCTTTATGCGATAGCCACTAATGTGAAGCTGGATTAATAGTAGTAATATAATCTTGTTATACAGTACTAATTTTAGAAGAAAAAGGAATATGAAGATAATGTTTATATTTTCACATACACCCAGCGCATACCAGATGGAGCCTGAAAATTGTGTGCTATACTGGGGAAACTTGATTGAAGTGTGATTGGTTGCAGATAGTTTTGGATAGGATTCAGTTGAAATCTGGAGGGAGAGCACACAGATTTCTGAAAAAAGCAGACATTGTTGACTTGTCAAACAAGGACAATAGACATAGTTAAGAATTGTTCTATATACTGGTATATGGATTGCCTTTCATATCTTTGTTTCTTTTTAAGAGCTTCCTTGAAACCCAGGAACATTTAGAATGAATGACTTCATAGTGCTGTTGATGCTATTTTGACCTACTGAAAAAAACAAAACAAATTAACTTCCATTTTTGAAAAAGAAAGGGCTCGTTCTCATAGAATTCTGACAGTAAGAGCCCTTCATCAGCGGAATGGTCTTCCTCGGGAGGTTGTGGACTCTCCTTCATTGGAGGTGTTTAAGCAGAGATCTATCATGGATGCTTGAGCTGAGATTCCTGCATTGCAGGGGATGGACTACATGACCCTTGGGATCCCTTCCAACTCTAGGATTCTAGGAATTGTAGAGTTGGAAGGGAACCCTTTCCAAGGATGTATGTGACTGTGTGTAGAAATCAGCCTACTGTACAAAGGTGGAATTTACACTTATTGCTCCACCTGCTTGGCTATCATGCAGGCGATGCAGAGGCACTGACACCACTTTGCCAGCCCAATCAACTTCTCTGATGGCTGCTGAGGCAGTAGGGGCTGAGAGGAGAGGCCGGTGGACCTGTCTGAAAGTCTTCGCAGGCTGGATCTGTGCATGGGCCCATCAGTTACCCACCCACAATCTTGGGCTTCTGTTAGTTTATTTAAGCAGCTCTGCGGCAGCTGCAAAGACCAGCACTTTGGAAAAAGCAGGTTTTGTTATTTTACAGGAAGGCAGTGTCATCATAACAGAACTCTTCTGCATCTTATATGAGCACAAAGCTTTGTGATTCATCCCAGAGAGTATATAGTGCTTGTGGGTGCTTGTGTCAGTGTGAAAATTGTCACAGAAAGGGAAGTAATTTACATTGGCTCTTACTCTTATTTCCAGAACCTTTAACATTATTAATAGTTAAGCACCATTTTGATGAGATAATTGAATGTGCTGGGCAGTTAGGAGTCCCAAGGCAAAGATGAAAGTGCTTAACCATACCCAGGAGGTCAATTATTAGGTAGCACGTACTGATGAGCAGTTTACTGTCATTAAGTGTTTCAGATAACTTTTCTACCATGTGTGCGCGCGTGTGTTTCTGAAAGCCTACCACTTCCAGGCAAAAGCTATGTGCATGAGAATGCAAAACTCTGTGAAAGTCAGGATGTAGAAGAGTCTGTTTGCCTGTGTATGAGAGAGAGAAAGAGGCCTGCAAAGCTTGCAACTCAACAAGAGGTTGGCCTGCCAGGTGCTACACACACACACACACACACACACACACACACACTCCCAGACAGGCAGCGAAATGAGGTGCATTGAACTCCCACTAGATTGCCAAGCCTGCTTGCATTCAGCTTGCTGGATGTTTAGGAAGTGTCTTTTTCCAGCAGGAATGTCTTGGCCAAGACTACTCATGGGATTTACAAAGTTGTCCCTGTGATGGCCAAAGTTCCTCACTATTGTTTCCAAATGGGGGCATGCACTTATAAGAATGTTTTAGGGGGAAGAAATTCAACAAAAGAGTATTTCATTCAATAATTCATAATTGTGTTATCCTAATAATAACTTATTCATATAGCTTAGCTTAGAGACCTCTGTTCTTTGTGCTTCTCATTCTACTAACCAAATACGAAGCTATCATGTTGGCAAGTAAGGGAAGGAATGGCTCAGTTTTTCACTTCCCTTCCTTTTTGCCATGCAAACTGTCAGCCTTACGTCTTGACTCTGCACTTAACTGAACTTTTGCTGCTGAATAATTCAAACTAGATAATAGTGTGATGAAGAGTTTTCCAACACTGGGGACTGTGCATGATTCTTGATGCTATTTTCTTCTGGTCCTGGTTCACCCAGGTCTTACAGATTCCTGAGGAGGCCCCGTGGTTCAGTGGGACACCAGGCAAATTCGAGGTCTAGAATTTGTTTTCACACTTTGACCTGGAGCATCAGTGTGCACTTGGCAAGCTATCAGCAGAGCAGACGCCATGCGCATGACACCGTGAAAGATTGCAAGGCCTCTGAGTGCCTTCTTCTGCAAAGAATTTGCTTGCGTCTGATGCATTGTATGATGTATTATTCCTTAGTATGTAATCCCTTTGTCATTATTTATAATTGTGAATGCAAAAGACAGACAACAATGGCATTGGGCCAAAGTCAGTTAAAATGCGACAACCCAAAATGTATTTCCTGTCATTTTTTTGAATTTTCATTGAAACATCCTTGTTTTTAAACACTCTCAGGGTGGGCTTTGTTAAAAGATGTGCCATGCTCTTAGGAGAAGGAGGAGGACAAGAAGAAAAGCCTAAGCCACCTCATTGCGAATGGTGTAGGCCGTGGAGCTGAAGTGCTAATTAGGAAATACATGGGTGTTGTTCATTATCCTTTTGAAATGGAATGACACTAAGCTTTCACACTCGATTGCAGCTGAAAGGTCTCTGCACTGTGTTGCTAAGTGCCTTTTTATACAAAATTTCCTGCCTTGACTATGAATAGGCAATGGGAAGAATTAGATCTTTTTTATGGCCTCCGTAATTTTGTGAACTAGGGTGTGGTGCTGGTAATAAGGATAGCTTTACCACTTGCAAACTATATTTTCATCCTTTTAAGCTTTGCAGCCTTATAATGCACGAAATTCTTTGGGACTATCATGGGGTTGTTGTTTTTTTATACCGTTTGTATTTTGCAACGTTTAAAGCTGTAAGCCGTCTTGGAGAGGCATGGCCTAGAAAGACACCCAAGAAATATTTTAAGTATATGAAATAAAAATGAAATAACAACATGTTTTAAATGGCATATTTGCCTTTCACACATTCGCACCAAGAGTCAGCGCCAAACTGGACCAGACATTAAATGCAGGAGGTGTGGCAATTCAGAGAAGGGATTTTCCTCTGCAGAAGGGGAGGAAAGAGTTGCGTCTCGCCTCTGTCCCTCTTGCAATACTGATAATGATCAGTCCCCTTCCTGCTGATGGTGTTTGCATTCTTAAAACCTGTATGCAGAAGCAGCTCACCTGGTAGGGCATAGCCACAGTTCCACCTTCCTGGCAGCAGGACAGGGATCAGCGAGGGGGTGGCGAGGTCAGGCCCAGGGGCTGGAGCTAAGCTGGAGCCCTTGCCAGTGTACCTGCACAGTCCCAACTGCCTCTCCTCTGGGAAAACTGGCAGTGCTGGGAAGTCAGCATTGTGGCAGGTGAGCAACACCTGCACGCATATTAAATGCAAAGGTGCATTAGGGTCCCATCGAGTTTGGCTAAAGAGAGATGCTTGGAAGCTCTTTGAGTGCCCACAAATCTCATTCACAATGAAAGAAAACCGAGCTTTTCCTTACAAGAAACTCATCAATATGTGACATGGGGGGAATCTGCTTTTGCTGGTAAAATTTTCCTTTTGTACACTATTTTGAATCTATTTCAGTTAATTGCTGTGGTGATTTGCAATTTTGCAGGTATAAGCTTATTTTGAAATGTTTTTCGTTATCTGTTTTTGCTTTTGCAGAGATGCTTATTATAAAACTTCTGGCGTGTGTGTTTATGCACAAAGAGAGTATGAGAGAGCTGCCCTGTTATAATTACCTCAGGAGAACCTTATTTGGGTAGTGCAAGACCACGGCAATAAATAAATCAAAATATTGCAAGTTTAAGAAATGCCACAGCCAACTCCTGCCTGTGTCTTCATTGTTTGGAAGTTCCTTGCATAATGTTCTGTAATACAGTTAGCTGAAAATAAGATGGGTTTTTGTTTTTTTTATCTTCCGTGAAAGAGTAGCTAACTTTGAGGGAGCCTTGGGCATCCCATTTAATCACAGAAATCACTTACCGTGGGGATGCCCTCTTTCTGTTGCACAGTTTACCTGCCATTTTAAGGCTATTCCTTAGAGTTAGCATACCTTTGCTGTTCATGTGTTAGCAAAGCAATACTGTAGCTCCACCTACTGACAGACAATGTACTTCATTGCACTTGGGTGCCATACAGTTAACATTGCATTGCCAGCAACAGTTGCAGCCAGATTCATCACACTATAGAGGAGAAACCAGCAGAGTCCAAGTAGAGTTCCATTCACTTGGAATTCCATTCTTGGAATTGCACCCTTTGATGAATGAAGTGTTCTCCTTTTGGCAGAACAACTCCCTAGAAGTTTTAAAAAAATAATCTGTAGCATTGACAATTTTAATGGAAATAGAACTCCCAACTATGGATTAAAAAGAAGGGTTTGTAGTCAGCCAGCAGTGCCTCTGCGTGCCATAGGTTATGGGCTAAGGAGTGAACTGAGAATGTGCTTCAGAGCTGCAGGGCAGCAGGATAGGGAAAATGTGGCCTTCCAGATGCTGAACTCCAGCTCCCATCATCCCCAGTCAGCATGGCTCAAGGTCAGGGATGATGGGAGTTTGAGTCCAAGGGCATTGGGAGAGAGACAGGATCCCCACCCATGCCTGATTTAGGGAGTATTTTCAGCTTGCACAGGGAGTACAGGATTTGGTCTAGATAGAAGGGTTTTCCTTGCATGTTATAAGGGACCAGCCTGATAGTATTCAGATATTAGAAAGTTATGCCCATTGATTTGCTGTAGTTGAGGCTGGGATGGAGAATCTCTCCAGGCTAGGTTAGTGAACAACTCTGGGAACCTTCAGAGCACAGGGCATAGATTTCATGGAAGTGGAGAGGGTTGTTTTCCTTCACAGTGTTTTTGGTTTGCAGCTGGATTTAGGTGTATTGTCTGAACATCATGCACCACATTTTCCTATTTATGTGGGCCTGGATAGTCAGTGTGCCAACTATGGAGGCTCATTTGGGGAATTTATCGCCCCTCGCTCTGCAACCTGGAGGGTTAGAAATAGACTTCACTCTGGGTGCTTCTCTTTTCATAGCATCTAAAACCTCCACTTAGCACAAGGCCTTCATGCTGCCTATTATGACTTAAGCAGGCACTGAGTTCAGGAATTATAAATATGACACAGGAGGTCATGCATTACATGCACCATGGGAGCACAATATCAGTATCTTTGACCCAACCAAATACTATGAAAATCTATATGGCGAAACTCTGTTCACCTAGTAATAACCAGCGCTTGCTACTATTAAGATGTGGGCAATTAGGTCAGGATCCAAAGTGCTGTGCAGGTTATGCAAAACATTTGATTTAGCATACCCAGGGAGGTGTGTTTTTTTAATAGCTGACCCTCTGACATTTGACAAGCTGCTTCTGATACTCTGCTCAATTTCAAAAATAATTTGCCACAGGGTATAGGGACACGGATTGTCATTCACAGCTCATGGAACTAAAATAAGATTGATTGGATCCAGGCTTTAATCTTCAGGTAAAAGGACTGCATAGCGGTCTGCCTTGCATTTCTCCAGAGAGAGACAAACAGAAATTGATTAATTTCACAGTTGCCATCAAGCAAATATAATTCTATAGGCACACGAACTGTGTGGTTTTCAAAGTATGTTGCTAGTTTGTGTGACTGTTTTATTTCTAGTTGCAAATCAGGTCCTTTAATGGTTTTACTACTTTGCTAGCATGCACACTAATTTTGGAAATGGAATAGTTGATTTGAAGCAGTGGTTTAAACTGGGGCTTTTTTCTTGATCATCTCAGATCGATATGGCTACAGACCTATTTGCACTTAGTCTGGAGCAGTTCCAAGGGACACACTTTAGAAATGCATAAGATTATGCTGTAAATTAAATTTACTGAATTTAATTGATCCTAGCCCATGTAAAAACTAATTTAAAATGAAATCAAAATCCACTTCTGTGTTCATGAGCAATCCCACCCCTTTCATTTCATCTACTTACACTTAAAATTTTACACTCATGGAACTATTTTATTTCCTGTCATGAATGGGATATTTTTGTTCCCAAATAAGGTAATTCTATAGCTATTTTTCATTGAAAGTTCAATAAGATGTCTCCCCCCCATTTTTTAAAAAACAGCATAAAATGTAAAATTAATATTGTTTTATGCATATATCTGCTTTTGGTGCAAAAATGGTAGAATATATCCCCCCCTATTTAATCTGTAGGAGGAGGAAAAAAAGCAGAAATAGACTGCTTTGGATGCTGGAACCTTTTTCTGCTGAATAATTTTGCTTTGCCTGTATAAGCAATAGCGACAGCTAGAACTGAATTGGTACGCACAGCAAGCGATGCTCATTAACTAGAGCTCTCTTAGCTGTTAGGAATGTGGTAACCAAAGCCAATCTGCTGCTTCCCTGTTTCATATTCATGACACTTTCCTCTCTAATGGTTGATTGACAGCTTTAGTAGACGTTGTCCGATGTCTTCACATCAAGTGTGTGACCTCAATTCACCCCCCGTTTGCTCTCCTGTGTCAGCTGAGCCTATTGTGAGCGTCCATTATTCACACTCTATATTGTGTTATGATGAATTGTCCTCTCGGGAGCTTTCGGACGTCTTAATCCCAGTCGGAAAAGAGCCCTATGCAATAAATAAGTGACAAGTGCCTCTGCTAAATGTGAGCAGATGAGCAAATGTGGGTTTTTGACAACTAATGAAAAGAAGCCAATACATGGAACAGCTTCCATGTCTCGTTTCAATTTGCACTCGATACTTTTTCTCTCATAAGCTGTTTGAATTGAAAGGATGGGCGAGTAATGGTAACTTTTTATTTCCTTTGTTTGTACATTAACAAGCAATATATATTATTTTCAGATATCAGTTGCTAACAGAGCAATCCTGTACTCACATTTTGCCAAGACCGGATATATGCTAGCAGAATGATCATTGTAGCCTATGCATGCTCAGCATGTGTGTATGTGTGTATGTACAGCTAATTGTTGCCCATGGTAGAGACAGCATCACTTGTTGACTGGCTGTCTATCACAGAAGGAGGACTCGGGTGGCACTGTGGTCTAAACCACTGAGTCTATTGGGCTTGCCGATCGGAAGGTTGGCAGTTCAAATCCGCATGACGGAGTGAGCTCCCGTTGATCTGTCCCAACTTCTGCCCACCTAGCAGTTCAAAATAGGTACAGCTATGGCGGGAAGGGAAACGATATTTCCGTGCTCTCTGACTTCTGTCATGGTGTCCCGTTGTGCCAGAAGCGGTTTAGTCATGCTGGCCACATGACCCGGAAAGCTGTCTGTGGACAAACACTGGCTCTCTCGGCCTGAAGCGAGATGAATGCCACACCCCATAGTTGCCTTTGCCTGGACTTAACCATCCAGGGGTCTTTTACCTTTACCTTTTCACCTATCCCAGAATTTGCAAGGGCAAGGAGATTGCCTGGTATGAGTAGGTTGGCAACTCCAAGGCTAACAGCTAGTGGGTGCTGCTGGAGAAGGGTTGGCCTGCACTGGACAAGTTCATGTAAAGGTCTGGAGAATATACAAACTTTTTTGTCATTAAAAAGTGACAGGTGGTCCCACCCCTTTTCATCAGAAGTTGCCTCCCTTTCATAGACATCCCACGTTTTACTACAATTTTTATATGTCTTGATGAACATTTTATATTAAAGAAGGTTTTTTTTCCAAAAAAAAAGGTTTGCTTTAGCATATCATGAAACCTGTGTATGCGACCGTCTTGTTGCCATTGTTCTGATGAAGGGAGTTTCAAGTCTCCATGACCTATGGTGTGGGTGCTAATCCTAAATGTTTGGGATTGTACCACTGGAGGTAGACGTAGAGTTTGAAATTTCTTCAGAGGGTCTAGTCCTTTTGAGGTGGGCCTCACCAATAGAAGAACCCTAATCCTAAGCCATGGGCACCTTGAACAGGCCTTTCCTCGGCACACTCAGCCAATGACCTCCTCGGAAGACAGCGGCATGCCTCTGGGGTGGGGTGTGTGAGAGCGGGCCCTGGGACATTCACCTCAATCCATGCCTATGGCATCCTGTGTCGAGCCTTTGCAGTTTACTGTTGGCCCTAGTCCCTCCAGCAAATGAAGAAGATAGACACCACTGAAGATCTTTGTGAAATTTATTTAAGTGTATGGGCTGTATTTCTTAGACAGATGAAGCAGCTGCCTGAGGCTTTTAGTTTCATTATTACAAATGTGTGATGAATTCCTGGGAACTTTAAGAAACCTAAAGTACATGAATGATACGCCACCAAACAACTCAGCCTCTGCTTCAGCAGTCAGCAGTGCAGAAGAAGGTTCCTCAAGCACTGATGAAGGTAAGGAGTCAATGATGCCAGTCTCTGTCTATGAATAAATGGCCCCTATAGGTGTTCCAGGAGTGTGTATTATGTTGGATGGGACAACCAGTGAGAGTGATTATGTACGTTATATATACAGTAGTTAAACAATTGTCTATTTGTTGTTGTTAGATGAAATCTACAGATTCAAACTGCTACCTTTGTGTGATGGCTCCCTTACTGAAAAAGGGAAGTTTTGGAGGAGTGGAACTCCTTTTTAGAGAAGTGTCTAAGTGAACAAAACTTGTAACTAAAAACCAAGTTAAAGCCTAGTTTATAGACTGGGTTGCTTACAGCCTGCATAAACTGGCCAAGATTCACTTTAAAAGAATCAAGACAATTGTTTCAGATACTGATTTACAGTAGCAAGCAGATTTAGCAGATTCCTAGAGAAACATATAACAAATAACAGTTTGCTTAGACTGTACCTTTGAAAGACAAAAAGAGGGCAGAGCTGTTCAGGGCCTTCAGAGTTGTTGTCAAGGACAGTTGAATGCCTCAGAAATTACAAACAGATTGTGGAAAATAGCTTTTAAATAAGAAAGTGACTCACTCAGTTGTTAAAACAGCATAGGAGTTGTTATGTACTGAAGTTCTCACCCTGGGCCAGCAGGGGGATACTGTAGATAGTATGCAAATGAAGGATCGAAAAGTGACGTTCAGTGATTGGATAGTTTTAGAACGTTGCAACAGTTACATTGTTCTGTAGCTCTATATAAGCAGGCTGGCTGAGCTCCTCAGCTCAGTTCTGTTCCAGCTTACAAAATAAAGAGTTGCTTTGGAGAAATCGCTGTGTTGTCTGCTATGTCAACCCACAACTTAACAGGAGTCATCATCTTTTGACCCATAATGAAGTCAAGCTGGCGATAGTGGAGAGGTTTAACTAGACTTGTAAAGCCATGGATGTGGCGATACCTACAAACTGTGTACTGGAATCATCAAATTATAGAATTGGAAAGAACTACAAGGATCATGTAGTCCAACCCCCGACAATGCAGGAGTCTTTTGCTCAATGTGGGGCTTGAATACACGACCCTGAGATTGGCATATCGGTGTGCTGCCTGAACTTGAAAAAGTTACAACCAAAGCTTTGACAGAACCATACAAGCCAGGCCTGTGAATGCTAATCCTCCTAATACAATAAAGATGTGGAGAACCATGACAGAGGCTTATCTGAGAGGGCAGAGCTGTGATTTATTTTAAAAATCTAGTTTGGCCCCCTGAACCTGGAAATCTGGGGAGAAATTCAAATGAGGAAAAAATGTCATAAGCACTCTTACATGTGCACTGAAGCAAACCACAATTAAACACAACCTGAAGTTTTGAAAACTCAAGGAGAAATCGGTGAATGTTGACAATTGCCTTAGAAACGTGTCACATTTACATAGAAACTTTTTTTTGAAAAAAGCTAGTAGATTGTCACGTAAGCCCTCATTTCCCAAAGGTAAGCCTTAAGGTTTAAAGCAGCACTTGAGCATTTCTTGCATAGACTTCCTTATCATGTTTAAGCCATGGCCAGTGTGTCAGACCTTGCCAGAAAAGCAACTTCTTCTTTTCTGAACTGTCATCCTCTCTGCCTTAATTAAGTGACAAACCAACACTTCTTGAAATAAAAAGTGGTAGGTGTCTTGTGTCACACTTCACATCCGAGGCTTAGATTGACAATGTAAAGTCAGGATGTCATTCAGCGCTATGCTGGCATTATAATTTAGACAGCTTGAGTACAAATTTTGAAGGGAAAGCAGATGAAAATTATCCTCCGTAATAGTGGCTGGAAAAGTTTTCATTTTTCTCCCAGCCAAGAAGATCCATCTTCCCCATCCATGCTAACGGAGAGCTGCTTTGTAGTTATGACCATGTCATTTCAAACCTATAGTCTGATTTATATGTGATGGGACTGTGAGTAAAATGTTTACCAAAATTAACATCCCACATGTACCCTGTTCACCTACAAATGAACTTACCTGCATGTGGCTTTTCCACTGAAATAACTCTGTCCATGTGTACAGAGGATGAGAACACAAGAAGAGTCTGCTGGACTAGGCCAATGGTATCCTGTCCTCAATGGGACACAGGTGGCACTGTGGGTTAAACCACAGAGCCTAGGACTTGCCGATCCGAAGGTCGCGGTTCGAATCCCTGTGACGGGGTGAGCTCATGTTGCTCGGTCCCAGCTCCTGCCAACCTAGCAGTTCGAAAGCACGTCAAGTGCAAGTAGATAAATAGGTACCGCTCCGGCGGGAAGGTAAACAGCGTTTCCATGCGCTGCTCTGGTTTGCCAGAAGTGGCTTAGTCGTGCTGGCCACAGGACCCGGAATCTGTACACCGGCTCCCTCGGCCAATAAAGCGAGATGAGCACCGCAACCCCAGAGTCAGTCACGACTGGACCTAATGGTCAGGGGTCCCTTTACCTTTACCTATCCTGTCCTCACAGATTGTTGTAGGAAACCGACAAGCAGGACTCTTCCTGTGGGTTCCAGCAACTCCTGTCCAGAAGTATTACTGCCTCCTCCTGTGGAGTCACAGCATGGACATTTGATTGATCCTCTCTTAAAGCCACTCAAGTTTGTGGTCATCACTGTCTCCTGTGGGAGTGAAACCCACAGTTTAACTATGCACTGGTGTGGAGAATCTTCCAACACTTAAGCTTCCAACATTCAACTTCACTAGATGTCCATGAGTTCTAGTGTCTGTTTGAAAGGCTGTCTGGTCCAAATATGGTTTAAAGCTAAAGGACCATGGACAGCAGGGGCCTTGCAGTTTCTCACCAAAGGAATCCAGGATAGAAAACACCAAAGTGGCTAAGCAATTTTTTAAAAAGTATTTAAATGCAATAAAAATGCATCTAACAAGGAAACTGAAAAATATCTTTATGTATGTGACAACAGTGGCAAGAGTCTTAATAGCACAAGGATGGAAGAACGAGGAAATCCCGACTAAAGAACTATGGCAAGAAAAATTGATTGATTATGCAGAATTGGCAAAATTGACACACAAACTACATGACAAGGATAACTGTAATTTAAAAGATGAATGGGAACACTTTACAAAATATTTAAAGAAACAACAAAACGAACTGGACTCCTTGGCAGGCTTTGAATAAACATTCACAAACTTTTTATTGATAACATTTGGATAGTTAAATTAAGGATCTGTACAGTTTTGTAACATGCAGAAAATAACATATGTTGATTAACCAGAGAGAGGAGCTGAGGGAAGTCTGGGGGGGGGGTGATATGTTTTTTGATAAAATGTTACGTTGAAATTACTAAATTTTTTAAATAAAAAATGCATCTAAAATGTTTTCAAAAAACTATGTAAAACATTCATATTACCTTGTAGCTAATTAATTCAAGGTTTCCAGGAACAGTGTCTGCCAGTTTTCAAATGCCTGTGAGTTGTATCGTATTACAGTAAGGGTAGGGTACCCAGCTGGAGTAGACCCATTGCAATCAGTGAGTTTAAGTGAGGTGTGGTTAATGTAAATCCATTGGTTTCAGTTACTCTACTCTGAGTATGAATTATTATTTCTAAACTTGAATCTAGAATACATGGACATTTTATGCAAATCTGCACCTATTTTTTTTACTAGGGAGGGGGCTGATTTGTAAGTTGCTTCCCTGGTTGCACTGGGGTCTGGGAAGGGTGAGCTGTCTGCTGGTGGTCAGAGAGGCAAGGAACAACTGGTGATCTTGCTGAATCAGAGCATGCTCAAAATAGTGTGAAGACATAGATGACAAAGGTGATGGAAAGCTTATAAGCACTGTGGGAATCTTTCAGCATCCTGGTATGGTGCTGTTGGTCCAGATGATGCTGATGGTTTCTCTTTATAAATGGGAGGTGTGAGAGACTCACAAAACAAAGTAGCACCAGAAGTGGCACAAAGTGTTGTGTTTTGTGTGTGCAAGCGAGATTTTGATGCTTTGTGGTTTTCTTGTAAGTTAGAAGGTGGTAATTTTAACTTTCCTTTATATGCAGAGAAGTGGGAGACATCCTAATTAAACACCTTTGCTGGAAATCAGCAGTGAAAAATCCAGGCTGTTGAGTTCAGTTATCAAAGCTTTAAGCATTACAAAAACCCATTTAGAACTAATAGAACAAGCAACTCTTCAGAAATCTCTTTTCAGGATCCAGGGTATCACAGTTTTGCTATTGAAAAGAGTTTGAGAGGGAAGAGGAAAAAATAGGGCAAAGTGTTGGCTGTAGGCCTCTGGCCAAAGGAGTCTTGAGCCACTAAAACACCTAGGATAAATATGTTTTGACCCTAGATGCTAAATTTCAACCATGGGAATTAATTGGAATTAGTATTAGTAGGATAAGTATTGGAATTACTCTACTCAGGGTGTGTATGGATGGGAAGCATGATGTTGAAATGGAAAACTTAGGATTCCGCAAGGCACATGCTGTGAGCAACAGCTTCTCATAGACTTTTCTTGATATCTAGACAAATGTTCCTCTCTGTTCCAATATAAGGTTACGGAGGAACAGCACTACATTAACCAGAGATTTGTGCCATGTTGGTTACAGTTGGGTATGTCAAAGCAATATCAAACTTCTATTCAGTATGATTATATTTAATGCTGGATTCCTGGAACTTAAGTGTGTTTAGTTGGATGTGTTGGGTGAAGTTCAGAAGCTAGCCTAGAAATTTATGTGTGCAAACATCAAGCTGCCATTCTAAATAGAATATCATCAATTAAATTTACAGAAAGTTAATGAAGTTTAGTCCTTACTAGATGGCCACGTTTTCTGCATCGGTGATGGAATGCCAAAATGTGCTATTGTTCTGTTTAGCAATTAATCTCCTTTGTACAGAAGAATCCTTTTATACTAAAACAATTTATTCCTAGTGTACACAATTACACATTGGCAGACATTCAGAAAGGAGAGCTAATTGGTAAACCTGACTTTTTATTAGTGTGGGGAGAGAGTGTTCAAATCTTGATACAGAAACGAGGCACAAGGTATTGTTTACTTTTATCTAATAAATCAAGCTGGGTTGCAAAAAGGACTGTAATTTGCCAGCTGTGGAACTTTCAATTTACACTCTCTGGAATCAAATGCTATGCGAATCATTTTTTTGTTTTTGCAGGCTGCATCTGAATTTGTTTGGAGTCTTAAACAATCAGCTGAACATACCTTTGATGTATTAAGAGGCAATGAAACTTGATTGGTATCTAGTCTGCTTCTGTACATGGCAATAGTTTCTTGCCCGGTTAAGATTTCTGCGGAATTGTTTACCTTGAAAAAAGTGGGACAGTCAAAGAGTAGATCCTTTTAGAATGAGACTTCAGAAGCGTTCAGGTGATATATTTCTTTGATACCCAAATGTAATGATATATTCAAGGGGACTGCATCTTTTAAAATGTTGAAAATCAGATAAATGATTTAAATGGAGAATAAGTAAGTATGACTTTGCTCTGAATGAACTAGACACAGGATTCAAAATTAAACCGAGTTGTATGATTTTGGCAAAAGGCAAATAAAGGCAGCCTTCAGTTGCTGCTTGTATCTGATCTTTCAGATGGTTGACCTGGAGAAGGCAGTATCTCCGTGGTAGAAACCTGCTTTGCTTGCAGAAAGTTTTGGGTTCAATCCCTGACATCTGCAGGGAGGGCTCAGAGGGACTCCCTTCCCAAAACCTTGAAGAGCTGCTGTCAGTCAGAGGAGACAATGGAGCACATGTGTGCACTGCCTTCCTAGAGCTGTTGAATTTAAGTGGTGAGAGCAAGAGCTGGTGTGCAGTGCTTAGAATCATGAACTAGGAAATCTCCACCTCAGCACTAGAAAGAGCCACGAATTCTCTCTTGCTTTTCTTAGGCAACTATTCTCTGCCAGCCTTCTTTTTTCATATTTTATTAATTTTATTGAAACTATTTAGCACATAAATCAATTACACCGACAACAAAAACAGAACAAACCGCTACCCATGACCCCCAAAGCAAAACAAACAAGACAGTAAAAGAGTAAAACACCCCCTTGCCACCCCCTCCACCTCAAAAGCAGCAACAGTCTCGTTTCTGGTGCTTTACCAGAACTCAGAAGAAAGGAGAAGAGGGGAGTCTAAGGGATGGAGCAGGTCACAGTAATTAGAGTAGATTGCAGTCATTCTATAATTCCTCTCTGACAGACTCTGGAGTTGGGGGTATCATCTGGTGTTCCTTCTCTGTGAGGCGGAGACTCGTCCTAAACTCTCTGCTTTTAGATTACAGCTGGTGAGGTGTTGCAGCTGGTGAGATGTCTTCGGTAATAGGCAACCAGCAATAAAACAATAAAATAGGCCAATAAAGTAAAACAACAAGGGGGCTACAATTAAAACTAGTGGGCTGCGAAAAAGCATTTAAAACATTTAAAGCCGAGCTATAGGGTCAGAGATCCACTAGAAGCTGCTGCCATCTTAACCGGAACTAGCTTACTCTAGTAAAACAAAAAAATAAATTAAAAGAGAAATTTGTCACAAATATTTGGAATATATTCATTCCATATTTTCATTCCAAATTCTTCTTTTTCAACTTCCTTCATCCTGTACACAGTTTTCTATTTTCTCCTTCTAAACTGTCTCTTTTTTGAATTATTTTTACAATTTTTCCAAATTGTAACCTAAGAACCATAAATCTTCCTGCAGAAGTTAATCGGAACAAGACCAGGTATTTATCGGGGACACTGCTTTTTAAAATATTCTCTACATTTCCCCCATTCTTTCTGGAACTTTTGTTTGGGCTGCTCCCTATTCTCTGCCAACCTTCACTCAGATGTGCAATATGGAAGTGATGATACTGTCATGCCTTACAGGGCTGTTGTAAGGATTAGGAATAAATATTAGTGAAGAGCATTTCACAGCTTGAAACGTGTTACATAAATCTAAATTATATTTAATATTAATTGTGTCACCAGTTGTTCCATGCATTGAATCTTCCTGAGAAACAAATGTGCCCTCATGTTTAAAGGCTGTGAATTATTGCAGCATAAATGTGACATTTTTAAAAAAGAGAGTCTTGGAAATGAGCAGAATAAATTGTATGTTAAAAGAAGTAACAGTGTTCTCCAACTGGATAAGCTGTTCTCGCAAGATTTTACTGCTGGTTGTCAGGACAAATTTGCAAGGCCATTTCTTACTCTCTTTCCACTCATTTTTCTTCATATTTTAGCTACAGCACTCTCTTATCGTAAATTCACATCTGAAACATTTCCCGGTACTATCAGGCTGTCATAGCATTGTGGCTGCTCTATCAAGCTCTCAATTTCTGCAGCTCCTGGCAGTCGGGGGAGGATGAGGGGTTAATGGACCATCTGACACTAACAAAAATGGGTGACTGGTTGGTAAGCTCCAGGTTTCAATCCTTGAAGTAGATAGCCTGCCTTAAATTAACGCGGGGTTTTCAATTTGCTGGGGTTCTAGCAAGAGAGCATTTAACTTGTTTCTGGGAACCATGGCTCACTTTCAGTGGAGGGCTTTGCCCTACTTTCGTGATTTAGGCCAGGAAGTCTGCAGTAAATTAAACATATTCTTGGGTTGTTGTTTTGTTTTTCATAGCACGTTAATTACATGTCAGCAGGTTCACACATAGGATCGTATAAATAAAGAATTGGGGCGAACCTTAGACGTCATCTAGTCCAACCCTATATTGAAAGGAGGATCTGTGGTGCAGGATTTAAGTACAGCATCCCTGGCCAGTGCTTAAATACCTCTCATGCATACAACCATCTGGTCCAGAAGTGGGGATGTGGGCCAGAAATGGCTGGGAGAGTGTTCATGTTTTCCTGCTACCTTGGGAGGATCATATCATACATATGAACACATGGGGGGTTGGTTAAAGGTGGCTAGCCTAAATACACTTGTTAATAGCTTGAATAGTTGAGGGTGGCTTCAATAATTATTGGGTGAAGTGTATAGACTCTGTTGATGTTTCATACAGTCAGTTTCCAGGTGCTGCTCCCATAGGCAGTGCCTGGTACACATGGGAGCTACATGCTGGCTATGGTTCCCGTCTACTCCCTCCCTTGTCAACTTGCCCTTCTTTTTACCTCTTTCCCTCCCTCCCTTTTCATAGCCCCTGTGCTGGAGAGGAAGCATTCACTTATCTACTCCGCAACATTCAGAAATATTTGCAGCACAATAGGCACACAGAAGCCACAATACTTCATTTTTAAAGAAGAAAATCCCTTAGACATTTACAGAGTGTGATGTGATATGCAATATATTACTCCCTGGAAATTGAATTGGTATATACACTTCTGTTTCATTATGTGTCTTTGGGTATTTTTCTTTCTCAAATACCCTAGGAGAAAATCATATATGGTAATGTGATAAAAACACCAGGAAGAATAAATGTACTGAATTGTGTAAAATATTACAAAGAAATAAGCCTGTGTCAGCACCATTCATGAGGTATTCCAGGTTTCCGTTTGTGAAAGAGAGACGTTTTTTGCTGATAACTTGGCATATGAATATTTACAATCAAATGTGTCAAAGGAAAAAGAGAGCTAATGCCAGTTGTATAATTTTATGTGTCAGTGGGTTGGCACTATTTAAATTCCTTTGAGATTAAGCAGAGACTTCAGTTAAAATATATATATAATGCAAAACATCGTATTTGTCATACAGTGCTTATTTATGAAATATATTACATTTGCAGAACCACACTTCCCCAAACTGGTGCCCTCAACATGTTCCGAACTACAACTCACATCAGCACCAGCCAGCATGGCCATTGGTCAGGGATAATAGGAGTTGTAGTCCAGAAATCTTGAGGAAGCAAAATTGGAGAAGACTGCACAAGACTATAGGATAGCACTAAATTGCAATCCTATTTCTTTACCCATAGCCATTGTGGATAAGAACCTTCACTAAAATAATAAAATAACTGGAAAAAGCCTCCATTTCACCTACATGTCAGGCTAGTTAACCCACCCCCTTCCTCAATGGTCTTTAACTCACATCATGGCTTGTAATTATCATTAGAGCACACCCTGATTGCAATTTCTGCAGCCCACATCCCAGTACACAAAAGGCAATTGTAAAGAGGCATTCCTCAGTGCATGCTATTCCTCAGGCATTCCTTTCAGTGAGGTTAATGTCAATTCTGCACGGGGCGGATTATACAAAAATGTAGAATTATGTTACTTATCACAGAACAGAAAAGTAATCCCTCGATCTATACTTCCCATCTATGGAAAAGAAGTAACATTTCCCTGTAAGGGTTATTAAGTGGCATAACTGCCTTCCAGAATACGTGGAGACTATGATTACGGAGAACAACTGATTGTATTTTAAAACATAATTACTAGGATCAGAGCAGCAAATGCTGGAAAGTCTTTGTCAAGTAGATTAAATGCACTGGAGATGTTTAGTCTCCTAAGAATCCCTAGGTTGGGAAGAAACCAAAAATTCATCAGAATCATTCCTGACACTGCAAGTTAATACAATGCATCGTATAAAGATCTGTTGTACACCAAAGGGAGAGAGCAAGAGGCAAGAGCACAGATGAGCTGGCTTCAGTCTTCCCCTTTGCAACTCTTTAACCACCACCATTGCTAGTTACAGTTTTGTAATAGTTAAGTGGATTTCAGCCAGATTATCAGAGGTGTACACCTCATGTTCCAGTATAAGATTGGTGATGTACCTGAGTTTGCCTCTTGCAGTGAAGTGTGTTTGATAACAGCATGTGTAAAATGTTCCGCACTGGAGAGTATAACATAACATTGGAAAAGGGTGATGGAGGTGGCCACATACTGCCCATGCTGCAAATGTGCATTTAAGACTTTTCAGAAAAGTAACATTAAAAAAAATGAATTAGTAATGTGCACCCGATGTGAGTCATGTTACCTTAGTGCTGCTAACAAATGCAGCATGATGATTTGAGCAAAAATGTTCTTAGTAGGATGGCTTTCAGTCCTAATGTGGCTGGGAACATGCCGGGCAGACATAAAAGCATTTTTGTGACTAAAACTTCATTCACCATGAAATGAGATTCTAGGAAATCTGGTGCCACTCTCATTTCTCATAGAGCACTGCACAGTGTTTTCCTCACATATGTGATCAGTTTGTAGTGTCTCCACACTGTTGGAACAAATTTAATTGCTTTCCAGCATATTTTAATGCTACAGTTTCTATAATTCAGTATTTTCCTAATTGTGCCTTGCACTACTGCTTGTCTGCAGGAATCAGTCATTACGTACTAATAGTGCATAGTGCATATTTACTCAGCCTGAGCCCCGTGTTGCTGCATGCTCTCATGAGAAAGAGTCCAGCCCTGAGGACGTGTCTGCAGTGTAATTGTATTAGCTGTACTGGATCAAACCCATAGAATAACCAGAGAGATAACTGGTCTCTAACTTCCCCTCCTCCTAGTATATCTGTCTAAATGTGGCTTAAATAATTGGCTCTAGATGGCTTGTACAAAAAGAGAGACAGAGGGAGAAGCTCATCATCCTTTTGAAGTTCAGGTAGCTGGTGTGTTACATCCCAAGTTGGCAATGGGCATTGCAGGCCCTTGGCTCTTAACCCTGACTCCTTTACCTGCCTTGCCTACTTAATAAGGCTCTTAAGCTGTGACTCAACTTGTGAGTCACAAAGTCAAATGTGCCCACCAACTGGGTATAGTGGCATGAAAGGGTGGAGGTTGCGGGAATGAGATATTGGTTAGCAAGCCACCATGTCTACTTGGTACATTTGGTCCACCAAGCTAAATACAAGCTGATCAGCATTCAGCTTGGTGGACCGAAGGTTGTGTGTGCCTAGTCCAGTCCAAGAGAGAGGCTAAGTGACTGCCCCTCTGCAATGAAACTGGATGTCTAACTTGGCGGAGGAAGATTGTTTACTCCAGAACGATACTTTCCAGCATCTTGGAGAGGAAGCACTTTTAACACTGAACTACAATTGACCATGTGTGAGCTGCGGAAATGTAGGGGAACCTCCTTGTGCAAGACAGTGATGTGAGATTTCTGGGAACAGAGCACAACAAAGAGAGAGAATTCTGGCTATTAGATGGATATAAAAAATAGTAATGATGGTTTGAAGTGATAGATTTAATTTTACTTTACTGTATTGTTTCAGACATGTTTTGATATTCCCTTAGCTTCCTTGGGTCACTGGCAGAGGAAGAGGAGTGCGGGGGGAGCGCACCGCCCCCGGCAGCGTGATACCCAGGGTGCCATCGTGGCTGCCCCCCAGCCCGTACTGGGCGCCCCACCCCTGTGGGTGGCATGCCCCGCCCCCAGGACATGCGCCCCACCCCTGGGATGCATGCCAGCCCCACCCCCGCCTGCTCTCCGCCCCCGGTGCTGGAGCATGAAGCTCCGCCACTGCCTTGGGTATTGCTTGCATAACAGTAATTCCTTAGAATCCTGCTTTTAAAGTATAATAATAGCCTGAAGTATTAAGAGGCTTTCAGATGTGCATACTTCAACTACTTAAAGCGGGTTGTGAGCAGCACAAAAGGGCAGATCTTATTGTACTGTATACTATTGTGATACCTTTTAAAAAGGGTCATCATATTAGCTGTCAGAATTGTGTGCTGGTCGAGAAGAGATAAAGAAGTAACTAATAAAACAAAATAAAATGTGAAGATGAATAAGCCTCCTTGGGAGCTGCTCTTTTTAGATCAGATAATTTTTCCTCATGTTTCTTTCCTTCTGATGGCAGCACATCAAAACCTTTTCTCAGATTACTGGCCCTTGGGATGCATGGGCCAGACCTTTCAAGGCACAGCCAGTTTTCAGACTGATGGATGATCCGGCCTTTTCTTTTTGGTGATCTTTCATATCTCTGTAAAATGAACAGAAAAGTTCAGAGGCCGCACAAAGTAAATATCATAATTTATGTGCTTCTTCTATTTCTGTTCATTTACATTTTATGGTAGATTTTGGCCTACAGAATAAGGGGTTAGCAACTGCACCAGAAAGATTAATAGAAATCCACCACCTTCCCTTTTCTTCACTTGCTGAGTGGGAAGACTGGCTCAAGGGCAAAGATAGCTTTTTAAAAGGATAATTGTTTCTGCATTAATAACAGATGACTCATTGAATTGTAGGTTGCTGAAGGAACAGAGATCATAGTTCTAAGATGTGCATGGGCACGCAATTCTGACATGCAGGGACATTGATGCTTGCAGTGGTTTTTAAGATTATTGTTAATAAATGATAATCTGCTGAGATGTAAACAGTATCAGCAGTCATCAATAACAACAACAACAATATCAATCATAGAATCGTAGAATTGTAGAGCTAGAGGGGATCCCAAGGGTCATCTAGTCCAACCCCCTGCAATGCAAGAATCTCAGCTAAAGCATCCATGACAGATGGCCATCCAACCTCTGCTTAAAAACCTCCAGGGAAGGAGTGTCCACTACCTCCCAAGCGAAACTGTTCCACAGTTGAACAGCTACTACTGTCAGAAAGTTACTCCTGATGTTTAGTTGGAATCTCCTTTCTTGTAACTTGAAGCCACTGGTTTTAGTCCTACCCTCCAGAGCAGGAGAAAACAAGCTTGCTCCATCTTCCATTTGACAGCCATTGAGATATTTGAAGATGGCAATCATATTTCCACAGCATTTGTAATTCCATCAAAAAAAGAAAAAGAAAGGAAGGAAGAAATGGGGACAACATTTGTCCTCTTCCACTCTGCAGGGACCTCACCTGTTTTCCAAGAATGCCCAAAGATCATAGACAAGGGCTCCAAGATTACATCTGCAAGCTCCTTTAGTACCCTTAGATGCAGCTCACCAGGCCCTGGAGATTTGAATTCATTTACAGTAGCTACTGTAGGTGTTCCCTTACTACCTCTTTTCCTATTTTGGGCTGCAGCTCCCTCCCTACATCATTTATTCAGTTATCACCAGGTTGGCCAAAGTAGATGTTGAGTAGTTCCACCTTCTTCTGTCACTCAAAAGCATTTTTCCATATTCTCCACACAGAGGACTGACCACCTGCTGGTTTTTCCTCTTACTTTGGACATAGCCAAAGAAACCTTTATTATTTTTAACCACTCTTGCAAGCCTGAACTCATTCTGAACTTTAGTCAGCCTGGCCTTCCCCCTGCAACTGTTGGTTACTCATGTATACTTCTCCTTTCTGATTTCCCCTTTCTTCCATTTCTTAACTCTCATCTGTAAGTTGCTTATGCAGCCACACCAGTTTCCTTAGATGCCTCCCACTTTTCTTTCTTGTTGGAATTGTCTGCATTTTGGCCTTCAATATTTCTCCTTTTAGAAACTCCAATCCATTTTGGACTCACTTCTCTTTGAGTATTTCTGATTCTGACCAAGGGATCTCACCCAGTAGCTCCTTAAACTTTTTGAAATTGGCCTTCTTAAAGTCCAGAGTCTAACTACACTCAGCTTTCCCTTGCCTCCCTTGAAACCCAGAGGACACGATCACTTCCTTCCCAGTTTCTGAGTACTTCCACCTCATCAATCAGTTTCTCCCTGGCAGTGAGGACCAGGCTGAAGATAGATGATCCCCTTGTTGCTTTTTCCACCTTCTGGGAAACAACAACAGAAACAACAGTTAGTTGGTGGTTCTTTTTGAGTGGTCAGAGGGCTTCCTATACGTTGACTCAGTTCATTGTTGTTGTCTAGTCGTCTTAGTTGTGTTCAACTCTCCGTGACCCCATGAACCAGAGCATGCCTTGGAAACTCTCACTTTCTTCTCAAAGCTTCTCCTTTTTTATGTCCATGGAGTTTTCTTGGCAAAATACTGGAGTGGATTGCCAGTTCCTTCTTCAGGTGGATCACATTTAGTCTAAAATCTTGGCTACGACCTGTCCATCTTGGGTGGCCCTGCACAGCATAACTCATCGCTTCTTGGAGTTATTCAAGCCCCTGAATGCAAATGAGGGAGTGCATGGATTCCTGAGCAAATATTGCCGCTGCTGCACTCCTTTCCACTCCTGCTGCCACATTACCAGGGGATAAATTGATTTTATTGGTATTTTCTTATAAATATTTTATGCTACTTTATATAAACTGCTTAGAGTTTTCTCTCATTAAGTGGTCTATAAATTTTGTTAAACATGATAAATAAAATAAGCCATGGTTTGGCTTAGTGTTACGTTTGAACTCAGGACTGCTCCAACTAATCACAGCCTGCAACCAAGGTTTGTACTCCCATTAGTGCTGTCTGCATTGCAAAGACTGACTACTGAAAACATGGAGTTTGTCTGAACTTAGTAAGGACATTAAAAAGGCCTCCACTCACGTTGGGCAATTGCAGTCACAGCCACATTCTGTGTGGAATTAATATCTGGTGTTTAAAGCCTTGGAAGAGAGATTCCTTCAGTCATGCCTCACCCTTGCCTGCTAATCATTTAGTGACTGGGAGCATAAAGGGGTGACTTGCACATGTGTCTGGCCACCACAGATCTAACCAAATGGAGAGAACATTAATATTGCCTTCTCCCATAATCTTTCTTTAATATACATTTCTATTTTTCCAACCCTTGTGGCCAACAATAGTAAACGAAGAACAAATAAGAAATAAATGAAGAACCACATGGAGTCATGTGAGAATTATCAGTAGGAGATATTGTGTCATCTAAAATGTTTACGTGAGCTATAAAGTCATACTGCATCTCATAAAAATCAACTTAGCCTTCACTTCTGTGGCATTTTGGGTTGGTTTCTCTAACAAAACAACATTTCACACTTGCAAAGAACACACTTTCCTTGTGGCTCAATCACAGTGCACACATTTAGCCGCTATTCATCAAGTGATTTACATGAATGTGTGAAACAGTCCACCAATATATTCTGTTTCTGTCTATTAGCCGCCACCCCTTCACTGTTTTACTCATTGCTTCCTCTTCCTGATTTTCTCCACCTTTCCTCCCAGCTCTTATTGACATATTCCCTATTTCTACAAATATCTGTGTATGCTGTGCCCTATCAGTGGTATTGAACCATTGGCTGGATTTATCCCTCCAGCTGCAGATCACTGAATGAAAAAAAGAAGTGGATTAGATTATTATCTCATATTCAAAAAGAAGTGGATGAGATTATTTTCATGTTGCAAACAAATCAGATTTTATTTGTTTGTATCCTGTCTTTCTGTTGTGATAAAAGAACCCTCCAAGAAAACGAAAAACCTCAATTTAAAATATGATACAATTAAATATAAGGAAGTTGGAATACATAAACAAAGCACAGTGGAGGAAGGGAAAGATTATATAGATGCGAAATACTTATAATAGGATGCTGAAAGTCACATTCATATGATCTTTCAGAAGTGCAATTGATATGGCTCTTGTTCTGTAGAACTTGCTTACAACTGAAGAATATTTGTTTAGATTTTAAACTTGTTTGCACCTCAGATTCTCAGGGCAGGTGCCATCATATTTGCAATAAGATACCTTTAGTCACTAATGTGTGTACATTACAGTTTAAACTGACTTAATAGTAACTGAAGTCCCTGAGGACTGTACTTTGTTGAGAGGAACTTAACTGAGGGGATTCCATGGGTATACTAATGTAAGTCTGTAGTGCGCACATGTTCTCAGTGTTGTTGACCAGGTGTTTTATGTTGGGAAGATAGTAGGATCCCTTTAATTTGCAATGCAGCTTGTTTGAAAATTATTTGACAGCTAAATCTTATTATTTTCATTCCTTTAGCGCCTTGCTGAAGCAGCAGAGAGATTTCAGAAAGAACATCAGTGGCAGGATGAGTTTGCGGTGAGTTTTTCTTCACTCTTTTTTTTCAAATATTGATGGTTCCCATTTTCTAATTTTCCAATATGCTTTGTACATTTCATCCTTGTTTCAACCTGGCTGCCTCAAGATATGCCATATGTATACAGTTGGATGCTGTTGAGGAAAACTTTGCTAGTTTGTTTTGTAGTTAACCGACAGTGGAGATTGACTCTCAAACACTTGTAATGCTATGATAACTTATTAAAATCAATGTTAAATCTGTGATTTGGAAGTGAGATTTGAGCTGCAATCCCAACCCCACTCATCTGAGAGTAAGCCCCCATTGAATTCAAGAGGACTTATTTCTGATGGTTAGGACTGCACTGTAAATTAATTTAGATGCCAGCCTAAGAGTAGCTCACACATTCATTATTTCCCTGATTTACTCTTAATATGTCACCAGATGTCATTGAGATCTCTTACTCACATCACAATCTCTTGCTTCCTAAAATCCTGTTCCAACTCTGGCTACAAAAGGAGCATATGTCCATCATTATGCACATCAGGATAAAATTTTGCTAGTCAAGAGACACATGTTGTGAACCTTTAAGAAAATGATAGACTTCTGTCATTTAATTAGCAACTGACCCAAAATAGAATTCCAGCTAGTGGCTCAGAGTTCTTACTTGAAATTGTTTGATTAATGTGATCAATATTCTCTCATGCCTTCTTTAAGGAGTGAAACAAATTTCTAACGTTTGCTGGGGTTCCCATCTGAACCCACAGCTCTTCTACACCATTGCCCTTGCCAGCATCAGTCTCTTGGTAATATTGCCTGTATAAGAAATCTAGGTGTAACTAATGTTACGAATCCCCCCCCCCCCCAGATGTCCTTTTCATTGTGCATTTACTTTGAAATTTGCTGGAAGCAAAATTTCAGTGGCAATTCTAGTTCGGTTGGAATTTTCCAACTATACAGAACTTGGATGGGTGGCTGTCTGACTTGATAAACAGTCTCCTGCAGTTCCACTTTATTTTCCTGTGTTTTCAATAAGGAGAAAAGATGGCGGACTTGTACATTCTGGCACAAGATGCACAGAATTCATCCAATTTCACTGCCAGGAAAGTTTTGCCAAATTGTACTGAGAAATATAATATTTTATGAATGCATTCAGTGAAAGAAATTCTAGTGTTAACACAGTATCAGCATGAAAGAAAGCATGCACCTTTCTCTTTTGAACTGGGATGAGGAAATGGTGTATATAGAATATAATAACCTTGACATTAGGTTATGCAATTTAATTTTGAATAAACGTATTAAGCTTCTCATAATTTAATTTGCTCAGTTTTAGCCAGAAGTAATCATTCATTTCTTCTGGCCTACTTTTTAAAGAAAATGTCTGTTCAAATTAGTTTGCACACGGATCTGTCTGCTAAGCGTACCTTTCAGTGTAATTTTTCATTTTTCTAATGGCTGTTTTACGAAATGGAATCAGCTCTGTAGAATGTCTTTTTTGCCATTGGACTTGAGCAAGGAACACTTGTCCTCTGGGTGAAATTGAGCTCATTGGTATATATATAGTGCCCAACTTGTTTTGGGGTGATGGAATCCTTGCAGTACAGCATGAGTTACAGACAAAGCAAATCTCTTTGGGAGGGGGAATGGAGATTCGTTTGGCTTCAAATTAGCTCCAAATCAGCAATGATCTTGACTGGCAAATTGAAGCTTCTGCTGGAGCAAGATCTAGCACTGCAGCCCCATATGACCCCGCGCTCCTGCCTGCATTCAGATCCCCAACCATTTGTTGAGTATTTGGGGGGAGGCTACAGGGGGCTCTTAAGCAGAGGTGGGGAGGATGGGGAAACAGAAGTGGGATTGTGTGAGCTGCTTTCCTATAGCACAACTATTGATACAACACTGTGTATATTTTTAGATGCTGGCTGTGCTCCTATGTGATAGGCTGGGGTGGCCCTATATTCTTGTCCTTGTTTGTCCCTAGCTGCCCCGGTGCCAGCTTCTCCATTTCTCACCTCTTTTACCTCCTCCATTTCATTTCTCTGGATCTCACAGTGCTGCCCTTCTTCCTTCAGAGTCATTCAGATCTCTTTTCCTTCCTTCATTTTCCCTTCTCATAGGGCAGAAGATGGAGCTGGAGGGTTTTTCACTTACTGCTGCCATGGCACTGGGGGAGCTGGCCAGGATTGATAAGTAGTGGGAGGTCCTGCTGCTGGCTTCTCCAAAAAGAGCGGCAGCTGCTCCCACCTTCTTACCTTTCCTCACAGACATTTCTGCTATTACACTTATCAGCATAAGGAAAGAAGTCTTTCACTGTGCTGATGTACAGACATCTCGGATGCATGCCAAGTGTCATGTATTCACATTAGGGGTGTGCTAGCAGCCCTCTACTTAAAAGGGTGAGAAGAAGGGCCCAATGAGAAGTTGTTGTTTTGGTAGCAACCCATTGATCAACATTACAGCTGATTCTGCCTTGAGCATGATGGATGGGGAGAGGCCTCTGGTTTCTTCAGAAAGGTATATTTAAATACCTTTTTCATTTCCTGCCCACTCTATCTTAAATTCTTCCGTCACTACATTATTCACAATTAATTTAGCCTTTTGTTCTGAATAAATTGTCCCTATACCGTTTTCAAACCCTTGACCAACCTCCATTAGATAATATTTCTAGTCGATTACTTCTCGTTTCAGGGATTTTCATGGTATTTCATTTGTTTTGTGCAATTTTTCGGTTCTGTGTCTTTTTTCTACTATCCTTTATGTGCAGGCAAAGAACTCCTAAACAAACAAGCAAATTCTGAATTTCACAAACCTGCCAATGTTTCATATTGAAATGCCGAACATCATGCCTCAGTCTCTCATGCTCATTTCAAACATCCCTCTTTGGATACTGTCAATGCACTGGAAGCCCTACCTTGGAACAGTGGCAAAAAAGAAAAATCTATTTTACAGAATGCATCTTTCAGCCTCGATTTTCCATTCATTTTTAATGGCACCTTCTATAATAAAGTTTTAATAGCTTTTTAATGCTTGCATCTATAATTTAAAGCTGAAGTGATTGGGATAATTACTAAAAAGGGTGACTTAAGATTGCAAAGGAATGGTAGAGACCTTGTTAAATGTACACTCAAATTAAAAGGCAGCAGTTTTTATTAAGTATTGGCTCATAATTCTTCCCCACACCAAATTTGAACATGCTGCTAATTAAAATGGACTTTATCTGCATATATTAGGTGCATATTACAGAAGTGTCACAGACTCTGAAGAATCTTCACAAATTACTGTAAAGGAAAAATGCACAATACTGAATTGTTGGTACATTGGGAGAGGAAAAAAATAATTTAATTGCCATTCTTCCTTGCCTGGTTATCTTTATCATCATGTCACTTATCTGAACATGACATGTCCCTTTTCTTCTTAGTCTATTTTAATTCTGTTATGTCCTGTTCTCACATGGTGTTTTCAGTAGTGTCCAGTTGCGGTTACCGTCCAGATCTATGCCTTTCCAGCTTGATCAGTTCTGTGGCACAGAAAGAGACCACTCGCCAGTCCTCTCCAGGACAAAGATCATTTGATTTATCAACTAAAATATTAACTTAGTTGTGACATGGAAGTACAGGCTGATATGTTTGAAAATAAACCCGGTATGCTCAATGCTGATTTTAAAGTGCAAGGAGCTGCTTTTCTTTTCTTGAAGAAGTGTTATGCTTTGAAGAGAGAATGGATAAGGATGCATATAAAATAAATGATATTCTCTGAATTGGGCATTTTACAGTTATATTTGAAGTTACATTTGATTGAACTGAAATGGTTGGTTAGCTGGAGTAATTTTCTTGCAGCTGAGTCCATGATATTAATTGTCCCTACACATAAAAATGTAAGGAGTATACAATTTGAATTTTAACAAGCTGGACCTTTCTGCTACATTTGCCTTCTACTTATATGTATGCAGAAAAATGCAAGTGTCTTCTAGGAAGTAGATATTAGGTACAACCAGTATCTTTCCAAAAATAAGTCCTCCGCTTTAATTGCTTGAGATACAGTATATTAAAGCTTGCTGATAGATATTGATTCAGAGCATTGAGTTATATACAGAAGTTTCTGAAGGTGTCTTGACTAATGGTTTGGGCATATGGCTGTTTCCAGGATGCTGAAAAAGGTCTGCAGCAAAGAGATTGGGTGCAGACCCACCAAGAGGGCCTTTCACAGCCATGGGGCCAGCATAGAGTATAATTCAAATTTATTCCATTTCATCTGGATATGCAACTTTTTTAAAGCAAAGCATCAGATGGTGAAAAGATCAGAATACAAAAAATAAAATTATCTGTAGCAGACAGTGGCACTCACCTGGCCTCCAGCTGCCCACATTGCTGCTAAGACTGTGAGGGAGAAGGGAGAGGTGGTGGCAGGCTTGGCGCAGTGCAAATGCGCCAGTGGAACCAATATGGCACCCGGCTGGTGCACCGTGCTGACTTCGCCACCTTTCCTTGTCTTTGTACTGTATTCAGTAGCAACACAGGCGACTGAAGGTTAGGTGAACACTGGCGCCCCTCTTCATTGTCTGCTACAGCCTACATCTGATTGGGAAAAATGTTTGCAAAGCTTTTGGGCTTCTTATATTTTTTTAGTCATTCAATTTTAGCAAGATGTATGAACCAGGATCATGGATCACCTCCACGTATTGATCACAAAACTAATTAGAAATGGCTTAGCTTCTGAAAGGCGGAAACTGAGTCCTGTGCCACTTCAATTTTTTGTGCCATTTAAATACCACTGGAAAGAAAACACAGATGCATTATCCTTTTCAGTCTAACAATCCACCCTCCCCAACAAACACCTTATTAAAAACAAAATGCATGATGGTATTGAATTAATTAGCACCTTGCAGGTACTTTAGCCTTGTGTAATGAACAGACTGCATTGTTAACAGAAGCTTACTGGAAGCCGATGTCTTCTCTCTTCCCCTGCTTTCTAAGCACCTCCAAAGACCTCTTAACACTGCTGTAAGATTCTAATTATTTTATCTGCCATTTTCCATTCCAGATGGAGCTGCAGCTTTAATAGCTATTTCAAGTTGGTAAGAGCTGACTCCTGGAGAGCAGCTGTAGTCTGGAAAGCAGGACCGTAAAAGATTAAAGTTAAAAGATTAAAGATTTTCTTAATAAAATGCTGATTGGCTTTCTAGCTTTTAACAAATTAATCAGATGATTGTCCAATTAAAATTAAATAACTATATAATTGCAAAGGAGCAACTTCCTATCTGTTAAAAGTGAATGCAATATGTGGTTTGTTGTTGTTTAGTTGTTTAGTCATGTCCGACTCCTCGTGACCCCATGGACCAGAGAATGCCAGGCACTCCTGTCTTCCACTGCCTCCCGCAGTTTGGTCAGACTCATGTTAGTGGAACAGGACAGCAAAATTCATAGAAAAGTCCCTTTGTGAATAGATGTATTTGCATGAGTGTGATCCAGGTCCTAATCTGCAGTCGTTTGACCCTCGCAAGGTCAACATTGCCCTGCTAGAGACTAGCCATCCATGTTTTGCTTTGACTACTGACCAATGTGTACAATCAAGGATGCCAACTTGAATAAAATATTGGGGGGGGGGCAGGTAAGCCTAATCTGCATAATCAACAACAAGACACAGCACATGAACACCATTTGAATGACAATGCCCATCAAATTTGGGGGCCCGTTCCTCTCAAATATTTTATTGGGGCCCTCAAAGGAACCTCAGTCCCTAGGAGTTGGCTCCCATGTGTACAGTTTACAAGGCCATATGCATGCTTATTTTCTTTTTTAATAGTCAGCAAACATTTCTCTTTTATAAATATTTTACAAAAACAAATCCCAGCAATAACCATGCCTCATAAACACAGTGGCAGAAAAAGACAAGTGCCTAGTGAAGTGAAGTGGTGATTGTCTATGGCTGCTAGCAAACAAATCAGCCAAAGTTACTAGATAGAACTTGTGCTCTGCAGTTCATTGTTTTCTGTTGCAGTTGTGAAGCCCAGGACTTCAGAGCTGCTTGTTCCTCAGGTTTCTAAGGGATCAATTAATTTGCTGAATGTTCTCTGCATTGGCAAATGCCTGCTTTGACTTCTTGAACATTTCCTTGCGTATGCATGTAGTATAACAATTCTAATGCTATGCTCTTGAACTTTCAGAGCAATGACTTCCCACTCTTATACCACCTTCTCAATAAGAGCAGTTGTACACCACGCTAATGAACTCACAAGCTACTAACCTATTAGTACCTTTCACAATTCTTCTTGTTTCTATGTATTTATTTGCCTATATTTATAAAGATTTAGTTTAAATTCAGAGACGGGTTCATAACATTTCCGTAGTGAACACAGAATGTGTGTGTGGGATTTTGATGATCTGGTCTTTATTTGGCGCTTTATTGTTTTCATAAAAAGCACAGGAACAGGACTGTAAGAGAGTTACCCCACCTTTGTCACTCCGATTAATTAGGAAACTGAATTTATCTAATGTAATTAAGTTTGGTGCCATGTAGTCTTTAACTGTGTTTAAGGCAAGACTCCCTAAACCAGCATTTAAACTCCTATGTAATATCTGCACCAGTCCTCAAATAACATGGTTTATTTATTTAATTGCATTTAACTGCTTGCCTTGTCCCACCACAGCAAACCAATGATCTTCATATTATGATTTCCTACATCTATGATATCATGTGATGGTCATTCATTATTTGTTAATTCTGTATGCTATAGTTTTTTTTGTGAGAGGCAGAAAGATTTGGTCACATGTTCTTTTAGACACACACACACACACACACACACAGAGAGAGAGAGAGGAGAGAGAGAGAGAGACCTATTGGTGACTTGTGGAAGTCAGTTGGAAGTTCACCACACCTCAGCCAGTGTGATGTATCATCAGAGTATGCAGAGCCCCAGAAGAATAGCTAAATACTGCTATCTACTATGTACAGTTATTCTGATCTTTCAGGTAAAAATACACATGTACAGATCCACAAACACCATCACTATGCTAGCTAATGCTGCTGTGTAAAACCCACAGCATTTCCCCTTAACTCTCACAGATTCAGAGTAAGACCCTGACAGCGGAACAGGAGAGCATCAGGACAGGACAAGGCATAATGAAAACAATGCCCTAGCCAAGAGACCATTATACCTGTCTCTACATTCCTGAACCAACAGGAACGACTCCAGAAGTCATACACTTGGCCTTGCTGGTGTTGCTAGTGTAACCCAGCACACCTGGTCTCTTATCTCTGAACACGCAGACGTGGGACATGTGCTAACTCAATACATGAGCCCCAGCGCTGTAATTTAACCCATTCACATTACACCAACAACACTCACATACACACCCCTTTGAAGCATGATAAAACACCGTAGGATGTGTTTGTGTGGAGGAGCCTTGAATAAGCAAGTTACACTTCTGAAGCATATTTAGCCAGATATTAAACATAGTGTTTGGATTATTTTCCCCATCACCACATTTTCTTTCTGAAGTGGAAGATGTGAGGGGCAATGTGGTGATGCTAATTGAAAGGATACTTGGGGTTCATTTTTTCACAGAGGACAGTCAATTAAGCCAAATTCCAAGCAATTAGATACATCTAATGAAGTAGGCGGTCTACAAAGGCACATAAGGAGCCACGACACTGCAAAATAAGATAGTTCAAAGAGGGTCTATCTTCATAGGATTTTAAAAAATGAATGATAGGTCGGCTTATTCAGCAGTGCAATGCCAAGTTTATGACATTATTTTCCTACACTTTACAAGAAAATAATGTGCCTTCCCCCTAAGCTGATAGTACTTAGTTTATTGTGTGCACCTTGTTGTCCCCCCACATTTTTGTTAATAGATATAGGTAAACCTATTTGTATGAATAGGTTTACCTTGCTCGTGGTATTCTTTTAAAGAGGCTACTTTATGGTTTTATTCCTTTCTTGAAATGCTTTCTAACAGAAGAATTTCCCCCCAAGCCTGTCACAAGCTGGCATGCCTAGGTTTTCCTAGTACTGTTATTGTGTCAGGTGGGAGCAGTGATAATTAAAGTCTAGGGCTTTTTTCAGCTGGAACTTACTGAAACTCTGTTCCGGCACCTCCCAGGTGGTCACCATTGCACCTATAAGAGAGCAAGGGAGGCGCTCATGGTGAGTTCCAGCACCTCATTTTCTAGAAAAATAGCACTGATTAAGTCTGTCCTCAGTGGTGCAAAGGTATGAGGGTTGTGGTTATCCAATTTTACAAAGGGGGGCAAGTACTCTTGGTTCTTGCCATCTATGGTAGTAGATAACTGATGCAGGGTGAGCTATAGCTTGTGGTTAGTGAAGAGAGCTCCCAGCTCTAAGCTGTGGCTGTGCAGTTTCCTCTGCCTCTCATCACCACGATGGCAAACTAACCACATTAGTAAGTCTTATTTTCTGTTATGCAAAGGAGGCAATAATTTGTTCTGAGCATGCTCATAATTGTTTCCTTGAGGGCCACATCTACACAGTAGAAAAGATCAGGACTCAGCTTCGCTGAACAGTCTTGCTGTTTGGTTCTTTGTTGCTTCTTTCGGTATCTCTGAGTTACACAAAATGTAAGTCTGTTTGTAAAATAAATGGGCTGGGGTTTTCTTACATATACCATTTTTTAATGGAAGGGGATGCTTGGTTCAACATTTTTTTTAAAAAAAATGCTTTGCCAAATTTCATCCTCATTAATGGTGGATGGAATTAAGACAATAGCTTAATTAGGCTAAGTGGAAAAGGAAGGGAAGGGGAGAATACAAAAATGTTTAAATCTGCATTGTACTTTAATTCAGTTTAGCTGCAGAAATATTTACATTCTGCTACAGCACAAGAGAATTTAACATATGTGAATATTTTCTGACAATCTTTGAAGTATCATTCATTTTGCTCCTAAAATACCTTTGTAGTAGTAGCAGCAGCAGCAGCAATGATGATGATGATGATGATGATGATGATGATGATGATTTGTACCCTGTCTATGTGACTGACTTGCCCTAGCCACTCTGGGTGGCTTCCAACACATATAAAAGCATAAGAAAACATCAGACATTAAAAACATACATCATTAATTAGAAACAAAAAGTCTCCATTTAATAATGTAATAGGAAAAACCAAACAAAAACCATGTTATTAATGAAGTGATTCTTATGTATTTTGCTCTATCATTTTTTTTTTTTACATAATCACATTTATTTAGATGAATGGATAATGTCTGCACAGAGAGGACTCCACAGATTACAAATTTACCACTGGTAATCAAATACAGAAAATGAAGTACCGGTGCATGCAAACAGCCTTTAGGCTTTTCTTCACCTGTATTGCTAAAGTTGTGGACACTGGAGCTGTGCAGCCTGTGCTTGGTGGTTTGCTGGTATGACTATATGAACACAGCTATTGTTGGTTTATTGTTGCTTGCCCTTGTTTCAAGTACCCCATGATAGCTTACATGGAACTTCTCCTCCTATCCAGGTGTGGTCCAAACTTAATAAACCAAATTATTCCATGTTTTAAGACCATTTCAAGGTCTACAAAGTGCAGTTAGTTGACAAGGGAAGATTCCATAGCTCAGCAAAAGAGCCCATGAATTAAACCCCCAGCATCTACACTTAAGAAGATGAAATAATAGCCAATGTAGGATCACTTCCTGATGCCCTAAAAAGTTGTTTCCAGTTAGACAATACTAGTCTACACAGATAACTTGTCAGACCTGATGTATGGCTGCTTACTACTTTCATATGTACAGTTTACTGCATTCTTGTGGACAGTTCTAATCCTAGGCATTGCAATCAAATTTTAAATTCTGATGCTATAAAACTGTATAGCTTTTGACAGCTGCCCTCATACACTGTTCTGTGGAATTTTGCAGTGCAAAAAGCCTTGTTGTATGACACCAGTACATGAAAACATGCCCAGAGTGTGACATTTGGCAGCTTAGCATGTAGATATTACAACACAAGTCAGGGCTTTGCATCTGCTAGCTGTGACAGTGACCATTTTGACACACATTAATCCTTGGCAAAGGTTAATTGAGAGGTGGAGAGAAAATGTAGCTGGATTCTCATCATTGCATGATAAAGAGGCTGGATAGAGGCACCCCTCAACAATCTGATTACATGACAATAAGCTTTCCATATATTACTTGTGCATATTAAAACAACTATCTGTCACTGAGAACACAAATGCAGACTGGCGGATTCAAAGGCTGAGATGTGATGCTTTAAATTAAACAGTGGCAAAAACTTTGTTGTATGAATTTGCCCAGATCTCTGGCCATTGGACTTAGATTTCAGTTATGGCTGAGAATGCTAACTTCATGTGAGTTTGTGATATTTTCTTTATTATTATTACTCATGTTCTAACGTTTTAAAAATAGCTGTTGTTCCCCATCATTATAGCTGCAAGCCCAAGGTCAAGAAGTAAAGACAATGCTGGTCGTAGTCTTCCACCTTTCAGTGGTTTGGCCAATAAGTGCACTTATTTTTTTTAAAAAAATATTTTACTGGCATTGTACAATTAATTAAATAGCTTTAAAAATATAAGGCCACAGTTCATCAGGAGATCACAAGCCAATACTCAGTGGATCCCCTTGTGCTCTTGTTTTTGAAAAGAACATTGGAATATGCAGACCTTGGTCAGATCCAATTCTTACATTATTTTAAACTGAGTTTTGGTGTTTGTTTGTTTGTTTCTATACTCCCTTTACCATACAGTCACAGGGCAGTATACAACATACTAAAACTGAACTGACTCTGCTTACCCAAGATGTACGAAATGCTTCCTGTTTTCAGCTGAGCCTTGTTCAAGCAGCAAAGTCTTCTTGAGCTCTGGCGTATTCCTGTATCTCTGGTTATTATTTGGTCCTGACTTCTGGGTTGCTCCAGAAGTCAGGCAACCTTACCCCCCCCTCTATATACACCTCCTGATTTGCCCTCTGGCTTTTTTCTCATGGCCCCTGGGTCACCTCGAACTTTAGCCTATGGTCCAGCACTGGGCCAGTGGTCACCAGCTGCTGTGACACTGCCCTAGGGCATCTGTTGTCTGATTACAGCACCATCCCAGACCATTCACGCTGGGTGGGGCTGATGTGAAATGCAGATTAAAACATTTGAAGGGCACCATGTTGACTATCTCTGGTATATGGCAGTGCATTGAAAATGTTTTTCTAGTTGTATAGAAAACAGCAAACTAACAAATAATAGGAAATTTCAAAACCAGTATTTAAATTTAAAATTAGGCTTTGTAATTCGGAATTTATGTGATGTGATTTAATTTGGTTTGATTGGCCGGTTAATAAAAAATATTTTTTAAAAAAGTAAATAAATAAAAATAGTCCATTGCTGCAAGCGAAATATTCTTTTTTTAACTGGCTGGGGGGAACCTTCAAGTGAAGAATATGAAGCATTATGCTCTGAAGAAAAATGCAATAAAAGTTGAAAGAAGGCTGACAAACTAAATGCACTGTCAGTACAACTAACTACAAAGAGTCAGTGGGTGTTATTTCCCCACAAATATACTTATCATTTCAAACTTAGACCTCCATCTTCATTTAAAGCAGTGTCATGCCACTTTAAACAGTTCCCACCCCACCCCCAAAATTATGTAGTCTGTTGCAGGTGGTGACTATTGTTGGAGACCTGTTTTGCACTCACAGTTTATAGTGGCTTAACGATAAACCTCTGTTCCCAGGGGTCTCTGGGAATTGGAGTTCTGAGAGGGGAATCGGGGTCTCCTCACAACTTTCATCACATCTAACAAAGAACAGTTCCACAGTTCTTTGGTGGAAGTCATGACTGTTTAAATTGGTATAATACTACTTTAAAAGCACAGTGAAGATGGGGCCTTAATTCTTCATGGGAGTTTTGAGACAAGAGCCGCCAGTCAATTCACACTGCCATCTATATTGGCCTCTTTCTTATATGACTTTCTAACTGCAGCTACTCTTACAAGCTGCTACGTTGAAGGGAGAACTGAAGGAGGAGGAAATGAAACATCATTCTAGTAGTTAGAACTGTCAAAAGACTGCATTTCTGTTGCTGTTCTAATGACCAAAGCAGCCCGAAAACAGAGCCATATCGTCTTGTGACACTCAAGGCCTTCCTCTGCTTTGCTCTAATGTGTTTCCTCTTTTCATTATTTTCTGGGTACATCAAGTAATTAGTCTTGCTGAGTTTTATAGCATTTAGAGAGTTGCAGTTATAAAATAAATATGAAGCTGAAGCAATTGCTAATCAGAAGCATATAACTGATTTTAAAAGTAAGATTTAAATTATTTGGAGTGAACTACTTCAGTACAAGACTTATTTATTAATCACATTAATGTCTTAAGTTTCTTCCAAAGAACTTGGTGCAGCAGCAGCTGAATTATATCCTTTCTAATCTTGACAATGCCCCTGTGTAGGGTTGATAATGTCATTGGCCAGTGAGCTTTACAGGGTTGCCATATGTCTAAAATTTCCTGGGCATACCTGGAATACAGCAGTCAGAAGCAGTGTCTGGACAGAAATCGGGGGGGATGTCCAGAAAAATCTGGACGTATGGCAACCCATGCCAGCAGTGCCGTTTGCGGCGATTTACCTTAAAATAGGGTCTGCTGTTCAAAGGAGGGGGGAATCTCACAGAGTTTTCACAATTTCTCATTTCTTTGGGTAGGAAATAGCTAAAGGAATGAGAGGTTTGGGTAAAGTCAAGTGCCTCCAACAACTTTATCAGAAAAAGTAAAGTTGGCAAGGTAGGATTATTTTTCTTCTTCAAGTGTGAGGTTAACACTGAGCTATAGCAATCTTAAAAACAGAGAAACAGAGCATCCTTATTTACACACAGAATTACCCAAGTGGAGGCAAAGGTATTAAAGAGAAGGATCTTAGGAGACTTAATAAAAGCAGTATTTACTTGGCATATAGGAACCAATTTTACATTTGTTTGTTGTTCTGCTCCAGATTATTTGATAAGGCCATGGGAATAGATGAGAAATCTAAGCGTACAAAAAGTCCCATTCTTCATGTGTGAATTGTCTTTCATTATTGCAAAGTTGTCTGGAAACACATCATTCCCCCAGCCATCCACCTTGTCTGTCCACACAACTGGATGAAGACTGATCTGTCTCACTCGCATATCTTGATACCCTGGTGTGATCTTCAGCCTGGAGGTAAAGATGTGGAACCTCTGCCTATTAAGAATGTAAAAAACTACCATTGCAGATGTTGCAGAAAGAAAAGCATGTTCTGCATGGGAATAGGGAGAAACACACATAATTAAGACGTGGCCAAAGAGTCACATTCCAAAATCCCTGTAGTTTATGAGGAAGAAACTTGCAGAAGTTGTCAGGCTCAGTCCCTGGTGTGGAGTACCTCTGCTTGAGACCCCAATGAGCTGCTGCCAATCAGACTAGAGACAATACTAGGTTAGATGGACCAATAGACTGTCCTGATCTATAAGGCAGCTTCCTGTGAGGTAAATGCCATCATATTCTGATTGTGGGCTTCCCAGAGCCCTTAGGTTGGCCACTGCAGGATGCTGGACTAGATAGGCCTTCTGTCTTTTCTTAAGCTGAATGAATGAGCCTCAAATGATCACCTTCATATGTGAACATTATATAGAACATTTAAGCATGTTAAAGAAATACCTTGCCACATGTGCATGTTAGAGGATGACTATGAGGACTAGGTTTTTTGTGTGACAGTGCTCACCAGTATGGAGTACTGACACCTCTTTTCTGCTGCCCATGGCAGTAATTTTGTCACTCATGACACTTTTAACAATATATGAGTACCAGCACTTCACTGAGGGAAATCACTGTGTTGTGACCTCTCCCTATTATATTTAAACAACAATGGAGGTCATCTTAACTCTTCTAAGTTTTACTGAGGAGCTCCGGAAAATGAAGCGGTATCTCAGATGGCTAGAGCGAGTATGGCGACGGACTCGTGACGGAGCCTCAAGAACATCTTATAGGATGCTTATGAAAGCCTATGAGATGGCTATGAAAGCTGCTAAGAAATCTTACTTTGCTGTTTCCATTGCATCCGCTAGCTCTCGCCCGGCACAACTTTTTAGAATAATTAGGTCAATAACGTCCTTAGGAGGACAACCAAATTTAAGCACAAATTCGACCCACAGCTGTGAGGCATTCGCGAGCTTTTTTGCGGAGAAAGTCCTGTTGCTCCGCCGTGACCTCCCTGCCAATTTAGATACAGTGACTGAACTGGAGGCCCCTCGACTGACTTCAGGTCCAGTGTTGGACCATTTCGATCGGATACTCCCTACTGATGTGGATAGATTCCTCCAAGTTGGTAGACCCACCACCTGCCTCCTTGATCCGTGCCCGTCTTGGCTGATTAGGGAGTGTCCAGATGTTGCGCAGACCGCCCTGGTTGAAATTATAAATTTGTCCCTTGACACGGGGACATTCCCAGGGGAACTGAAGGAAGCAGTGGTGTGTCCACTCTTAAAGAAAACTTCATTAGATCCCTTAGACCTATCCAATTACCGCCCAGTTTCAAATCTTCCATACCTGGGTAAGGTAATTGAGAGAGCGGTTGCTGAACAGCTTGGTAGGTTTCTGGAGGAAACATTGGCATTAGATCCATTTCAGTCCGGTTTCCGTCCTGGTTTTGGGACGGAGACGGCTCTGGTTGCCCTAACAGATGATCTCCATAGACAACTGGATCGAAGCGGGTCAGGACTGCAGATCCTTTTAGATTTGTCAGCAGCCTTTGACATGGTCGATCATGATCTTCTGGACCACCGCCTCACAGACGTGGGGATACAGGGCATAGCCCATAACTGGCTGTGCTCTTTTATCTCTGGTCGGGGACAGAGGGTGGCACTAGGGAGGGAAATGTCGTCGCGCCACTCCTTGGTGTGTGGAGTGCCGCAGGGCGCAATTCTCTCCCCGATGCTTTTTAACATCTTTATGCGCCCCCTTGCCCAGATTATCCAGAGCTTTGGGCTGGGCTGTCACCAATATGCTGATGACACTCAGCTCTATCTGCTGATGGATGGCCACACCGACTCGGCCCCGAACACACTGACCAGATGCTTGGAAGCTGTGGCTGGATGGTTTCGTGGGAGCCGATTGAAACTAAATCCTTCGAAGACAGAGGTCCTATGGCTAGGTCGGGATGGCATGGGGATGAGGGACCAACTCCCTTCTCTTGCGGGGGCCCAATTAGTGCCATTGCCTTCCGTTAAGAGTTTGGGTGTAATCCTTGACGCCTCCCTTTCCATGGAGGTGCAAGTTACAGCAACAGCCAAGGCGACATTTTTCCACCTTCGCCGCATCAAGCAGTTGGTCCGTTACCTTTCCCGCCCCGACCTGGCCACAGTGATCCATGCAACGGTCATCTCCAGGCTTGACTACTGTAATTCGCTCTACGCGGGGCTGCCCTTGAAGCTGTCCCAGAAACTCCAGCGGGTGCAGAATGCTGCAGCGAGGCTCCTCACGGGGTCTCTGCCATGGGAGCATATTCACCCAGTGCTTTTCAAGCTGCACTGGCTCCCGGTGGAGTACAGGGTCAGATTTAAGGTGCTGCTTTTGACCTTTAAAGCCCTTCACGGCCTAGGACCCTCGTACCTACGGGACCGCCTCTCCTGGTATGCCCCACGGAGAGCCTCAAGGTCCATAAATAACAACACCCTAGTGGTCCCAGGCCCTAAGGAAGTTAGATTGGCCTCAACCAGAACCAGGGCCTTTTCTACTCTGGCTCCAGCCTGGTGGGACGCTCTGCTCATGAGACCAGGGCCCTGCAGGATCTGATTTCTTTCCGCAGCGCCTGTAAGACAGAGTTGTTCCGCCTGGCCTTTGGCTTGGAGCCAATTTGATTCCCTCCCTCCCTTCTCTTTCTTTTTTCTTTTCCTTCTACTCCTGCGATGAGGCTACATTTTAATATTTTAATGTTCCATTATTTTAATGTTGTATTTTATTTTTGTTTTTAAGTTGTAATCATTAATCTTGTTTTATTATTGCTTGTAAGCCACTCTGAGCCCGGTCTTGGCTGGGGAGGGCGGGGTATAAATAAAAAATTATTATTATTATTATTGTTATTATTATTATTATTATTATTATTAAGTTTTACAAGAGCAAAAATGCCACTGGCAGATACTCATGAAATGCTTTTGGTCATAACAGATAATTTTTTTCAAATAAGGGTGCAGAGAAACATTCTTTTCCCAGCTATTTGCTATTTATACCAGGGACAAAAGAAAATCAAGTGTCTTTTGGGATAGGGGAGGGGTTTTTAACTTGAAGTTTTTAAGCAGAACCACCTGATGAGATTGTGTCAGTTCAATATCAGAAGTGCAGAACCTAACAGGAATAAAAGGAAATTTAAACTTGATTGCTATCATCCTTTCCTGAAAGCGACATGCTAAGTTGTAAATTGCTTCTTTGAGTATGGCCCACCAGGTTTCAGAGGGAGATCGATGCACTGCCAATTAGCTTGGGTCTCTAATGGTGATAGGAATTTCTTCTCTTGTATTGGCGAACAGTAAGTTCATGTTTAACATTCTGGATTTGGTATAAAGCCAGCAGTAATGAGCGGGAGAAATGGGTTCTGATAGAAATGTGTGTTGTTAGATCTATTTAGATTTATCATATAAAGTACACTTCAGTTCTTTAAACCATACGTAAAACCCATTGTAATAATTGCAGGTGGAGTTTTGAAGAAAAGCACAGTAAAATTGATGCATAACTGATAGTGTTCTCTTGAGGTCTTGAAAAAACCCCTGAAACCCTCCCATTGTAGATTATAAATTATCCTGCTTTTTGTGTTGTATTCAGCTGTTTATGTTGAAATTCACTACAAGCTGAGTTAATGGTTAATAGACTTTGCTTCTGATGAGACCTGACAACCTGCACAGAATGGTAACAAACTTCTCAAGCCAGCCCGTGCCTAGGACTCATCCACACCCCTGTTAGCCCTTCCGCATTTCCCTGGGCAAAACCCGTGGTTGACCGCAGAATTGGACCAAACGGCAAATGGGCTTTCTGTAGCTTGCTATTTGTTCTGATTCAGTGGTAAAAGCATGTTTTCCATGGAAAGCTGTGGGCAAACACAAAACCGCTCAGACTTGTGCTTTTTAAGTGTGAATGAGCCCTGAGTCAGGTCTCTAAAATGGATCAGGTGCCAGATATTTAGGGGGACACTCCTAAATATGGGAATCCTGTGTAAATTATGTCATCTTAAGTTAAAGTGGCATAAAGTATGCCAGATCCAAACTTTGTTCAGGCTGGTGCATGAGCCTGTGCTTAAGCCTGGCCGGGGGGGGGGTAATTTAAAATAGAGTTTGAGTTATCCAACCCTTTTTGCCACTTTGATTTATGCCAGGTTATCAGGGAATATGACCATGCAGAATGAGTTTAGGATTCAGCCGATGTTCTCCCTGGTTATGCCCATAACCATGCCCTCATAACACCTATTTTTTCAGGGCTTCTGTCAACTTAAGATCTGCTGGGGTCAGTTGGTCTCAGCTAAACTGGAATGGGGCAGATGTGGTGGTGTATCACTGGCAGAGCTGGGACAAGATAGGTAGGCTGGTGTAGCCAGCCAGAGATCTGCTGGGTCCGATTCCTGCTCATCCTGGTGGACCTAGTCTTGGGATTGCATCCATTGTTGATAATGCATACCCTTAAGACTTAAAAACAGGGACAAATGGCTCCTGAATGGCTACTGGTGGTTCTCCAACAAGAAAGTAGCCTGACACATGTCCTCATCAGAACCCTCCGCTGTGCCCTGTGAGATCCCTGCATTGTGGGTCATCACACCAGCATGCTATGGCTGGTATTTAAGACCAGACCAAATGGGGAAATTAACAGTCATATTTTTTAAGTTCAGAAAATGCAGAATTAACTTCGATGTTAATGGCTTTGTAGTGTCTTTTTTTGTATTATAGGGTTCAACAAAAATTAACTCCATTTTTTCCCTCCTACACAGACTAATGATATTGTCTACTACAATGCAAAGGATGACCTGAATGAAGTAAGTAACATTTATGAATATATAAGCACATGTTTCCTCAAGTTCCCCAAAGGCAGTAGATTTTCACTATAGTTTCTTTTCCCCCCACAATCCACCCCATATTTAGGTTCCCTTTTTGGGGGGAAATGGCTGAAAGTGTACACTTATTTAAGTACCAACTCATGTAGGTCAAGGTAGTGCAGTTGGTTCTGGATTTTATCTATCTGGGATATCAGTTGTTCGGCTCAAGGCTACACACACTGGAGTTTATGAGCATATGTCCTCTTAAAATGTTACACCCCCAAGTGGCTGTCCAGTAGCCTTGGGTTAGGCATGTTAGATGGGGAGGGAGGGAGCACGTGATCCCATGGTCCTATTTAGGAGGCGAATGGAGCAGCTTATCTTCCAAAACTATGTGACAGTAAATTACCATGAGTGCATGGTCAGTGCTTTTGTTTGTTTGAACCTTTAGTCTGTTTAGAATTTGACTTTGAAATCCTGACAATACTTGGATGAAAGGGGAAGTTGTTTCTACTTCAAATAACACAGCTTGCTAATTTAAAATAAACATTGTAGGTGCAATCTATAAACTAATACAGAGTTTCTTTAAATGCATTAATCAGATAGATCAACATGCTTCATTTGCACCTAGTAATAAAATGTGATTTACGATTGATGGCCTCACTGTTACACTTGACACTGTTGCTGTAAGATAATTAAAGAGAGTACATTGATCTTGTCAGACAAATGTATCTGAGTTGCATAAATGGAATATGGAAATTTAGACAAGATGAAGGTGCAGGATTCGTTTACGGTGAATTTAAAAAGTATCCATAGTCAGCCATTTAATTAACATTTGAGTAACTTTTTTGCTTCTAATTCAGCAGTTTTCAACTTTGAGTTATGGAAGAAACTACCTTGTGAGATTTCTCTTTCGTAATGGGCCCGTCTGTTTGTTTCCCAGATTAACTGTCAAGCCATTGGATTCTGTCCACTCATAGCAAGGAATCTAGTTAGGGGTTTTTTATTATGAGTAATTCAGAGAGTATTTAGGCCTCTTGCACCAGGGATGAGCGCTGGGCTTGAGCTTGTGTACCAGAAACGCCACATCAGTGCAATGAAGATCGATAGCTACCCTTTGATGGTCCACTGAGCTCAGTCCCATGCAGTTAGACTAACAGGTCTTTCCTAGCTCTGGTGCTTGAACTATTTTAAGTAGTGTATCTGAAGAAGTGTGCATGCACACGAAAGCTCATACCAAGAACTAACTTAGTTGGTCTTTAAGGTGCTACTAGAAGGAAAAATTTTTTTTATTTTAAGTAGTGATTTCAATAACTGAATTTGGAATTCTTCCATTGAGCTTTAGGCCATTATAATAGTCAAATGAGATACAATACTAAAATATATTGTGTCTGAGTGGGAACTTGGTAGGCAAACAGCAACATCTGTCAACATCTGTCAGTACTACTGAATAATCTCCTAACTCACTTGGAGAGTGGGGGAGAGTGTGTGGCAGGAAAGAGGTGGGGAGAAGAGCAGCATTACTTTTGACTACACTGATTAAAATCAAAGTAGACCTGTACCTAGGTTTTGTCTCTCTAGGAACGATGGCCAGGCCCTTGCTCCTGTAGCAAGAGATGGTGCTGTTTGAAAGGGTATGATAACAAAAAACAACCAACATGGAGCTGTAGACTTTTTAAAACAAATATTTATTTTACTCTAGCAAATGGTAACCTGTGGTTTACATATATTAGCTGAGTGTCAAGAAATAGCAGCGTCTTCCTCACAGCTTGAGGGCTGAGGTGCTTGAGAGCCTACTTTGCTTCCAATCTGTAGTCTTGTTCTAGCAACTGTGGCCATGGACCCTAACGGTTGACACCTGAAGGGTCAAAAACAGCACCAAGCATCATTAGTCTTTGACTTTCTGAACAGCTGTCAGTCAGCAAGCAGAAACCTGGTCGATAAATAAATTACATAGTGTTACAAGCAATAGTGTGGAATGAAATGCCAATTAAATTACTATTTTAAACTCTCTGTGGCTTTTCAGGGCCTGAAATATTTAAAACCCTAGGGCTGTTGTGAGTTGTTTTTTCTGTACTCTAGGTTTCTGCTTTTTGTTTTTTTTAAAAAAGAAAATTCAATAATATTACTGCAGATCCTGCTTGGTTTGTCTCGTTTGCTCTTCCTGCCTTTATGCTAACAGAGATATCTCAAACTTTTAACAAACCCAGAGGCAGCACTTTCCATCTGAACGACCTGGCCTTTTGACCTCTGCTTACTAAGGACGCCAAATGAATACTATATAACAATTGTTTGCTCGACTGAATCAGGAAAACAAGTTCAGTTGTAGTTGTCTAGAAGCAGGCCTAGCCTTGCTGTTATTTAAACCTAAACTCCTCTGGGTGTGGATGACTTCAAGCGATACGCCATTCAGAGTACCTCCACACTCAGAAATAAAACTTATAGTGAGGCCTTTTCTGTGGTGGCACCCTCACTGCTCCATGTTCGTCCCAGGTATGTTTGCATAGCCAAGGCTCTGGTTTTGTTTAGGAAGTGGCTTTGCTTTTGTTGTTCTTAGTAAATGTTTCTAACTTTTTCTTAAGTGAGGGCCTTTATGGCTGATTAAAATATTATATGTTGCCCCGATTCTTATAGACAGACCGTGTGTGTGTGTGTGTGTGTGTGTGTGTGTGTGTGCACCTTTCAGCCTGTCAAGAACTGCTCTTTCAGGCGAGTGTCCCTTAGACTTCTCCTGTACCTTCAGCTCTCCTCCTTCCCTATAGTAATGATCTGATCGTGAAATGAATGTGCAGAAAGTGTTTGTTTGTTTGTTGCCTTTATACTCCTCTTTTCTGCCCTGTGCCTTTAGCAGTGGAGCTGGTGGCCTGAGCTTCTTCGCTCTTGCCTTCCCTCAGGGCACACAGGACTTAAGTAGGTCCAGGGAAGCTGGTGCGGTGGTGAGGAAGCTGCCCCAACCGTTATTTCAGGCTGTTGGCTCTGTGCTCCCTGACCTTGGGCAGGATGACAAATTTCTGCCCTCATTGAATTATCCTGAGAGCAAAGCAGCTCCTTTTCCTGAGCTTCTTTCTTCCCAAGTCCCTGTTTGGAAATTAATAAGGTGGCATTCATCCTTCCTAGATATTGATTTGGAAGAGAAAGGCTGTCCCTGAATCAGGATCCTTCCCTTTGAACCCTCTTATTAAGTTTTCCAATAGCCCTCTCTTGCAGGCAGTCCTGTCTCATTATTTGAGAATTATGCTTTTAGGCAAAGCATCTCCATAGTGTAGCATATAGGAGATATATACTTTGTTTTCTAACACATTGATGTGCAGATATTGATGCTGCACAATATGCTTGACTGGTGTTCTCAACACCAGGGATGTTCTTGTCTGTTTGACATATGGCTGTCTGCATAATTTACTTCCGTTGGCAGATGTAAGAGCCAGCCCTGCTGTGCCGCTGTTCAGTCTCCCAACGCCGCCCAAGAAAAGTTACAGCATTCTTTAGCTACCCAAAATTGCCTATCCTCTCTTACCCTGTTCACTGTGCCTCTCTGCCTCCTCTTTCATAACCCTTTTCCTTCTACTCTGTTTATTGTCACCTCTGAGATTGAGTCTCATGCTTTACCAAATGAGCTATCCAGTTACACATTTGTATACAATGCACACAATAGTTCAAAACAAATTTCCTCAAACATAATGCAGTTTTGTGCACACTTTACCTAAGTATGTGCACTTCGGTACGCATTACTTGACTGGAGAGCTACACTGCAAAATCCAGTAAAATGTGAATTTCAAAGGCTATCTGTGTTTTAGTTCTTGTGTTGCTTCAGGAAGTGCAGACTGGGACGGTTTGCCTGTAAATGTGGCCTGAGCTTACTTTCTCCACCATCTCTGCTCTGAACTTGGAGTATGCCAAAGAAACGATGCTTGCAAGTTGCATCCACTTGGTAATGGAGAAGAAGTGATTTGTCAACACCCATCATTTGACTTTGTCCTAGGCCAAATCCACATGCACACAGAATCCTCTTGCTCCATTGACTTGCAGCCAGGCTGGGTTTAACTTCCCTCATTCAAAAATTAATGAATAAGTCTTGCCCTGAAGACAGACTGACGCATAGAGCAGGGACTCCTGCCTTCACTGTTGTCTTCCGTTTTTCACACACACACCTACACCCCCTTAGCCACAGGCTCAGATCACACCAGGGAGCACACTGCTATGTTTTGTTGCAGGGCCCCAGTTGTTTTAAATAATAGCTAACCCTGCCCTGTGGCAAACTGCTAACTAGCTCTGTGAAGGCCATAAATCCTGTGGGGCATAAGCTACACAGCCTGCCTTATATTTAAATAACAATATCCAGGCCCACCAGTGCCGGATTAATAGTGAGTGTACAGATTTTGTATGCGCATGGCCTCATTATTTTGTGCTTTATCTCTAGGTGGCCATTTTTAAAGGCTTTCCTTAATGTTCATCTGTCTCAACAGGAGAAAGACTCAAACCTACTGTTTTTGTTATTTGTTGTTGTCCTTCTAAAAAAATCTACTGCAGGCTGCATCATTCTAGATTGTGATGTAGAAATTATAGAACCGTGTTGTGTCAGGATTTTTTTTTTTTTTGGGTGGGTGTCTCATACTGTCCTATAACAAGTGCATTATTTAGACTCCTGCTTCACGTTGATGTCATTCTCAATTGCTTTACCCACTGTGCTGCTTGTTATGTGATAGGTTAGGGCAGTGATAGCCTGAACATTCAGGAACATACTATTGAATTCCTAATATAGCTTTATCACCCTTTTTGTGCCTGCCTTATGCAGCTGGCAAAGAGTGGGGAGTGATCCCACATGGTCCCCTTATTTCTACTTATTCCTTTCTGTGAAAGGTGCAATATCCTGAAAGGCTTGGGGCAGATTTTTAAAATACCTGTGGCTTGCCTGATTTACTTCCAGGGGGCCATGTCATGTTCACTGTCTACCTTGTTGCTCCTTTTTGTTTACCATTTAGCTTAACTTCACCCCCCTCCCTACCCACCCCCCTCCACACACACCCTGAACAGCTATTGTCGGCTGAGAGCTTCCAGCATCCCATTTGCTCTTATTCATTAAAGCTTAATTGGGAACAGTCAACCACATCTCCTGGCAAGGGCTACATCCCCTAATTGACACAAGTGATTTATTAGAAAAGAGAATTCCCTTCAGAAAGCCCCTGCGCTGGAAAGCAGCCGTGACTGATAGAGCAGTGCTGTTTGCGCAGATGTTAATCGTTTGCTAATAGTAAGAGTGATGGCCGTATTGCTCCTTGTTTTTTCTTTTTACTGCAGCACAACGTCTGTGTCTTTGCATGTGGGAAAGCAAATCAGAGAGCTAACAATGTGCCAAACATGAGCTGGCACCTATCATTTTAGAAGCGCCACTATCAAGGCCTGACCCCAGCAACATGGCTCATCAAATTGTCCACTTAGTATCTCACACGTCAGGGAGAGCACATCGGGCCACATCAGGAACTCTAACACCCCTGGTTATTCTGAGAGTTTTTGAAAATAGTATCCATAGCTTAAAAGGCACTTTGGGGCAATTTAAACCTGAATATATTGTAGGCTTTCCCTTTATCCTTTAAAAACCCTTTTCTCTCTCATCATTGAAGCCTGAAATGAGTTCTTTGCATCCTGCCTACCACTATCATCACCACTGAGGGATGAAATGGGCAGTGGCAACATGACTCATTTTAGTTTCAAAGTGTTAGAAAGAGAACTTCCATGTCAGATGACCATCAGATGAACTAGTATGTATCTTTAAGAGTTGGTGCCTGAGTTTACTTTTCATCATCTCCTCTCCTCATCCCCTTTTCCTTTTGTGTCATTTCGTTTAGACTGTAAGCCTGCAAGCAGGATTTTTTTATTGGTTGTCCATGAGCTGTTCTGTGAGAGTTTTCTGCTGAAGAACAAGGTGTCAACACTTTAAATAAATACGAAGGTCCCTGCAGGCTCAGACCATGGATGAGTGTAGACCAACATCCTGTTTGCAAAAGTCACCTGTCAGATGTTTCCAGAAGTTCCAGAATTGGTTCATGAAATCTTAAACTAGTTATGCAATCAGAAAATCCAGCACCTTAAAAGAATGAGAAAGTATTTATTTGTTTATTAAATTTATATACCACCCATTCAACAAAGTTCTCTCGACAATTTAAATAAAATAAAAAATACAATTTACAGTAAAACTCTTCAAGCAAAACAAAAAACAACAACCCCAGAAAGCAGAAATCTCAGCAACTAAAAATGGCATAAAGCACCAAGTTCTCACTGAGTGCAAATCCTGAAACATCCATAGATTGTAAATGAAAGGTCTTGGAGAACAGGAAGAGCTTCAGCAAATGGCCATAAAGAAGGTGCCAGGTGAGCCTCTCTCAGGAGTGCATTATAGGGACACCACCACTGAAAAGACCCTCTCACTTCATTTGGTAGAGAAACCTGGAGTGCAATTGAAGGACTGATGTTTTCCTTGGTCAGTGTGCCAGATCTCATAGTTTCCTTCGCTATATTAGAACAGCTGGAGTATAAATTATTATGTGTTTATACTGGAAACATAACCTGCACCAATGAGCTACCCTCCTATCTTTCAAACTACTTACTAAAACATCAGGTAGCAATATAGTGAGCTTCCTTTTTCCTGGCTGAAATTTCAGCTTGCATTTTCCCATAATGCATTTGGGATGCCGGCATGAATCAATGTCATCCCCCTCAAAGAGAAGCAGATGAACTGGCACTGAGTGAATGATTGACACTGGCCACTTGCAAAGCTAGTCTTTACAATATCATTCACTGAGAAATGAGCATCTTCCGCGCCCATCAAACATGTCACCGAGTGGCGTATACGGTCGTTCCACTTACAGTGAAGCTTGATTTCTAATCAGTGGTTGGTAAATCGGCTGTTACCGGTGAAATTATAAATGATATCAAGGTATGAAGGAGCAGGTGTTTACATCCTTAGCTGTATTTGAATTGCAATGCACGATGACAAAACCGACCATCATGTCCTAATCCCATTATTCAAATCTATGCAAGTTTTTTTTTCATTCTAACCTACCATGAATATGTATCTTTGCCCAAGAACTGTCTCTTCTTCTCCTGAGCAAAAAACAAAATAAAAAAACCTTAATTTTCAGTCTTAAGGATAACACCACTTGTATCCTACAAAGATTTAAGGGGTTTATAAATTATAATACAAAGAATCCTTCCTTGAAGGCAAGCCTGTATTAGTTTGGTCCCAGAAGCATTCCCTTTGAAGGCTGTGTTTATGCCATGCTAAAAATCAACATTCAACCCTGAAGCTAGTGATTCATCATTTTAATAGAATACATCTTCCCTTTGAGAGCACTCTCATTTATATCAAAAAAACTTGAGTGGAAGTGGCAAGAAGCAGTACACTGTAATTGTTTCTCTGGTAAATTAATTTAACTGAAATTGTGTTTCATTGTGGTGCTTTCAGTGAAAGGGGTTTTAGAAGAAATGGGCTCTTTCATTCTCTTTCTTCCCTGCACTAGAACGGAGGGTCCATGGACCCTTTGCTCAGTCCTAGGCTATGGTCCCAAACCTTTTAACTACCTGCTAGCAATGACACAGGTAACAGCACCCTTTGTACTTTCTAGTCCATCATCTTTGTAGACTGCCAGTATTTTAAACTCTGCTGCCAGAGCATTGCTCTTAGCTCATGCTAAATGCATTTCGGACAAGGGCCACATGCCATTGCTACTGCATGGCTCTTAAACTCTAGGCAAGTCCTAGCTTTGTCAGCTTTGGCAAGGTTAAGTGGCACATAACCCAATTAAGACAGAATAGCAAGACTCTCCGTCCATATGTATCAAAAGAACAAGGACATAGAAGAACAGATGCCGGCCATAGTAACAGAAGCTCCAGTCTTGAGCCCTGGGTCACGGTGAGCGTTTGGGAGCATTTTCACACACAAGGTTTACACAACCACTGAGCCTTTCTCGTGCTACCTATGTCATGAATTCTAGCTAAAATAGGTTCTACGTCAGCATTACAAACTGAAACAAATTTGCCTGCTGCATACAAAGCAAATACTGCAAGAAAACGCAGAACTAGTTCTTGGTAGCTACCTGTCGGATCTGCAATTTCAGTTCCCTGGAAATTGGCCAAGCTAGACATCTTCCAGCAAGACCCATTTATCAAAATTGGCTCCTGATAGTCATCCTGGGTAGATAGTGTGATAAGGCAATATGAGTGGAATGAGTCTGGAAGAGACACAAAAGCAGCTTAACTCCTGTAGATGTTTACTCAGAAGTAAATTCAATGACAGTCGGCAGGTAATTTGTGTAGCATTGAAGCATGAATTTACTTCTGAGATCTCTAACATATTCATTCCATTCTCTTCAGTTAGTTCTTTGGCTTTAAACCTTTCTTGCTGTACTGCTATATCTCATTATATCCTCTACTGTCATAAATAAATCTGCAGACAAAGTATCAGTCATATCTCTAGCCAATACACTAGTCTTGATTATGCATTTCTTTTACTGATGTTATTCAAGGCCACTCAGGCAGTAATTCTGTATCCACATGAAGTCCTCCCAACTCAGTAGTGAATATTAAGTAACCTGCAGTTTAAATGCAGAAATATTTTTTGCCCATGCAGCTATGAAAGGTCAGCTCTGCTATTATGCCTTCCACTTGCCCCTCTGTTATTGAGAGTTGTAATCCTGGAGTTTCTGCTAATTTTAGGATTTTGTCCATTGTTATACTTTTTCCCATGTAAAAAGGCATTTCGTTTTATGGGGACTGTTTTAATCTGAGTAGTGTCAGTTTTCGTTATTCTTTTTAAAATGCGTCTCTTTCAGCAAGTTATGCTTGCTATCTATTGTTAACTTTTCATGGACTCTTAAAAAATACAGAGCTGCCCTTTCAGCTGGAGAGTTGAACCATTCCTTTCATGCTTCGGCTCAGAGTGTGTACCCTGATAACTTGCTAGGATTGTCTTCAGCTTTAAAGTATTTCTCCCTTTTGCCATTTTACACACTCCCAACATCTTGCTTTATATCTGAGTTTTAACAGAATCAATACTTTGTGTTATTTTTGCGATCTGCAGTTTTATTAAAGTAGAAACTGACAAGTAGTCATTCAGAAGTTAATTAAGACCTGCATCTCATCTGATATCATCACTTTTATCCCACTTCATTGTCACCAGAACCCAAAGCATTGAATATTTTGATTTCTTTTTGTTTATAATGGGAAATTATGCAGGGGAGATCATAAAAGATATAACAAATCCTATCTATGACTTAATGTTTGATAAATGTTTACATATTTTGTTGGAAGCCACTCAGAAAGCCTGGGGCACTCCAGTCAGATGAATGGGGTATAATGCCATTATAATGCCAAATTAAAGTTAAATTTTCAGAGGTGCCTTTCAGTATTCTCTAGGCACCTTATAGAAAGCAATGTAGGTCATTCAAAATCAGGTGCCTCTGAAAGTTCTGAGTTTTCTTCATTCAGCACTATTACTCTGACTTTCCCCTTAAGATTTCATTACACTTCAGTTTGTGAAAGTTTACCTAGTGTAAATTCAAAAGAATCTGTATCTTGTTCCAGAATGAGTGGAATTCTGATAAGTGATCTGTCAATAGCATTTACACATGTGATGAATTTGCCCTGTTGTCTAAATAGTTAGGACTCCGCTCCATAAAATAATTAAAAGCACAGTGAGATCAGTTAAAATCTCAGCTTTTTACCATTTCCTCTGCTTCTGTAATTTAGGGCTGAGTGTGAAACCTTATAGAGATAGAACAGCACCATCCAATTACTAGAAGGAGGTTTGCAGGTTTGCAGGAACAAAATACCCAAAGTGGGGGAACCCCCTAAATAGCCTACTGGCCATGAAATAGTGACTGACTATGGGGGGGGGGATAGAAAACCTGGTTGAGGGGGATGTAATGGTGAATCACAAAACAAGGTGCAGTGAGCTGGCTGAATAGAAGTACTCCACAGCAGCAACAACTTGGTACGAACGCAATTTGTTAGGCCAGTACTATTGAAGTGGCTTCGCATATCATTTTAACAAATTAATCCAGATATATTTCTTAATGCCTCTATAATGATTTATGTGTATACAAATACTACTGTCGGGAGATGTGTATTGTTACAAAAGTTGGGTGCCATCCCCACTCTCTGCAAGATTCCAGGGGGTTCCAGGCACTCACCCAGGATCTGTGCTCCTTTGGAGAATTGAGACACGGCAAAGACTGTTGTAGCTTTAAGAAATATGACTTATTCACCTATTTACACCTTCAGTCTGCAAGGAGGGAGTCCAGATCACTTCAAGAGAGGGGCTTGTCTCCCACAGCAGTGCAGCCCTGCAGTCCTACAGGCAGCCTGCCCAAGATGGACCCCAGTTTTTTCTTCCCCTTCTTCTTCCCAGCACAGCTTGCTCTCTATTCCTGTCACTTCAAACCCACATCCTGTCACCATGGCAACCTCTGTCTGCCCAGGCTCTCAGATGGGCCCCCTTTTGTCATATTACTGCCTCTATTCCAGGTGAGACCCTGGCTTGGAAAGAATCTTAGCCTGTACTTTTCCACTGACCTCCAATCAAAATCCTTCCATTAATTAATTCGGGGGGGGGGGTATCTATCTATCTATCTATCTATCTATCTATCTATCTATCTATCATCTATCTATCTATCATCTATCTATCTATCTATCATCTATCTATCTATCTATCATCTGTCTTACAATAAGAATGAGAAAGGGAGGGGAGGGAGGGTTATTTGGCTTTGTCCTCTAATGTTTGTTATACATTTTTTAAATTTTAAAAAAGCTGTTTTTAAAGGTTTATTTAAATCAGATTGTACAAATGCCTTCCTGTATTTTCAGTGCAGATGGTTTCAAAGAAAGAAGGAAAACCAGGGCTTCATGCTTACATAGAGCTCTTTAGCCCAGGCTCATCCGTTCAATTTTGGCACAGCCCTTGCCTCCAGCGCAGACTGTTTGACTCCTGGTGAGGAGTTAGCCTGCCCATTTGCTTACAAAATCAGAACTCCTTCTGTAGGTTAGCCTTTAAGATGTACACTGACATCCTTCTGGTTAACTGAACTGAGGGTCATAGTTCTTTAAGATAATGCCCCAAAATGCGAACTGAAAAGAAATGGATGCTATCTGCTACCCAAGGCAGGGACAAATTGGTCAGGAGATTTATTTCAGAAAAGAGAGAGAGATTTTGCTGACTGTCAGTGGTAGGTAACAATGTAATTCAATAAGCGAAGGCCAAGTTTGAATAGATGGAAAATTAATCTTCGGGCCCTGTCTCCTGTGGGATTTTCCTGTGCCATTATTGATTGCTTTTCAGCTCCTACCTCAGGAGAGAAATTGGTTGGAGATAGGTTTTAATAGTATTCAGAGCTGCCTTGGATTACTTTCATTTACAATATATGAGCTTCTTTGTTTTGGGTGTGTTGCTTTTAAAAAAATGAAAAGATTTGTGGAGATATGGAAAATGTAACAAATACAGTTTAGGTTTTTGGTAAGAATAATAATTTTAGAGCCATTATTGTGTGACGGGTATATTATTGTAAGCATTCTCTTGAGGTTTCCTGAAGTCAAAATAATTATTACACCATTTGAGCAATATTTTTACTGTGTGATTTTTATTAATCACATGGTAAAGGTAGAGGCTTATTTCATTTATTGGATGAGAAATTACTTTATCAAACAATACCAAGCCAGGGTGTACTTCATTTAGTTGAGTTGTGCTTATTGTTTTCTGTTACCATTTTTATTGGTTTTATTGTTGCACAAAATAATTTGTTTGTTTGAGAAGTGGATGAAGCAAACTCCATTATATCTCACAAATATATACCATTGATTATCCTAGCTATAGTTTTAATACACTTAAATATACCTTATTTACAGGTGAAGGAAAGCAACAGGAAAACTATAGGAACTGAAGAAGTACTTGGAAATACTTTTCACTGCCTGTGTTCCAGAGTTCTGTGTGCACATGTGTGTGTGTGTGTGTGTGCGCGCGCACATGCTGATGTGCTGAAATATCATTAGTTCAGACCTTCCAAGTGTCCCTATTTTCCAGGGACAGTCCCGGATTTACAGAAGCCATTCCGGTTTCTGATTTGATCCTGGAATGTCCCTCTTTTTCTTAGGATGTCCCTATTTCATACGATAAATGTTGGAGGATATGTTAGTGTATAGTGCATAGTTGACTATACATAGTTGACATAGTTGACAATGACAAAAACCACTCCCATGTGCAGTTGAGCAGCATTGTGCCACTCTAGAAGCATACACTAAAATGATATTGGAGATGTCAGCTGTCTGAAACATTTGTCAAAAGCACAACCCAGGTTTGCATGCCAATGAAAATCTTTCTGATATTCTGCATCCTAGCAGAATATCAAATTTGTTTACATGCCGCACATTTCAGACAGTGCGATCTGGGTAGGAAGGTAAAGCCCAGCCACAGAAAGAACGGTCCCATGAATTGTTTTGTGTGTCTTATGAAAGAACAGGGGTGAATACAATGGAGATGTGGATTTATTATGACAGTGGGTTGTTTAACATAGTATTAAGTATATACATACAATGGGTGAAATGGCCCTAAAGCAGGGGTGGGGGTCCTGTGGCCCTCCAGCTGTTTTTGGACTACAAATCCCATCATGTGGCTGGGACTGATGGGAATCAGAGTCCAACAAATATCTAAATGTACCATAATTTCCCCATAGCTGCTCTAAAATGTGGTCAAGATTAGGCAAGCACATATGGTAGGCCACATGCTGAGAAATGTTCCTTAGTTGCTATTTTATAAAAGACAAAGAAGGGCATGTTACGGCTGGTAAATGGCTGCTTTCCTTCTGGATGCTACACAAAGGGAAATATAAGTTGATAGTTTTAAGTATTTCCCTTTGCATAGCTTAATGGGAGCATAGGTAGTGTTACTGTTGGTATTTATTTTTGGGAAACAAATGAGTGTACAAGGATATTTATCAAAGGGATTCTGTGTGACACATCATCTCACTTCAACAGTGGGAGTATCTCTCACAGAATCCTCTCCAGCAAACTTGCAGGAAAACTCTGTGAGCTTCAGCTCCTCTCATGTTCCTGTCTAGCAAAACATGAATTGTTGGTTTGACTGCACTTTCAATATCCTATAGGATGCACCATTACAGCAGCAGGAGGCTTTGCCTCAACCTACGCATTTATTTTAATGTCTGAAAAGAAGGCATCACAGACCCTCAAAGTGTTCCTATTTTCCAGGGATGTCCCTGACTGAGAGAAGCCGTCCCAGTTTTTGATTTATTCCCAGAAAGTCCCACTTTTCCTTAGGATGTCCCTATTTTCATTGGAGAAATGTTGGAGGGTATGGAGTTATCCGACCCCCAAGCCATCTGAAGGCAATCTTGTGTAGGGAAGGTTTTCTTTAAAAAATGTTTAATGTTTTATTATGCTTTTATATATGTTGGAAGCTGCCTAGAGTGGCCGGGGCAACTCAGTAAGATGTGTGGGGTATAAATAGTAAAATTATCACTATGGAATGGGAGGTCCCTAATTTCATCAGAGAAATGTTGGAGGGTATGGCATCATCTATCCTGAACAAAGTTCGGTGACTAAGGTGGTGGAGTCCTGAAATTGTAGAAAGCCTGTACCACTTCTCAGACACCTTTTTCAGATGTGTGTGGGGGGAGATACAATTCTTTAATGCTCTTCCACACAGGCAGTCTCACTCATTCAGTCTGCATCACTTTTCCCCATTCTGCCAGTTCTCAATTTGTAGCAGCATTGTGAGCAGAGAACAGTGATGGCTCTTCAGCCTTGTTGGTTTCTTTCTGTAGTATATGTGCAGAACAAATATTCACGGTTCTACGCATGCAACAGTATGAAGTCAGCTGGTTTGGAGTAGGGTTGCATAATTTATTTATTTATTTATTTATGTACCCCACTCTTTGGCCTCCAAAAAAGGCTCCTGGAATGTCTTACATGAAAGCAAAGCAAGGCACTCCCTACCCACAGGCTTACATTCAGATAAATAAATAAACAAATACACAACACACAAGGAAAGAGGTGCTAGGAGGGAAGAGGAAAGTAAAACTAAAAACTCAGGCACAAATTTCTAGGCAGTCGTCCCTATTATTGACCAACCGGCATAGTTCAGAGGCAGGATGTTCCTGATGGAGCTGGACCGCCAGCAAAGCAGATACAATGAGCCCTGTTTCCTGTCTCTCCCACTGAGGCAACCTGATAAAATGGCTGCCTCCCAGGGACAGTTGAGGGGAGAGGATGCATGATGGAGCTGGCCTGTCGCAGCAGTGAAGCCTGCCTCTCTGCTCTCTCAGTGCTGGAATAGACTATACCACTTTGCAGGTTCAGCTGGCAGATCACATGGCATGCTCATAGAAATCTAGTATAGGTGGCTACCTTTCAACTTGCAAGGATCTTTTTATGCAGGAAAACATTCACAAATTGTATCCCTCACCGAAGTGACACATTGAACGGGGTTAGACTAGCTGAGCCCCATGGTCCCTTCCAACCCCCCAGTTCCACAGGTCTATGATCCTAATGCTAATGAGATGCTTGTGGAGGCCAGCCCTTGGGCCCCTCCATGTATTTGTGTGAATAATGTTTGCTGTATGCTTTAATATTTCCCTCCTTTTTTCCCGTAAAAGTCTGGAAGAAACGAGAGTGAAACTGGTAGTCAGAGAATCAAACCGGTGTTTGAGGAAGATCCCATCTTTGGTCGGCAAACATCCTACCAGAATGCAGCAGTCCACATACCTACGGATATATATGAAGGCTGTAAGTAGTGCATCAATTTCCAAAGTTCTATGCGCCTCATTCATGAAGGGCATATAGCCCTAATTTGTTTATGACTTGTGTGTGAGTCTTTATTTGGGCTCTCCTTTCCCCTCACCTCATGAGCTAACCCCATCTCACGTGTCAGGGATGAAGCCAGTGTGATGTGGCTTTTAATTTGATTAGCAATGGTCCTCCTCAGGGATTCAACATCCACACTGTGCAAGAGCAGCAGTAGTGACTATGGGGTAGGAAGCAGGTGTAGATAGAGGTAGAGATAGATGTAGATAGCAGGTGTAGATAGAGGTAGAGAGGTAGATGTAGATTGCAGGTAGAGCTGGTATGTAACGTTTATTCCTGGAGAGTTTGAAAGAGTATTTTTCACAAAATGGCAGCAGTGGAAATAATGGCACTGTGGCATAGAAGAATTGCTGGTCTAATGTTAAAATGCTTCTTCTAAAGTATGTGAAAGAAGCTGCCCTGTGTATCTGAAGGTACATGGAATCTACACCTCTCCGAAGAGCAGGAGTGTGCTTTCCTGGATTCAGACACCTACCTTTCCCAGACCTGCTTTATGTTCACCCATTGTGCTACAGTTTCAGTGAGGTTTCCATGTATGAACTGAAACACATGGGCACGATCCACACTTCCTTTATTTTAGGCTTCTGGCAGATTGGACATTATGTGGACATAGGCAGGTGTCATATGGAGTGCTGGTCATGTGTTCCAGGAAGCTGTGCAAGATGCACAAGCTTACATTCCCCATTGTGGGAATGGAAGAAGGTGAGATTTAGCTTTGCTGTAATGAAGAGGACAAAATTAGAAGGGGGAGTGGCCATTCCAGGTTTAAATTTGCATTTGGTAGAGCATAAAACTCTTAATCTCAGAGCTGTGAGTTCAAGCCCCATGTTGGGAAAAAGATTCTTTCCAAGCTTCTGCTAACTAGGTGGTCCAAGGTAAGGCTTGTACCACTGTCCGAAGCAACATGTGGCCTCTTCCTGCAGCATTTTAAAAGCATGTTTACACTGTTAATGAAGAAAATAAAAGAGAGCAGCAGCATTCCCTGGGCCACCTCATAAGTAGTGCTGCTGTACCTTCATAATTCTTAAAAATATATATTTAATTTATGTTTTTCTTTGGTTTTTTATTTTATTTTCTTGAATCATCCTAAAAAATCCACCAGGGAAGAGGATGAATGGTAATGTATCCCCATGTGGGAAAAGGAACAGGATGCAGTTGGACAAATGTGCCCATCCCTACTTATAGGGATGGAACATGGAAATTTTGGGATAAATTTAGGAAAACGTTCTTTGCAGCCTAGTCAACTGTAGCTTCAGTTCATTCTGATCTGAGTTAAATAAAGAAGGGCAGATACGATATTTTAATCAATGGGTCCTGTGGTCTAACACTATATAAAGATTGGGTGATAAAAGAGCAACAATAAGTAGGCTTTCATCATGCTCAGCAGCACATTGGAGAAATAAATCCACCACTACTTACAAATTAGACATTTTTTAATTAGGAATGATCCAATAAGATTATACAATTTGAATGTATCTTAATTAATAACCTAAAGAAAGCATTGCTGATGCATATACGGTAAATAAAAACAGGTCAGCTTATTTATTTACTTAGATAATTTATATCCCACACCTCCAACATAAGATTTATGTTCCCATGAAGGCTAACAAGATGAATAAGGAACAAAAGTAAACTTTTAAATAATAATAAAAAGTTCAGACTAATACAGTAAATTAAAACAAGCATTATCAGTTGCCGCCAATTTAAATAGCTGGCAAAATTGAACTGAGTCAAGGAATGAGTACGTTCAGGTAAAGATAAAGGGACCCCTGACCATTAGGACCAGTTGTGGCCGACTCTGGGGTTGGGGCGCTCATCTCACTTTATTGGCCGAGGGAGCTGGCATACAGGTCACGTGGCCAGCATGAATAAGCTGCTTGAGTACGTTAGCAGTTCTTAAAAGCTCATCATACTAGCAGTTTTCAAATGTGGAAAAGTGGGCATTAAATTTACAATGAAATATTTCCAGGGGGAAATGGAACACTTTTTTTTTTTTAAAGATAGAATGATGTCTTTATTGCGTGAAAATATAAAAAATGCTTAAAATATTTATGTTGGAATTGTGGGGGAAAGAAAGAAGGTGAGTTTGTCCATTGCTGGTGGACCTGTGAGAAGGTTGAAAACTATTGGAAGAAAATGTTAAGAAAGCTGTTGCTGTCACTCCGGAATAAAGACCTTTAGAAAATCCTCAATGCATTGGTGTCCAAAGAAAGACAATGAATGTTCTGCATGATAGTTAGAGCCAAAATCATACTTGTGAAGTACTGAAAATATTTTCAAACACGCACATTAAGAGGATAAGACATAACGTTATGGAATAGAACTATGCAGGTTACAATAACATAGAAGAAGCGACCAATGAAAATCTTTCCGAAGAAAGGTGTGGTTATGTATGTAGTACTGTATTAAAATGCACAACAATATATTGTTGTAGAAATTCCATCCCCATTGTTATACAGATGGACAACTCCTCTTGCTCTGCCATTTTTCTATATTTTTGCTTGTTTATGTTAGGTGTTATATATCTATTTACTGGCATTCTTCTTCTTAAAAGCAAACCAAAATTTTAAAAAGGCCTACTGAACCACTAAATAATTACTCCACCCATTTAGATAATGTGTGAATAGGGCAAGTGGCACAGCTGCCCTAGTTACCCAAAATGACTGTTGCGGATGCAAGCTAACAATTATGCAAATAAAAAACATAAGGAATAAACATGATGCTCTGCTTCACATAAAAATGATGTCAGAAGTAGGAAAATAAGGAACCTCGCTCCATCCCACCCCTGAAATTTAGCGCTGCTCATTTTAATTCTGCAATCTTCCAGCTCCACTGAAATTGTATTACTGAATCAGAGACCCTAGTTTAACCTGAATTTATTTAAAATTCACGTCCGTTGCTTTGTGTCTGCACCTGTAAGTGACAAATGAGTGGAGATGGAAATGTCAGCAGGATTGAGCAGAGGAAAAGTTGTGTGCAACTTGTGGTTTGTCGTGCAGCCTGTCAAAATGACACAGATTTGGAGGATTACTCTGGGATTCTGACTTTAATAATGTAAAAGTGCACTGTAATTGAAGGAGTATGGTGGAAATAGCATCTTATTTCAGATAACTCTCATTTCAGCTAAACTGTTATGAGAAATCCTGTCATTTCTGGAGGGCTAATTGATGCATTTTTGCTGGTGCCCCTTTGAAACATGACTCACTGGCAAAATCTGATTTTAAAATTTAGTATTGCCTTTCTATGGTTGGGGTATACTTTTTATGTAATGGGCATATAACGTTATTATATGAAAAATAAACGTATTCCCATACCACACTCATTTACCCTGAGCCTGGATGAAATTACCCTCCCAGACACAATTTGGACAAGGACATCACCATAGCTGAGGCATGGAACATGCTTTCCATGTGTGAGATGCCAAGCTCCGTCACCACTTACTGGATTTAAAATATTGTGGTCAGGAAGAAGCCTCTGGCCAATGACTGCCAATGTAGGTGAGTCCAGTTCTACTCTGCAGCTTTTGATGTTCCAGATAAAGGACCCAATTCCAGGGTCAGCTGTGTGGTGTGGGGTTGTTTCCAGTTTATGCAGTCAGCTGATGTGGACAAGGTGATGGTGGCTATATGCCCAACCACAGGTGATCTTGACCCATGTCCCTTTTGGCTTATTAAATCTAGCAGAGGAGGGTTGACGGGTTGGTTCTAGAGCATGGTTAACACTTCATTCTATGGGGTTGGTTGCTGCTGCCTTGAAAGAGCAAGGAAAAAAAGAAAAATATTACCCATTAGAGCTTTAGGTTTGAACCTAGTAATTAAGTCAAAGGAAACCTTGTTCACAATAGTACATCAAAAGCCTGGTCGAAAAGCATATTTGGTACATTTTCAAGAACTATTCCCATGAATGCAATAAGAAAGATTTACTTCAAGAAGAATCTCTTCTATTAAAGAAAGATGTTTGTGAATGAATTCAGTGCTATATCGGTCTAGAACTATATCAAGTGTCAAGAGGATATTAAAGTTTCCTAGCTTTTTATAAATGTTTTAAAGGAGTAATAAAACTGCATGCACCATTTTTTGTTCTTTTTCGTGAAACTATTTAGTTCTGCTCATGGAGGATATAAAAACTTACGGACCTGGGTTTTTGTTCATACAAAAAACAGCTTCTTACAGAGATACCTCTGTGTACTTAAACCGCCTAGCATTCACTTTACTTCAAAGGTTTTCCCATATAAAACTAATAAATTTTGCTGCTGCTGCTTCATTCTCTGTTAATCTCCAATGCCTGTTGTATTAGTTATTAGAACTGGAACTAAAAATCAAGCCTGTGTTTGGGAACTCTATGCTGCAGAAGCTTACCATTCTGTGTTCAGGAAGTCCAGATTCTGCACCAAGAGAGCCTGAATTTTATTATTTTTTCATTCATATTTGACCCCTTCAGCTTTTACTGTTTTACAGAATTTGTTCTGATTGTTCTAGTTAAGGTGGAATGAAATAATTTATTGCTCAACATAGATCCCCATTTCCCAACCACCAGGAATCTTGTTCAGTCACCCTTTCGTAACCATAAGGACCAGAAGTTTTCTTTTTATCATCATCATCATCATCATCATCATCATCATCATCATCATCATTTTCTGCTCTTTAATTGAAGCTGGAGATTCTGCTGCTCTTGCTGCAGTATGTACTTTCTCGTCCCACTCAAGAATTTCCAGCAGCTTTCGGACTTCCGAGTTGGTGCCTCCGGACAATGGCGGAATTCCTCTGATCGGGAGGAATTCGCTGCGTGGAAATTAGGGTCTGGCCGCCACGGCGAAGGCGGGGACCCATAAAAATCACAGGCGGGAGAAGCCTGTGAACGTGGGATTCGGCTGGCACCTTTTGCGCCTCCCCTACTCGCAGGGAAACCCGGTTTCAGGGATCCGGAGCGACGTGGGGTGAGCGCTGACTTTTTCCTGTGGACAATTTGATCTTGAAACAACTACCCGTGAGTAGAACGGAAAATTGGATTTTTAAACTTCTTAATTTGGCACCGAAATGGGGAGGTTTTAAACAGGAAGTCCGCCTCCCCCTTTTGTAAATAGACTGAAGCAAAGAGGCTGCAAGCTAAAGTCTTGGAAAGTTTTTTGTAAAGAATTAAATCTCCATCGGCTAAAATCGTTAAACCCCCCTTGGAAGCAGGAGAAGAGGGGGGAAATTTTAGATCGCGTAAGCCTGCAGGAGAGAGAGTGAAGAAAGATAAATTACCACCGTTTTGAACCTGGAAACGGGCTGCCAGTAAGATTGACGTTTTGGGAAAGTTCATTGTGAATAAAACGTATGTTGACAGATAGTTAAACAAGAGAAATATATTGTTTCCATTGTTTCCTTCTGCGCTTAAAAAGGAGCAAAAGTAACTGAAAATTGAAACTAATTTTGTTGCTGGATCTGCGTTTAAAAGGACTGATACAAATAGAAATTGTTTCCTCTAGAGGGAGCCTTTGAAACTGTTACAGGAGTGGAGCTGGGGAATTTTCCAGCCTCAGAGATAAAAGACCGTGAGAACCAGGGATTGACCTTGGACTGGCAAGAATGTCGACAGAAGAAGCCTTAGTGATTGCATTATGCAAGATAAGTGCTTCATTGGAACAGCTTCATAAGAAGACGGATGTGATGACTATTAAAATTGATAATCTGGGACAAAAAGTGACTGATTTGGGACAAAAAGTGAACATCTATACAGAAACTACTCAGGAATCGATTCAGGAATCTACTTTGACATGGCAAGTTGTGGAGAAGGCGAGGGAGAAAGTTGTTGTTGAACCTCAAGTAATACAACTGGAGAGAGCCCCAGCCTTACAGAGGCAATTTGATGAATATAAGTTGTTGCCTTCTATGACTGAATTTAGAGGAAGTCAGATTTTGAGGATTGGAGCCCCACTTGGATTGGAGAAGGAAAGTTGGACAGATCCCCTTATGCAGGGATGTTCTGGTTTTTGGGACCTGGATTTGGGTCAGGAGGAGATTGGAGTTGTGGTGGCCTTCAGTTTTGGAGGGATTTTGAAACACGTCCTGAAATATCTTTTGGACTTTAGTTTTGACTACGGAGAATGGGCTGACCTGTCGAGAAGGAATAAAGACATTGTTAGGTTGGAGCTTCCCCGAGATCTACTCCTCAGCGCCAAAGGAATGAAATTAAGAACAAGATCAGCAGAAGATAAAGTAAAGTGTATGTATAAATATGAAGAAGATCTGCAGAAGGGACATGGAAAAGAGTTAAGAGCCTCGGACAGAAGATCACCAGGTTGATGGACCATATGGAATTGATAGAAAGGACTGGCAGAATCCGAGACCAGGGAGAAGAGACGGTGGAAGAAGATTGGAAAAAAGTTTAAAATTTATTTATAGAAACATTGTAAAATTAATGAGTGTCAGAAAAATGTTGGAATGAAATTACATGGCTTTAGTAGAAATGTTATAAGGAGTTAAGTACAAATAAGTATTATGGTATTAATGGTAAGATAAGGTTAAAATAAATTAAGATAATTATATGACAGAAAACAGAGAAAGATGGAAAGGAATTGCTGAAATAATTAATAACTAGAATACCAAAAAGGGAGGTGTGAGGAGGTCGCTGAAACAAGTAAATGAAAGACAAAGACATGGAAATATTGGATGTATTTTTAATTGTTTTTGTTTTTGCTTTTGTTTTTGTTTTGATGTATTTTTTTTTGTTTTTTTATGTATTGTAATGTATTGATTTGTTTTGTTTAATCTTTCTTTTTTTTCTTCTTTCTGTAATCTTTAAACTTTTAATAAATATTATTTAAAAAAGAAAAAGAGAATTTCCAGCAGCTTTCTGTTGCTGTTGTTCTATATCATTCATTAGTCCTTTATATACAGGGGTAATATCACCTGGGTACATGAGCATTAGCACACAGCCACCCTAAACCATAGCTGTCAACTTACAGATTTGAAAATAAGGGACCAGCAGCCAAAATAAGGGATTTTAGTCAACCAACTGAAATACGAAATTATAAGGGACCAGATAATTTGGGAGAGCAGCGCCGGTTTTTAGCTTTCATTTCCAGAGGTTTCTGCTCAAGACACCAGCTGATGAAACACTGCAATTAAATAACTACAAGCAGCAACCACTTTTCGCGCAAAATGAAGTCCAAGCTACGAAGATGCTGCTGCAGTTCTGTATCTTTTCTCTTGTGCTCCATCTGCAGCTCTCAGTTCCATCAGGCGGGGCGGGAGGAAGAGGGGGGGAAATAGCGCCCAAAGTAAACCCGCAGATCAGACCATCTATGCTAGTCTACCACTACAAATCTATGGGAGAAGCACTTGCGGTCCTTCCCTTGTAGCCCTTGGAACACCTGACCGCTCCTCCGCCTCCTCCTCTTCCTCCTCTCTCTGAACTGCTTTTGCCCTCGCTCTCCTCTCAAGGCTCCTCATCAATTCATAGACCATGCCAGGCTGCCCATCTCATTTGGGTCCTTCGGCGGCACAGCCGCAGTATGGCCTAGCGGGAGCGGCGGTGACGGGCAGAGGGGAGGCCCCAGGCAAAGACACTCAGTTCGGCGGCCGCAAGGAGGATGGCGGCAGAAGGGCCCGAGGCTCCCGCCAGTCCCGGCGGGGAGGGGCTCCCAGGGGCTGAGGCTGGTGGGAGGAGGCTGGAGGGGGGCGGGCTGGGCAGCCAAGCGACACAGTTGGAGCCTCCCTCCTCCCTGGCCGGCAGGGAGGGAGGGAGGGAGAGGAGCTGCTTCCTTTGAAACCCGGGAAATTTAACATCCATCAATCCGGGACAGCAGCGGGACACGGTGCTGGGATAAGGGAGTTTCCCGCCAAATAAGGGACGGTTGGCAACTATTCCCTAAACAAGTACAGCTTGATGAACGAGAAGGTGATTTCTGAGTATGGAAGCAAGTGGCTGCTCCTGAATGCATGTGGGAGGCAACTGATGACTATGTGGTTGCTGCCTTGCTGCTTTACGCCCCAGCCTACCTTCAGTCTCATACCAAAGGTTCTGTATTAAATAAGCAAGCATAACATTCAAAACAAATATTTATTCTTTGCATTATATCTTAATATTGCAAATCAACATTTTTTTAATCTTTGCATCTCACCTCCCACCCCTTTTGTGCCCACATATGAATGCTATCACTACCTTCTCAGTCTTCACACATCTAATGAAGGATGAAAGTTAATGTCCTTGTGTTTGCTTATTGTAGCTAAAACCAACAAGGAGACTCTTGTCTTCTCACCTTGAAATGCCTCTCATGCCAGAGTGTTTTAATTTAGAGGCATATTATAATGTCCGCAAAACCGGAATCCTGTGATTATAAAAATATATATACATCAAATAGGTGTATCCTGAGGGGCTTCCATATAATTACTGTGATTTAATGACCAAGCGATTGAAAAAGTGGCCTTCAAAATGAACTAGCTGCTTCACCGTGCTTAAATACCAAATATGTTTGCAAAGGGAAAATAAGCCATGATGCAGACCTTTCTAGTCTGGTTATATCCTCTAATATTTTGTGCTTTCATTCTTGTCTGTTTTTCTGTATGTTTCGTATATAGTATAGTTTCATGTTATAGTATACTATAACCATTTGGGCAGGGCCTGTGTTGTTTTCTTAATTTTTGTACACCTAGAAAAATTAAGACATTGCATAAATAATTAATCATTGTTTCTAATGATAATAAGTATCTAACATTACAAATGCAATGTAAATTATTAAAATTAATCATTGATTTAATGGGAAGACTTTGATTTTGGCTACCCTCTTCTAATACCATCTTTGTGGAGTGTTCTCCCCAGGAAAGCAGTCCTGTTGCCGCCATGTTCAGCTTTTAGGCTCCAGACTTAGAGGTTCCTGTTTGGTTGCTAACTTGGGTCATACAGTGTTATGATTTCTGGACTTGGTGTTCATCTTTTTATGAGCTGTGGGTAGGAGTCATCCTTTTTATTACTATTTGGGAATGAGCACTTTTTGGAATTTTGTTGTGTTGTGCTGTATCAAATTAAGCTGTCTTATCCCTGCGGCCAGGGGACGCGGGTGGCGCTGTGGGTAAAAGCCTCAGCGCCTAGGGCTTGCCGATCGAAAGGTCGGCAGTTCGAATCCCCGCAGCGGGGTGCGCTCCCGTTGCTCGGTCCCAGCGCCTGCCAACCTAGCAGTTCGAAAGCACCCCCGGGTGCAAGTAGATAAATAGGGACCGCTTACTAGCGGGAAGGTAAACGGCGTTTCCGTGTGCTGCGCTGGCTCGCCAGAGCAGCGATGTCACACTGGCCACGTGACCCGGAAGTGTCTCCGGACAGCGCTGGCCCCCGGCCACTTGAGTGAGATGGGTGCACAACCCCAGAGTCTGTCAAGACTGGCCCGTACGGGCAGGGGTACCTTTACCTTTACCTTTATCCCTGTGGCCACAGTATCCCCCATTTTCTCCTCTCCCCCTGTACCTCAGTGCCCCCAGTGCATGTTACTGGGCAAATTGCTTTGCAAAAATGTGTTTATTATGCAAAAGTGCATGTTCCTATTAAGGGAAATTAACACTAAAATGCTGCAGAGTTTTCATGAGGACACTGAAATAAGCCAACAAACTGTAGAAAACATGGAGAACTGAATTTACATTTGGAATAATGAGAAACTGAAAATGATCAATTCACTTGTCCCTACTCCTCTGTAACATTATTCAAAATGGCTGAAATGAGTTTTACCACACCTGTAGTACCACTGAAAATGAACTTGTAGCTGATATTATTATGCATCGTATAGTACTGGGAAGAACAGAGGTTGTAGGAACAAGACATGTTTTAATAATTTTAATGAATTATCTAAGGACTGGCTAGATGATGAGGAGTGGTGGGAGGTACCAGCTGGGGAACCCCAAGGGAAGGCCAGAGGAGGAAGGCTCAGAGCCTCGGGATTGGTGGTGGGACACTGAGGAGAGGTCAGAGAGAGAAGGGGTGGGGGAGGAATGGTTGGCTGCTGAAGAAGCAACAGGCTTTAGTGAGAGAGGAGAGCCTGTGACAGAGAGCAGCTCAGACTCAGAGGATGAAACAGAGGATGGGGATAGAGGCTGCAGAAGAATCCCAGGAGTCTGCCCCTCCTACTGCAACAAACTCGCCTCCCCACTTGACTCCAAGGACATGCAGGGCAATGCGAAGGGCGGAACAGAGACTACAGGTGCCCAAACATAGTTTGAGGTTGCTTGAGAAACATCTGGCAGAGAAGGAGATCTAAAAGAAGTAGAAGGTGAGGACTGCTAGTCCTGGCAACTGCTCTATAGGACCAAGTTCTGTTGGGAGGCATTCCTGAACTGTATGCTCTTTTCTTGAATAGAGAATTAACTACACTGCCAAACTCTGTGTCTTGTGTGCTGACCTGCATCTTAACCAGCTCTGACAAAAGTATTTAAATGTGGCCGTGGTGCCAGCCTCTGAAGATGATGCTGGACAGATGTGAAGCCCAAAGCTTAAACTGAAGTTTATGTGTTGCCCTGTTTTGGCAAGTCCACAATTAAGAGTAACTTCAGTTTGCTCTTGTTAACCTAAGACAGAAGTGATTTTTCCCAATCTACTCACAGCCATGCTGGAGATGGCAAGGGAGAGGGAGATTGTGAGACCTGCTGTGGCTCGTCTTTCTAATCCTTAAACTTCAGTTTAGTGTTACAGCTGAACTATCCCATTGTTTAAACTGGTTCAAAATTAGTGAAACTGGTTTAAGCAAACATAATCTTAAGTTAAGTAATATTATTTGATGTCATTAAGAAGTAAACCTGAAATGTTTGGACCCTTGTATTATTCTCTCACATCTGCAGCAGATTTTAACTGACCTGAGCATTGATGCTGGCAAATTAGATTGAGCTGGGGGTGAGTGAAAATCACTCAGAACATTATGAATGCCTCTTTTTTATTATTACAACATGGCTGCCTGCACTAAGAGTAATTAGTGCCTAATTTCCCATGAGTAGCTGCTCTGCAATCTAGCAGGGAGCCCTATGGGGAACTGTCACTTGTGAGCAATCTACATTTGTCACCCTTGCTTTAAAGCCAGAAAAAAATAATCTGCCTGTATCCCTGATATGACACATTCCCCTCCTTCACATTTAAAGGATATGGTCTAATAGTTAATCCCTTGAGGCACCCTACTGACAGTTGAACAACAGACAATAACTGATCACAGACCAAAAAATGTGACCAGAATTAAAGGGACAGACCCACTTGTGCATGTTAAGTATATTCAGTATCCTTTTAGGGCCATCTCTCTGCCCCGCTGCCTCCCCTTCTCCCTCCCAGCTGGAAATTAGTGATGTGCTGAATATTTTATTTTGGCAATAAAAGAGGACTATTTTTGTGGAGAGAGGGTCAGTGACATAGCTGTCTTTCCCCCCAAGAATGCCCCTGGGAATAGCACTGCATTATGATATAGAATCATTCCCACCTTTTCTTCTTCCAAGGACCTCAGGGCAGTTTCCAAATATGACTGACAGGTTGTCTCCCATCTAGAGGACTCCTTGGTCTCCCCAGTGGACTGGCATCATGTGACTTTTCCCGCATGTCTGCAACTCACTAGGACATTGTGGTTGTGTGCATCACAGAACAGGGATAATCTAGCCATGGTGTTTTTTTGCATTGGTAATCTCAAAACTTGATTATTTTAGTGTGCTCTGTGCAGGGTTACCCTGAGGCCTGGTCCCACAGTTGCAATTGGTGCATAATAATGCAGATTGCTGGTTAGCAGACTTGTTCACTGCTTAGAGACTATTGCAATTAAGTTGTATATAAATCATTGAAATAATGTAAACATTGGTATAATGTTCCGTTAATAGTAAAATAAATAAATAAGCATACAGAAAACCCCCACTCACGTGCAGACCTCATGAAAAGGCAAGTGTAATGAAAAGGAAAACATGATATAGAGACCTTGTTTCTTTCAGCTGGTGGTAGATGTGCTTGGCTAGCTCCCTGTGATGGGTATAAAAAGTGACAGACCATCCAGAGTTTGAAAGAAAGAAGATAATGAAATACCAAATCAGAATAGCCTCCGAAACAGGACTGACAGAAGCAAATGGACAAGAAGTTGCATAGACCTCAGCAGGACCTGGGTATGGTGGCAGAAAGTGGATAATGTACGAAGGCAATTTATTTTCTAGTTATTCTGCTGTACGCCTTTTGTTTCTAAAGATGTAGTTCAAGAATGCCAGACCAAAAAATTTTTAGGAGCCAGCAAGATTTTCAAGGAAGCAGATATGTCATCCTTTCCTCTGCTTTCAGGCTTGACATTTGATGCTCAGTGACAGCTGAACACCTGGATTCTTCAACTTCTGCCCAATACTTGAATATAGGTGGTCTCCATTAGTATCTGCAGCTCTCTTTATCCATGGCAACTTAAAACAACATTTTAAAACAAAAACTATTTCATTTATTTATTTTTAAATTAAAAAACAATTTCTCTCTGAATTTATTATTTTCTGAAACTTTATTTCCATCTGGCTGTATTTTATAGAATGTTAGTGTTCATACCAGAAAGAGGCAGATTTTGCTCTCTCTCTTCCATTTCTTTTAAAAATAAATCTTATATACATCAGTAACTTAACTCTGTAAAATCTGATGCGAAGCATACCAATCATTTCACACATTTCAGCTTCCCACTGTTGAAAATAAAGAAGCGCTTGGAATAACCCATTCTACTCTCAACTAAGACTGACCTATTAGACCAGCTTGCCTTCCCCAGAATTATATACTATAGCAAGCTTTGTGTGTCCTTCCTAATGCTTTATTTGTTTAATCTGCAATAGCCTTATCCATGCTAATTTAAGCACCAAGAGGGTTATTCTTGCTTTGAGTTGGCAAAGGGGGGTAAATTATAATGATGATGAACTCATTTATCAGGGACGGGTACCAGAAAATAGTGACAGTTGAGAGCTTGTGGTTATTATTGCAATTATTATATTACATTTATATACTGCTTAATGCCTAGATGGCTTCTAAGCAAGTAATGTGATAACATGGATATCAAATGGTTGCTTATAGTTTATTTCTTTATTTCTTTTTTATTTCAACTAAACATACTCAGTTAATTGCTGTTAATACAGTATGGTATATTATGTTAGCTGGTAAAGAATATAAATCCTACAATACTGGTATAAAGCAGCATATTTTTGTGAGCTAGAGTAATAAGAAGATGAAATAAGCTCCTGTTGACAACTTACATCTGAGAGAAAATTGCATCCTGAAAAGTTTATTAGCTCCAATATGGATGTAATAGTTTGGACAGCAAGTAAACGAGAAATTTCATTGCAGAAACTAGCTCATTATTTAAAAACAAAGTAGTGCTAGAAGCATCAGCTGTTGGTTTATTATGTCCAAGGTTCATTTCATTTAACTTGAAATTTGTGTCCATAAATCCCTTAGAAATTGTGCCCTATAAATGCTTCTCTTGTTGTGAAAGTGCCAGAGTGGAAAGTGGGTGCTGTGCCTAATCTAGTTCAAGTGTCTTCTTTTGAAACAAACAAACCCCATAACATATACAAATGTGGGAATCTTCAATCAACGCTTAAAATTACTTTGGCTGTGTAGTCTAATGTTAAGTCATTTCAAGGCTAAGTGATTTTAACTTGAGTTGCTTCAGTTGAAGTTTTACTATAGGATATTAATGTCAACTATTTATCTGAAAAGTTTGTTCCTGCATACCAAACATCAGAAAACAGGGGGCATGAGTGGCAGAATGCAGTGCCACACAGACAAAATCATGCAGCATTGCCAAAATCATTTCTTCCCTTCACAACATTCTTGTCCTAGTTTATATGCTTGCTAACTTTGACCCATTTGGGACTTCCCCAGCAACTGAGGCCAGGATGAACACACCGCCTGAAGGATAGATGTGTGAAGGGAAGTGAAGGATAGATAGATGTGTAAAGGGAAGAAGCCCTATGCAGTTTTAAATAAATAACCGGTGGCCTGCAAATGTGGTCATTTTGCTTGAAGTGGGGAGGTACAGCTGCTTGTGTTGCAGCCTCCAGTAACTACAACAAGGCTATTTAGTCCCACGGTCTTTGGTGGTTTCATGGTCTTCTGGTGGTATCATCTGCAGGCCTCTGATCAAATGCACTCTGTGAAGATAGTTTGCACTGGAACTTATTTCAGCCGCTTGCCCAGGCTGATTGCTCTCAGGAGGATAAATAGTGCCCGTGTCATGATGGTGGGGAATGTGCCAGCTAAAGTATTAAAACTCTCTCAAAATGCTGCCTTCTTTAAAATGAAATAATCAATTGGGGAGGTTACCAGGGATTTTTTGTGGGGTGGGGGAGTTGGGCACATAAAACAATGCTTGTGTAAACTTCAGAGGATTGTTTGGATAAATCTTCACATAGCTTGTTCTTTAGCTACATGCTTTTGTTTATTGATAGTATATGGTTAATAAATGGTTGCGGGACGCGGGTGGCGCTGTGGGTAAAACCTCAGCGCCTAGGGCTTGCCGATTGCATGGTCGGCGGTTCGAATCCCCACGGCGGGGTGAGCTCCTGTCTTTCGGTCCCAGCTCCTGCCCACCTAGCAGTTCGAAAGCACCCCTAAGTGCAAGTAGATAAATAGGTACCGCTTTATAGCAGGAAGGTAAACGGCGTTTCCGTGTGCTGCGCTGGTGCTGGCTCGCCAGAGCAGCTTCGTCACGCTGGCCACGTGACCCAGAAGTGTCTCCGGACAGCGCTGGCCCCCGGCCTCTTAAGTGAGATGGGCGCACAACCCTACAGTTGGACACGACTGGCCCGTACGGGCAGGGGTACCTTTACCTTTATGGTTAATAAATATTCTGCCTTCAAAGAGGAGTCCATTTCCCATCAGATTTGCTTAAAAGCCCCTAAATATTTCTCTAAAGTCTATTGCAAAGTGCTATTTATCAAGCTTTTGGATACACACTCTGTTCCATACTGGTAAATAAAGAGATTCAACAACTTTGGCCAGTGCCTTGCATAAGCTCCGGAGCAGAACCAGCATTATTCTGCATCTGAACACTGCTGGGGAAGATCAGTAGCAGAGGCAAACTGTCTTCCAGGGAGGCTTGCTTTCCACCTTTACTGATCTTCTAACTGAGAAAGGTTTCAAAGGAACCCCAGGATCCCCCCAAATATAGTTTGAAAACCACTTATTTTATCTTCTCAAAAGTCATAATTCGAAGTCTTGGTCCTGTATGGGCAGACCAACTATAATATTAACAGAGATCAAAGATCATTAGTTATTAATATGGTCTCCCTAGCAGCAAATGACAGCAACAATCAGTCCAACAACATCAATGGCCTCGTGAATAACTTTTGATCCCTCGCACAAAGTTGTGAGTAGAGGACTTTGAAGCCTAGGAGAAGAGCATTAGGAATGCCTTTACATATGTACATAATAGATCAAAAAGCAGCTCATAAAAATGATTTAGCAAGGACTAGCAATAATATCATTATGATGATTTGACAGTTCATATTTAATCCTCAATAGTTTTGGACACATCATACAGATTTAATACATTCTCCACATAGTGTAATGATATATAATTCTGAAAACTAACTTAGTTCAGCTTCTGTTCTAAATGTTTGCTAGGAGTTTCCTCTAAGAATCTTTTGTGCTTGAAATGACTGATAGGTATCCAAATAATTTTTCTGTCTGTGGTGCCTTCTACAGTTCCAACATATAATTGCTCACTCATCTTCAACTGGCCAACATATTGGTGAGGAGACAGACGTATTTCCCTCAGGATCTGCTACTTCTCCCAAGGTACAGCAGTGTTGTCAGGGCCTTGTGGGAAGAGGCATATAATATATAGAGCCTCCATCCCAGTTGTTCCCATGGTCCAGGGAATCTCTGGCTGGTGGGGTGGGGTTCCACCACAGACCCCACCTTTGAGCACTGGCATATGTACTGTTTACTGGGACAATGTGAGGCAGTGCCCACATCACCCAACCTCACTGCTGCCTTGCCTTTGCCCTATCCCAGGAAATGGAGATGATGCAGGAGGCATCTGTGTCAGCATTCCTCACAGCCAGCCTCTCTTGGTTCAGGAGTAGCAACATGGAGAACTCCTGCAGTGTCCCTAGACTCCAGTTCCATCATCCTTGACCGCTGACCATACTGGCTGGGGCTAATGGGATTTGGAATCCAACAACATCTGATTACCGATATGCTAGCTACAATGACTGACTTTGGCACTGCAGTTAGACATACCTCTGGTGCCTGCTTGTCTTGTGGTGTTCCACAGTGTTTCATCATGTAGATGTTTAACATTACATGAAATTGCTGGGAGACTGTTCAGCATCATAAATATGCAGGTGGCACTGAGCCCTCACTCTCCTAGTCATAGAGATCTTTAACCACTGCTAGAAGGTGGAAATGGACTGTGGGTGGTAAATAAATGGAAGCTTAATCCAAACAAGAGAGGTGATAACCTGTGTATGATTTCTTGAAACTCATTTAAACCAGAATGATTACAAAGTGGTGAAAGAGGATTCAGCTTCCACTTGAAAATACATCTTAATACTGGCCTTGATTTTGGATGCTTAGGCATTGGCTGTGGCCAGAAGTGCCTTTGCTCAAGTCAGGCTGGTGTGCCAGCTATACTCACAACACAGACTGAGGGCTGCTTCACACATGCCTTGCTTGTTTATCAGAAGTGTGGACTAGTGGAAGTAGTCATTTATCTTCCTTCCTTTTCTTTTTACCAAGAATGCCCTTGGGAATGATGACATGTCATGACACATTGGTCCATTCTTGGTGAGAAATGCTTCTGGGCTGCTGCTGCTTATTGAAGATCTGTCATCTCTTGAAGTGATGGCAAAGGTGTTGTTTTTTAAGTTACATCTCTGCTTCCATATTGCATTTGTTGTGGACACAGTGCTTCTCATGCATGACAGTTGTGTGCACTGTCTACATAAAGATGCCCTCATCAATCAGTAATGCTAATCCCATATTTTCCCTCCAAATACAGATTTACTGTTTCTCTGAAAAATCTAAGTAAAAAAACAACAACACCCTGCAGAAATGCTAAATCAGGATTAAATGGAGCATGTGGGAAATATAGGATGGCATTTTGACCAGGATGTCATATTGTGAAAGCTGCACAGAACTTGCATTCATGAGCAGGATTGGGTCCACAATAAGTTGCCCTGCAGAAATACCCATAAGTCAGGATGTAGCAGCATTCCAGTTGGGCCATTTTCCATGAGGAATGCTTCCAGGCCACTCCTTCTGCTGCTTATTGAAGCTTTTTTACCACTTGAAGTGGGGAAAAGCTTCTTTTTACAGCTTGGAAAGAAATATTGACTACAGTGATCTATTCCCTCACTTTCTATCAAGTGAACCCTTCTCTGAAAAAAATGCCCCCTTCATGCCCAAAGTCTCTGAAGATGCCCCTCTTCTTGGGAGATGAATGACCCCCACCAAAGTGGGAAAGATAATATAAATTGCTCAGTGCAGTCAAAATGCCTTAAAAATGGCACCCACTTTTTTTGGATTCTGACTCACACTTTAATATTTAACCTTCCCCTCATCCCAACAGGTGTAGCATTGACATAGTTCAGAGGGTGAAATCCTGGCCATGCTATTGATATATATAATTCATTCCACACACATTCACATGCTCCTTTTAAAATTTATATTTCAGAAACCATAGAAAACCTTTCCAACAACTTTACATGTGTTCTTTAGTAACCTGCCGAACAATTCTATCAGCACAACTGCCTCAGGAAAAGGGATTGGCGGGTCATATTTAGCCTTATGAAGAGGCTTTGGCTTCAACAGTGATAAATGAATACCACTGTATTTTTTTTTAAATGATATTTATTCAAAAGTTCATCAATACATAGACACAAAAAAAGAAACAAGAAAAACAAAAAAAGATACAGCAAAAAATAAAACAAAAAGAGAAAAACCAAAAAAGAAAGAAGAAAAATACAAATCTCAGATTACAATTTTTCATTTGCTTAATTCTTGAACCTCCTCACACCTCCCTTTTTGTATTCTAGTTTAATTCGTTATTTCAGCAAATTCTTCCCATGTTTCTCAATTTTAATTTAAATGATTAATCTTCACAATCTATCTTATTTATTAATCAACATAACCTTTCCATCTTTTAATATAATCTGTTATTCAATTTACCTTAATCTCTTTAACCTTATTTTATCTTAAAAATCTTAAAATTTCAAAATTTACATCATATTCATACATATCTCCTTAAATCATTTCTGCTAAAGCCAATTTAATTCCTTTCCAGCATATTCCCTGATATTTCATTAGTGTTGCACTAATTCCAAAATTAACAAAAGAATTTCCCTTGATATCTCTAATTTTTATCCAACGTCCCTTCTTCCTGGTTTCGGGTTATGTCAATCCTTTCTGTCCATTACATCCAGTCCATCAATCTGGTGTTCTTATGTCCGAGGCCCTTAAGTCTCTTCTAGGCCCCTTCTGCAAATTTTCTTGTTCTTGTTTGTGCTTACGCACTTCTTTGTCTATTGTTGGTTTCTTGGGGAGTGGGTCTCCGGAGGGTTCCATCCGGTAATAGTTTCCATTTTCCTTCATCAGACTGGCCCCTTCCCCCCAGTCCCGCTCCCCATCTTCATCTTTGTAATCCAAAAAATATTTATCCAGAAGATAGTTGTTCACCTGTTTCATAGTCCCACTAGAGTTAAAAGCTTCCTTGACTTCAAATACTTCCTGCACTCTGTAAATTCAATCTTCCAACGCAGTGGCTTTTGTTCCTGCAGGACTTTGGATCTCTCCATTTGTGTTGTTTGAAGAGTAATCACTGCCTCTTCCTTCTCCATCTGCCCTTGGACTTGCCTTGTCAAACCAGATTCCTGAATTGGTCGCTGTATAACTTCTTTATCCTTATTCCCTGTTAAATCATATTCACTGGCCACAGCACTCATCAAGTCCAATTTTTCATGCATCGTTCATTTTCTCATGCAGCTGCTCCAGCAAAGCATTTGTCATGCCAAGGGCAGACACCAAACCTTCCTTCCAACACATTTCTGTTCAAGGTCAAGGTCAAACGGCTGGTCCCACGATCCCAATCTCGCAGCTGTAGAGTCTCCAAGTAAGCTGCAACAACAAACTGACAGGCTCCCTCTAGGGGACACAATTTCTATTTGTATCCATTTTTAAAATGTATCCAACAAAGGAGATTACTTTCGATTTCAAATCCTTTTGATTTCAAATACTTTGTTTCTTTAAAATGCAGAAATGCAGAAAGTAGCGTTGAAGTTAATTTGTTTCTCTTTTTTTAACTATCTGTCAAAGTACTCCACTTTCAATCAATGGACGTCTCAAACAATTTCTGTCCCGACACCCCGTCCCCAGGTTTGGGACGATGGAAACTTAAATTCCTTTACTCTCCTCCTGCAGGATTAAACAGTCAAATCCCCCCCCCCTTTTCTCCTGCTTCCAAGGGGGTTTTATTGGTTGTGGATGCAGGAAATTTCCAACTTTAAAGCAGTTTTCCAGGCTATTAGGTTGCAAGGTCTTTGCTTCAGTCTATATACAAAAAGCGGAAGGCGGACTTCCTGTTTAAACCTTCCCGCTTTGTGCCTAATCCATAAATTTTGCAAATTTCTTAATCCAATTCTCCGTTTTTACTCACGGATGCTTGATTTAGAGTCCAAATGTCATCAGGAAAAACTCAGCGCTCTCCGGCGATGGCTGTGCGGCTTCCCTCCATGGAAATAGCGATTGGTTCACAGCACCGCGCTGCTCACCCCACTTCACTCCGGAGCCCCGAAAAGGGGTTTCCTCGTGAGTAGGGGAGGCGCTCTTGGTGCTCTGCCGAACCCCACGTTCCCAGGCTTCTCCGCATGGGATTTCTAGCGGGTCCCCACCTTCGCCGCGGCGGGAAGACCCAATTTCCACAGAGCCTGTTCCTCCGATCGGAGAAACTCCGCCATTCGTTGTTGGCGCTGACCCGGAAGTCAAATGAATACCACTGTAAACAAAAGCTGCTCAGTAACCTTTGACAGTAGCTGAAATGTTGAGGGTGAAACAGATCATTATGATCTCCCAGGAAGCCACTGATTTTCCAACATTCTCTTAGTGAAAAACAGGTGATAAAGAGAGTTTGTTGTACATTCCCCATAGCATACTGGTATGCTTACAATCAGAGTGCTGCATCAGTTCCAAAGAGCTAGGTGTTGTGCAAACTATTTTCCTTCTACTTATATTTTTATGTTAAGTAGTACTATGACAAAAACATCAAATAACTTCCTTAAAAAGATAAAACAGCAAATACCTTCTCTTGCTTCCATACTTGAGCTTTTGCGTGATAACTGCTAGAAAAGCTATTCCTTCCCCCTGCATTGGTTGGCAACAATGGCAGCCTGGGCTGGATCTCCACTGACCTGTTTAATATTATTAGAATGATATTAGATATATCGTTCTAAAACATCTAAAACAGGAAACAGTCTCTTTTGCTTTCTCCCCAAGGCCTCCCTGGTTGCTTTGCAGTGCCCTCTCTTTTCTCAGCCAGCAAACTCCTTATTCCTTCTATTTTCTCAGCCAACTCTCTTTGAAAACATGGGATAACAATAGTGGCCTACTTTACAGGGCTACAGGATTACCTAGAGAATATATATGAACTGTTTTGAATAGTTGAAATGCAATCAGAGGTAGTCAACTTGATATTCCCTAGAAGTTGCTTGACTCCACTTCTGTCAGACTCAGCCAACATATCCAAAGTTCAGGGCTGATGGGAGCTGAAGTCCAGCAACATCTGAAGAGCATCACAGTGCATACCCCTCATTTAATTGCTTGTGCATGTATCTCAATGAATCAACCTGCACGATGTGAGGGGGAACCATTTCATTTCTCCAACAACAATGCCAACCCTCAATAATAGTATAATTTCTAGGGAGGGAAGCAGCACAGCGTCCTCATGAATTGGATAGGCAGACAAGAAGTGGAAACACACCTAGGCATTTTAGAAAGTCAAAAAAGAAACAGTATATGGGGCTGTGAAATGTATAGGCAAAATTAATAGTAAATGAATGCATCGAATTCCCTTTAAAGTCCCAATTAACTGTTAATACAATCACTAATATTCCTTTTATGCGATGCATAAAATATTGTACCTCCTGCATATTCTTTTTGAAATACCTAAGGTTTAGCATAAAGCAGTAACACATTTCCTAATACTTCTGTACTGTTTCCGTCAATTTATCTGGTCCTCCTTTCCCCATCATCTTCTCCCATCCTCTTGAATAGCCTTATAAAGTTATCTTCTGCCAAAGTCTACACTGAACTACTTATTTTCTTTAAGCTGAATGAGAATGACTTTTTTATATCAAACTGCAGCAAATACCCGCCATCAATTTGCAGTGTTGATGCAGAACTCCGGTTGGATGAAAGAGTCAGCTGCATCATGGTGTCTTCTGCCACTTGCTGCTTTGAATGGCTCAGAGTCAAAGTGGTCTTGTTGATGTTGTTAAGTTTGAGGTTCTTAAACCTATTGCAGTCATGCTAATTAGTTGACAGGCTGGCACTTCACAGCCATTTGCAACACTGGAATAGCTTTTCTCTATGTTCAGGAGATTAAACACAGGGCAAGGTGTTACACCTCCTCTCCCTTTCACAGCAAAATAACTTAGCTTGAGGAAGGGACAGGTTGTGCAGTGTGCATTCAAAAGAAAATAGATTTCATACATCATTGGGAGTGGCAGCCAAGGAAAGGGTTGTGGGGTTTTTTGTTGTTTTTTTGCCTTGGTGAACATGAAGGAAAACATGGTAGGGAAGCAAAAAGTGGGCTCCAATGGAATGGATTCAGGATGAGGATGAACAAACCTGTCAATGTCAGTTCTCTCTGTTTCTAAGTTTGCCAGTCTAAAATTCACTGTTCCACATTTGTGCAGCAGTTTGCAGATATGTGTTTTAAATTCTTGTGAAAATTCATCAGCATTTTAGTGTGAAATTTTCCTAATAATTTTTTTTTTGCATATAGCTTTGACTATGCAAACTTTTGCAAGCAATTTCTAGTAATATAATGCATTTTTGTATTTTATTTCACTAGTATAATGCATTTTTATGCACATTCCCCCCTAATTTATGTATTGGTTACATACTGTTTGGTTGGAAAACCACATTCAGAGGACTGTAGTTTCAAAGGGTAGCAGAGTTTCAGTTCAGTTTGAGAAGCGCAAATAAGGTAATTTATTAAAATGCAAACAAAATCACATGCCTCCTCCATCCATGTTTGAGAGGCTTGCCCAAGATGGGCTTCACCCTCCTGGATTCTGCCCACATTCATTTAAGGAGGAAGGCTTATGTATCTGAGCATGTCTGCTTCGAATGTTCACTGCACCTTCTTGGAGAACTTGTTTGTTCAGTTCTCTTTCAAAGAGAACTTACTTGGAAATTCTTGTGAGCATTCAAAGCTACTGTTATACTAAGTCACAATATTAGTCCGCCTAGTTCAGGGGTCAGCAACCTTTTTCAGCCATGGGCTGGTCCACTGTCCCTCAGACCATGTGGTGGGCCAGACTATATTTTGGAAAAAAATATATGAATGAATTCCTATGCCCCACAAATAACCCAGAGATGCATTTTAAATAAAAGGACACATTCTACTCATGTAAAAACACGCTGATTCCCGGACCGTCCGCAGGCCGGATTGAGAAGGCGATTGGGCCGCATCCGGCCCCCGGGCCTTAGGTTGCCTACCCATGCTCTAGTTCATTATGGTCAACTGTGACCAATAGTTGATCTACTAGGTATCAGGCAGGGATCTTCCCCAGCTCTGGTGCTTGGATGCTTTTTTGGGGGTTGGGTGGGTGTTTCAGGTACCAGGGACTGAAGTTGAGAATTTCTGCATGCAAAGCAGAGGACTGAAGCATCCATTTTTCTTCTTCTTATCGCTTCTGCTCAGGTTAGCATTTTTTCTGCCCTTTCCTTTCCTCTGCTTTCAGGATTTATCATTCTAATGCAAGCAATATTCACTTTTGTAAACATAAAGTTCTAGTTTCTGCTTCAGGGCCTCATACATTAAAACAAGTGAACATTATATAGTGTAAAGTTGTTGACTTTTTGGGGGTGGTGGTGTAAATTTACTTTGATGTTTGTTATGCTTCACGTGTAAAAATTGGAGTTATTCTTAACCATTTCTTTTCCTCTCCTTCAGTAGAGAGCAGGAAAGAAATGTCTTGCAATTTCCCCCGAGAAGGAAAGTATAATTCTCTTTCCATTTAGAGCAGTTGTTACTGGGATGCTTCGTAAAACAGATCACTAACAAGAGTTAAAGAGCCTTATTTGAATCTACCTGCTTGGGTTGCCAAATATGTCCATTCTAGCTATTTCCCTTTCACAACCCATCTAATCTTTCTATTGTGCTTAAATCTACAATTATTGATCTCATGCTGCTCTGCTGAAGTGTCATGTGTTTTTTTTTTCATTTTTTGAAAAGTCAACTGGCCTTGATTGGCTGCAATCTCATTGCGGCTGTCAATGTGCAGCTGCAAGCACAGCACCTGAAGATGGATAAACCCTGACTAGTAGAGTAATAATATCTCCACAACATGGCAACAGCATAGCTATCTAATTTCCATGTTCAGTGGCGTGAGCAGAACAGAAATGACACTGATCTTGGAGACAAGGGTTCCATTAGCATACAAATGACACAAACTAAATTTTGGTCTCTAATTGCACCCTCTTAAGTGGAGGACAGAATTGTTTCATGTATGTTGCATTCACATGCAACATGCAAAAGCTGCCCTATAAAATCTGGAGCACTTGCCCAGTTTTTTAGCCTTGGTGCTGTTTAATGGATTAATAGTTAATGGGGAGTAATTGGGAAAAGTAATATGGTGGGTATATTGTGTAGTGTGTTCTATGTATGCATAATATATCTATAAGTATATCAGTATCTCTATATGCTAGTTTTATTAGGCTACAGAAGTGAACCAGCTCCACTGAAGCACATTACATTTGAGGCAAATGTGAAAGCTCTCTCTGTAGTGTTACGTCCGTGGTGGTCCATTCACACATGGAAGTCCCCCTGTTATTGCCATCACCAAGGGATTCATATGCATTTGCTAACCTGCCCCATGGATGAAACATCTGCATGTAAACATCTGGAATTTTAAATTTTAAATTAATGATTAATAATGCAGAATAAATTGAAGTGTCGCCAGGAGATACCAAGATGTGTATTTGCAAATGCATTTTCCACAGAAATCCATCTCTCAAGATTAGCAAACAGAATGGCAGAGCAGAATTTCATACTTGGCTTAGTCTTGTATTATGTTCAGTGAATAAATTAGCACCCAGATGTAAAATGGGGGGGGGCACCCCTTGTATGTATTTTGCTTTAATCCATGGTGTATTTTCCTCCTTGGCAATCTCCAGACAGCTTGTTGTCTGTGAGGGTTTTCAGATTCTACACTCATTCCAGGGTGTGTGTGTGTGTGTGTGTGTGTGAGAGAGAGAGAGAGAGAGAGAGAGAGAGAGAGAGAGAGAAAGAGAGAGAGCGACTTTGCAATTCAATTTTGAATAAATACCCCTTCAGAAAAGCAGCCTGAAGAAACGTGTTAAGTTGGAACAGTTCACTAATCACAGCAGCAGTTATCAATTCCCTTGTTGAGCATGCAATGGTAATAGCAGCCAAGTAGTAATAAAAGCAAAAGAAATTTGTGTGTGCATTTTTCTTTCGCTGGTAGTTGGAGGATCATCAGCTAAATAGCCTCCTGGTACTGGTTTCTATATAAAAATCAAGGCTTTCAGCCTCCATGCATATGGCAATAGCTAACCTGTCAAGTCTGTGAAGTGCACTTGCAAACAAGTAACAAGAGAGAAATGTGCTCTGGCGGAAAATCAACAAAGACCTGAAGAGATGGAGTAAAACCAACTTCAGCTTCTCAGACAAAATAGCCATGATTAAAATGATAACCTTCCTGAAGCTAACCTACCTATTCCAAAACCTTCCAATCTGGATTTCCTCAGTCCAACCCTGTAAGTGGTACGTAACACCACAGAGGTTGGCGCTGATACACCCAGGAATCTCATCTAAATGCTGGAGGGGCTGCATCAGCATTGGCACGTGCCTCCACATGTGGTGGGAATGCCCCAAAGTTCAATTCTTCTTGATATTAGTGCTGCAGCAAATTTCCAAAATAACAAAACAGGTAATAGAAGAAACTCCAGATTGCTGGGAATTCAGGAAAATATATTTTCCTCTCACAGAGAAACAATTTCCAGCACTCTTAACCAACTACAGTTTCCAGTATTCTTTATTGCAGTGATGGCCAAACTTGGCACTCCAGCAGTTTTGGGACTACAACTCCCATCATCCCTAGCTAACAGGACCAGTGGTCAGGGATGATGGGATTGTAGTCCAAAAACAGCTGGAGGGCCAAGTTTGGCCATCACTGCTTTAGTGGAAGTCCTGAACTTTAAATGTATAGTGAAGACCTGCCCACTATGTTTTCAGTGGTGAACCTGAAACATTTTTAGGCTTTACTTTTGCTGATTGTTGGAGATGGGGAATAAAACTTGGGAAGTTGGGGTGTCAATCATGGAAAAGATTAAATGTTATATGGTTTAATGAAGACCTAAATCACCAGCATATAAATGTATAATTATTAAACTCCAGTGACTGATTCTCTGGAGAAGCCTGTCCCTTTTGGGATTTTAGCTTGCTGGGCTCTATGTCCTTTTTTTATGTACACATCAAAGCTACCTAGTATGTCCTTCCCTATCCATCCTATAGTGTTTGTATCCATGGATCACGCTGTCCCACTGGTTTCTTTCCGTTCCACCAGGTTTCCATTATGCCCATTATATCTATGTTCTTCTGGAAGACCAAACATTCTAGCTTCCCCATCTTGGCTCAGAGGCTTCTAGCATTACAAAGGCACCTAGATGCAAACCCTATATTTGTCAGGGAGCTGCATCTTTACCTGCCTCACTCATGAGATCGTGTATGACATGGTCAAAACACCAAAACGGACTTGTGGGTCAAACAAGGAGGCCTGACTGACCTAATTAGGCCTGCAGTCCAATGACCCTATCATTGTATTTCAATATATATATCCAAGATATTTTACTCTTAGAATTACTCTGCTTTTTAAACTTGCACAATGTAGCCAAGTGGGAGTGGCTATTTTTTTTTGGACATGTTTCTCTAAATATTCGCAAACTGGAGAGACCTTAGTCTGGTCCATTGATAATAACAAAACCTCATTGTTCTTTGGAGAGGAAACGATTTTGCAACTCCACATGTTATCCTGCAGTCATACATTGTGTGTTTCTGGCAAAAAAACACATACATGACAGGCGTGCATCTTTACATACACCCATGTACATGCTGAGAACCATGGCTGAATTTAAGTTCCAGACATTCATATTTGCTAAGCGAAGTACAAGTGTAACACTGGTAAACCAATGCCAAGCATCACTGCTGCTTATGTGAAACTGCCCTCATCATTCAGTTTGAGATCCCAGGATTTTTTGGGAATCTTGGGAATCTTGGAAGTTGGCAGCCTTGCTTGCTAAAACAGAGAGAAGTTCAAGGTAACCCATGCTTCTTGAAAACATCATTTGGGGAATAATTGTTTGACAAATCATTGTTCCTATGAAAGTCATTCTTCAGGGACTTGCTTGCTTTGCTATCTATGAGTTTAAAATAAACCACTGTAAACAGAAATAGTCTATATTCTTATAAGCCAAATGAAGCGGCCTGGTTTTATTACTTCAGGATGCAGTGGTGAGTAACCAGTATTCTTATTATGCAGGATCTGTTTTGTTTCTTTTCCATTTCCTGCTCATTCATCACATTGATGGGTGTGGGTGTGGCTGGAATGTGGTTTGTTGGTTGTTGTTGTTGTTTTGCTTTTGTTGTTTTTAAGGGATGGCATCCAATTTCGTTGCACTTGTGCAATGTTGCACGTGTGTAATGACAATAAAGAATCTATCTATCTATCTATCTATCTATTTTATTTTCAACTAATAAGTACAGTGGTGGGCTGTGTGGCTGGTTTTGTGTTGCTATGTGATACAATAAGCTCTAAAATATTGAAATACTTACCTCTCCAATTCTGCTGGATGCATAAATTTCACTGTTCATTTTTAAAAAGGGGCTATAAGCTTTTGTATTTGAATTCATGGCTTTGTACCTAATCGCCCGCCTCTACTGACAGTATGAGGCATGAGCCAAGATCATCAGCTATCTAAAAATAGCCATGCCTAATACAAGCCTGGAGTACGGCCACAATTATATCCTACCCAGGGGAAAAGAGAATAGCTGCTCTTCGTTCTTTCTCTTCCCTCGGCCTCGAGAATTTAGGGTGTGAGTGTCGTTATTCGACTGAACCAAGTTTGCAGAAATGATCCTTTTAATTCTATGCTGAAAGCATATGCTGTGTTCTCTCTGTCACATTGCCTAAAGATGATACAAGTATGAACACACATTTTAGGATGGGGTTTCCCTGTCAACATGCCCAAGACCATCTCCCATCTTGCCTTTCCCAGTAAGGTTTTTAATAGTGATAATAAGATATGCATATTTTGGAAGAAGGAGCAGAACTTGAAGAAATATTTTCTCGTCAGGGAAATGGGCAAAAGGTCCAGTACATACACGTCTGTGTTCCGTACTCAGCATCCTGCAACTTAATCCCCATATCAAAACTCATTTCTGTCCTAGACCAACTAGGAGCCATGTAATAGCTGGATTTCATAAAAGTGACCTACCTTACAGGATGGTTGTACTGACATAACATATGAGCAATCATATGAAAACTTTACGAACACTTTATAAATGCTAAGTAGTATTCTGTTAAAATACTTAAATTTTTTTGAACTGGATGTTATTATGAAAAGTTGGAATAGAAAGGTTCAAATAAATAAGGTTATGATTGTTGGCTACAAGCAAAAGCTGAGGTCTTGCATGACACTGCTCAAGACATATATTTTTGCATGGAAAATTTAAGATCCTTTGCAAGGCCCCGTCCTCCAGGCCCCATTTCCATCCTCTAACCCTTCTCAAACTGGCTGACATTTTAGAAATCAAAATTTTGGCAATCCCAATCTCCAGCGTTCATACTCAAACGTTCTGTAGAAGCGCTTTGAAAACTGTCTTTTAGTGCAATTTGTTTATTATAATGTTTTATTGGATTTAATAGCTGATTTTATTGGGTTGTGATTTTATTGGGTTGTGCTAGTGTTGTTACACCCTAAATCCATAAACTGAGCTGGATTAGAAATTCAACACACTTAATTTCACTGGCTATTCTGCTGTGTAACTCTAGCTGAGGATGCTAAATTGCAAATGTTATTGCTGAGGCAGTCATTAATCTTTTTCTTTAACAACTTGATATGATAAATGTTGTCAGATGTAGATTTTTTAAAAAAAAGAAATTCTTCATTTCTCTAGCTACATCCTTGTGGCATCTGCTGCCAATTATACCAGATTAATACAGCTATAGCTGCACCATATCAAATACTTTATGTGTGGAGATCACTGAGTGATATTGTACAGCGGAGGACAACCAGTTTATTGATTAGCAGGCCCATGAGCTGTCTATTGAGATTGGCTGCCATGCACGACAAAGTAATTTCATTCCCTTTTATTAACTTCCTTAATTTATTTGAAGCTTCATCCAGACAATGATTTGGAAAGAGACTAATCTGAGATTAAAAACACCAAAGAGTTTTATGGCACATCAAAGACTAACAAATTTTATTGTGGCTTAAGCTTTGTGGGCTTAATCAGATGCATGGAACATGATCTTCAGCTGTCAGGTGTATATGGGCATAGATGCAAAGGGGGAGGAGGAGAATGTAAAGCCTGGACTTCAGTATTTGCTACTGGGCCAACTTGAAGGTGTTACTATAAAGCTCTATACGGCTTAGGTCCAAGCTGTTTGACAGACCACATTCCCTCCTGTGAACCTGTCCGGGTTTTGAGATATTTGAAAGGCCCTTCTCTCAGTCCACAGGTAGCTGGGTGGGTATGCAGGAGAGGGCCTTCTTGATGGCTGCTTCCAGACTCTGGAACTTCCTCCCTAGAGAAGTTGGACTGGCTCCCTCCTTCCTTCTTGTCCTTCCATGGACAGTTGAAAACCTTGTTTCAGCAGGCTTTTGGGAACTGATTGCTGGTGCCATGCTCTTTTCATGGCCATTATTTGTATGGTTTTAATAATTTTTTTGTACACATAGTTTTAATTCTAGCAATGTTTATTTGTTTTTTTAATGATTTTTAAAAATGTTTTTAACTGTTCTTATTTTTATTTGTAAGCTGCCTTGAGTCCCTGTCAGGGAAAAGGATGGGGTATAAATAAATAATATAATGCTATTTGTATATAAGCCCCTTAACAACTTGGGACCAGTTTACTTGCAGGATTGCCTTACTCCATGCACACCCACTTGACTACTTCAATCTGCGGAGCTGGCACTCTTACAGTTACTACATAATACTTTCTGGAAATCAGTCTTTTGGCGTGGCACCACCCACCGTTTTGAACTCCCTCCTTTGTTGTACTCTTTTTGCACCTGCTTAATTTTTTTGTTTGTTTAAGGAAGTCTATCCAGACATGTAGAAGTTACTTGTGTTTTATTTCGTTTAGTTTTGAATATTTTAATACCTTTAAAAATTGTTTTAATCTATCATTTTAATGCGTTATTTTCCATCGTTGTAAAGCACTTTGAGGGTGTATTTTTATATTTATATATAATCAAGCAGTATATAAATTTGGTTAAATAAATAAAGTATAAGACGAATACACAATATTTTCCATTGCACTGTTAGGCCTTTTAAATAAATGAATGGCAGAGGAGCTCCTTTCTCTTCGCTCCAGTAAAGGCAGAGCTGCCTCATTAGGGAACCATACATGACATCTTTCAGAGATAGTAAATAGCTGCTAGGCTTCTCAAATATGTGTAGCTCTTTCTATACAGACAAGGGGCCTACACATTGAATTAATCTGTTTTAAGAGACATCCATAATGTGTTGTTCTATTGATTACAGTTCTAAATAAGATTGAATGATGGAGTAGTCAAGCCGTCTGACCCTAGTGTCACATAAAACAAACAAAAAACCCAAGATGATGATTATTATTATTTTAACTTCTTTTTATTCATTTTCTATAACCAAACAACAGCAAAGAGAGAAAAATAAAAATAGCCAACACATACCAAAAAAAGAAAAAGAAAACATCAACCAAAACAAAACACCTAAACCAACCAAAAAACAAACATTAATTAACAATAAATAACATTTGACTTCCCTCCATCTTGGTTTTGGGTTATGTGAATATTAAATCCATTCTGCAGTTTTTCATTTTTTAACGTAAACACATCGCAAGGGTTATATTAAACCTACTGTGATTTTTATATCTCTAGAATTTGTTTCCATATATGTTATGAATTTAGACCAATTGTCGATAAACCTTGTACCTTTTTGCTGTCTAATGTTCTGCGTCATTTTTGCCAGATCCATATACTCAAATAATTTAATTTGCCAATCTTTAACGGTCGGGGTATTTGGGGTTTTCCAATTTTGTGCTAACAGAATCCTGGCAGCTACAGTTGCATATTGAAACATTATATAATCTTCTTTCTTAATCTCCTCTCTGATCATTCCCAGAAGGAAGGCTTTGGGCTTTTTGACAAAGGTGTATTTAAGTATTTTCTTTAGTTCGTTGTAGATGGAGTCCCAAAATTTTTTAACTTCTTCACATTTCCACCACATGTGGTAGAAGCTTCCCTCTTTAGATTTACACTTCCAACACCTTTTGTCGCCAGTCATATACATTTTTTGCAATTTCACAGGGGTGATGTACCAACGATACATCATCTTTTCCATATTTTCTCTGAGGGCAGTACAGGCTGTAAATTTCATTCCTTTAGTCCACAACTTCGTCCATTTTTCAAAATCCAAATTATATCCAATGCCTATTTCCCATTTTACCATAACCTCCTTAACCTCTTCATCCTTGGTGTCCCAATCTAATAGCTGATTATACATTTTAGATAGCAGTTTAGTTTTACTTTCTATTATCTCTACCTGGAACTTTGATTTTTTCTCATTCATTCCAATCTTTTTATCTTCCTTCCATAAGGCATTAATTTGATGATACTGCAGCCAACCTGTTAATTTGCTTTCTAACTCTTCATAAGATCTAATTTTCCATCCTCTTTCCGATCTTTCCAGGAGGTCTTCATAGGTCAATCTCTCACCTTCCATGTTTGTTTTTTTTGGTAGTTAATATGTCAGTAGGGGATAGCCACCAGGGGGTATTTTTTTCCAGTAGTTTTTTATTCTTTTCCCACGCTTCTAACAATGTTCCTCTGATAATGTGGTTTGAGAAGCCTTTATGCACCTTTTCCTTATTCTGCCAGAGATAAGCATGCCAACCAAATCTTAAATCGAAGCCTTCTAAATCTAGCAGATCTGTGTTTTTTAAAGTGACCCATTCTCTAAGCCAACAAAGGCACGAGGCTTCATAATACAGTCTCAGATTTGGGACCGAGAATCCTCCTCTGTCTTTTCTGTCCTTTAACAGTTTAAATCTAATTCTCGGTCTTTTACCTTGCCATATAAATTTAGAGAGAATTTTTTGCCAATTTTTAAATATTGCACTTTCTCTAATCACTGGGACATTTTGGAATAAAAATAAAAGTTTCGGTAGTATACACATCTTGGTTGCAGCCATTCTGCCTGACCAGGAGAGTTTTATCCTATTCCAAGTATCTAGTTCCTTTTGGATTTCCTTCCAGGTGTTTGTATAGTTATCAGCCATTAAGTTTATATTTTTCATCGTTAGCCACACTCCTAGATATTTTATCTTTTTTTATATATAAAATATTTATTGAAATTTTACAAAAACATAGATTTACAAAATACAAAAAAGGAAAAAAAAACATACAAAAATACATAAAAGAGAAAAAAGAAAAAGAAAAATACAAAGTACAAAAAACAAATAGATACAAAAGAGTTAAAAACAAACCCATTTTTTGTAACTTTAAACTCATTACCTTGACTTCCTCACACCTCCCCTTTTTGTATTCCCATTTAAATAATCAAATCAGCAAATCCTTACCCTCTTTCGTTTATCTTAACTCTATATCTTAACATATTATAGCTCTATATTTTCATCCATTATCAACTCATTTTTGCATATTCTCATTAACTTTGTTGCTAGTGCCTCTTATTTTCAATCCAACATCATTTTTAACATTCATTAATTTTACAGTGTTTCTGAAGATAGTCTTTAAATTTCTTCCAATCTTCTTCCACCAACTCTTCTCCCAGGTCTCGGATTTTGCCAGTCAGTTCCGCTAATTCCATATAGTCCATCACCTTCATCTGCCACTCTTCCAGGGTGGGTAAATCTTGTGTCTTCCAATACTTTGCAATGAGTATTCTTGCTGCTGTTGCGTACATAAAGAAAGTTCTGCCCTTCTTTGGCACCAATTGGCCGACCATGCCCAGGAGAAAGGCCTCTGGTTTCTTCAGGAAGGTATATTTAAATACCTTTTTCATTTCATTATAGATCATTTCCCAGAAAGCCTTAATCTTTGGGCACGTCCACCAAAGGTGAAAGAATGTACCTTCATTTTCTTTACATTTCCAACATTTGTTATCGGGCAAATGATATATTTTTGCAAGCTTGACTGGTGTCATGTACCACCTGTATATCATTTTCATAATATTCTCTCTTAAGGCATTACATGCCGTAAATTTCATACCGGTGGTCCACAACTGTTCCCAGTCCGCAAACATAATGTTATGACCAATATCTTGTGCCCATTTAATCATAGCAGATTTAACCGTTTCATCCTGCGTATTCCATTTCAACAGCAAGTTATACATTCTTGAAAGTATCTTAGTTTTGGGATCTAACAGTTCTGTTTCCAATTTTGATTTTTCCACCTGGAAGCCAATTTTTTTGTCCAAATTATAGGCCTCTCTTATTTGATAATAATGAAGCCAGTCTCGCACTTTATCTTTTAATTTCTCAAAACTCTGCAATTTCAATTTATCTCCTTCTTGTTCCAATATTTCCCAATATTTCGGCCATTTGGCCTCCATATTGAGCTTTTTCTGAGCCTTCGCTTCCATTGGTGACAACCACCTTGGGGTTTTATTTTCCAGTAAGTCTTTGTATCTTATCCAGACATTGAACAATGCTTTCCTGACAATATGGTTTTTAAATGCTTTATGTGCTTTAACCTTGTCGTACCACAAATATGCATGCCACCCAAAAACATTGTTAAAACCTTCTAGGTCCAAAATGTCCGTGTTCTCAAGAAGCAGCCAGTCTTTCAACCAGCAGATGCTGCTGATTCATAGTAAAGTTTAAGGTCTGGCAGGGCAAATCCGCCTCTTTCCTTTGCATCAGTTAATATTTTAAATTTTATTTTGGGCTTCTTGCCCTGCCAGACAAATCTAGAAATATCTCTCTGCCACTTCTTGAAACAGTCCATCTTGTCCAAAATTTGCAATGATTGAAATAAAAATAACATTTTTGGCAATACATTCATCTTTATAGCTGCAATTTGACCCAACAAGGAAAGCTTCAAATTTGACAATATTTCTAAGTCTTTTTTCACTTCTGTCCAGCATTTCTCATAGTTATCTTTAAATAAGTTTAAGTTCTTAGCCGTCATATTAACCCCCAAATATTTTACTTTCTTAGCTAATGTTAAACCAGTCTCCTTCTGAAACCTCTCTTTCTCAATCGGTGTTAAGTTTTTCTCAAGAACTTTAGTTTTTGACTTGTTCAGTTTAAATCCTGCCACATGACCAAATTCTTGAATCAGTTCTAATACTCTTTTCGTACTAGATTCTGGCTCCTGTAACGTCAAAACTAGGTCATCTGCAAAAGCTTTCAATTTGTATTGTTTGGGTCCGACCTGAATACCTTTAATCAGACGGTCCCTTCTAATCATATTTAACAAAACCTCCAGGACCGAAATAAAAAGCAATGGGGAAATTGGGCAGCCTTGTCGTGTCCCTTTCTCTATCTTAAATTCCTCTGTCATCACATTATTGACTATTAGCTTAGCCTTTTGTTCTGAATAAATTGCACTTATACCATTTTCAAACCCTTGACCCACCCCCATCCCCCGAAGATTTTTCTTCATAAAATTCCAAGAAATATTGTCAAAGGCTTTCTCCGCATCTATAAAAATTAAAACTGCTTTAGTATTAATGTTCACTTGCAACTTCTCCAATATGTTAATTATGTTCCTCGTGTTGTCAGACAAGTGTCTACCTGGGAGAAAGCCAGCTTGGTCCTTATGTATCTCTTCCACTAATACTTTTTTTAATCTATTAGCCAAAATATCAGCAAAAATTTTGTAATCCACATTGAGCAGGGATATGGGGCGGTAGTTCTTAAGTTGTGTCTTTTCCGACTCCATTTTCGGTATGAGTGTAATGTAAGCTTCCTTCCACGACTCTGGCGCTTTCCCCCCCTCTAAAATTTCATTACAAACCTCCTTTAGTGGCTGAATTAACCAATCTTTCAAAGATCTATAGTATTTTGAGGTTAAGCCATCCGGCCCTGGAGATTTACCCAACTGCATATTCTGAATGGCACCTTCTACCTCCTGTTCTGTAATTTTGTAGTTCAGCATTATCTTATTTTCTTGAGAGATTTTTTGTAATCCATTTGTTTTTAAAAATTGGTCTATATCAAACTCTTTCTGTGGCCCTTGTGTATATAACTCTTTAAAATACCTCTGGAAGCATTTTCTAATTTCCACTGGATTCTGAATGTTCTTTCCTTCCACTTCCAAATTAGTGATAGTATTGAGCTTTTGTCTTTTTTTCATTTGCCAAGCTAATAATTTTCCACATTTATTAGCCGATTCAAATGTCTTTTGTCTCATTTGTTTAATTTCCCATTCAATTTCCTGGTTCATCATCTTCATATGTTGCACTTGATATAACTTTATGTCTCTCAGAATCTCTTCTGACTTTGGTTTCGCTCTTAGTTTCTTCTCACCCTCCTTTATTTTTTCTAAAATTTTATCTTTTATTCCATTTTGGGCTCTCTTCTTTATTGTATTCTGTTGGATCAGAAACCCCCTCATAACTGCTTTACTTGCATCCCAGATTATTCTTTTTTCAGTAGTAGTATTCAAATTTATCTCAAAATAGTCTCTCAAGGTTTTTTGGGCCTTCTTGATAACCTCTTGATCTCTAAATAAGGTGTCATTCATCCTCCATCTGAAGGAACTGATTGGTGTTAGTTTCATCTCCATTTTCACAGCATTATGGTCGGAGCAAGTTTTTGGGAAAATTTCCACTTTTCGAGTCTTAGGTGCCAGTGATATTTTATCTTTTTTTGCTTCTTTGATTCCTGATTGGAGTTCTAGCTGCCTCCTTAGATCTTCTCCCATATCCTTAACCATCATTTTAGTTTTAGTTTTATTTAACTTGAAGCTACTTTCCCAAATTCCTCTAGAAGAATGCGGAGCACAACCCAAAAATGCTTAACCTGAAGCTACTTTAACCTGAGGTATGACTGTAATTAAAAGGTGATTATATCATACATAGGGACGCAGGTGGTGCTGTGGGTTAAACCACAGAGCCTAGGACTTGCCGATCAGAAGGTCAGCGGTTCGAATCCCCGCGACGGGGTGAGCTCCAGTTGCTCGGTCCCAGCTCCTGCCAACCTAGCAGGTCGAAAGCACATCAAAGTGCAAGTAGATAAATAGGTACCGCTCCAGCGGGAAGGTAAACGGTGTTTCCGTGTGCTGCTCTGGTTTGCCAGAAGTCATGCTGGCCACATGACCCGGAAGCTGTACGCCGGCTCCCTTGGCCAATAAAGCGAGATGTGCACCGCAACCCCAGAGTTGGTCACGACTGGACCTAATGGTCAGGGGTCCCTTTACCTTTACCTTTATATCATACATACAGTGGTACCTCAGTTTTCGAACGTAATCCATTCCAGAAGACCGTTCGACTTCTGAAATGTTTGAAAACAAAAGCATTTACTTATGGAAAACCCAATACAGAAGCTGCATTCAAAAACCAAAGCAGTTCCAGATTTTTGGCATTCGAAAACCTATTCGTTCGACTTCCAAGATGTTCGAAAACTGAGGTACCACTGTACATACATAACTTTAAAAGATAAAAACAGGGACAAACTGTTAAAAGCGACTGTAAGGGAGGGAGTGCGGAGGAGCACAGGTCTTGCATTTTGGGCCTAGTTTGTGGTGCAAACCATCCTTTGACCAATATTCATCATGGCAGTGCAAAGTATAGCAACTGAGTATGTAACATCTGGGTTTTCATCTTGAAGTAGCAGGGAAGTATAAAGTTGTACTGTATGACCTGGAAATTTATGTAGTATAGGCAAGTTGAACCTAGCTTGTATATCTGTATAGTATTGGCAGTGAAAAAAGACATGTTCCGTTGTTTCCAGTTGCTCAGAGCAACTGGCTGAGACTAATCTTCCTCTTGCTTGGCTTTGCTCCCTTAGCTACTTCTGAGTGGAGATGACTAGGATTACACCAACTGTAGTGCAAGTGTAGAAAACATGGTGCCTTCTGCACATTGCTAACATCATCTCATGACTTTGGGCTGATGCTGGTGGATGGCCCTACATTGACTATCCTGCTATAGCCTACATCCTTAATTTTGTGGTGCTTGTTCAATAATTGCTCTTGTAGCATGGAAGTTATTTGACAATGTTAAGCTCCAAAGAACTTGATGTGGTCTGTGTGATTTGTTTCTCTGTTGTGAAAGTGTAAAATTAGTTTCTTTGTGAATCTGACAGAGACACCGACACCCAGCTTGTTAAGAGAACTGACCAACATAATATTGAGTTCTGCAACATTCTGGTCCTCGGAAGAGAGGAGGGGAAGATGTACTTGAGTATTGATCCTTTTCCTGACAGCTGGGCTCTTTATGGGGTGCAAGGGCTTAGCAACAGCCAACATTTATTACTGCCTTTTTAGAAATCCATTAACCGTTCTGCTTCGCTTTCGGAAAACCAAACAGCTTCTCAATAGAACCCAGAGCTTTAAAATAAAAATCAAATGGAATTGTACAAGTATGCATCTGAATACCAGTTGCTCAGAATCACAAATGAGCGAGGTCTATTGCTCTAATGTCCTGTTTTTGGCCTTCCCATAGGCATCTGGGTGGCCCCTGTGAGAACAAAGTGTTAGTAGGTTTTTGGTCTGATCCAACAGGGCTTTCCTTGTTTGTATAAATATGGATCTAAACAACATGCTGGTGGTTCCTGCCCCCCCCCCATCTGTGCAAATTAAGATCCTAATATACATAAGGGAAATTTGTTTTTTCTTATATAAATAATATTTTCTATTCTAAACCACTGAGCCTCTTGGACTTGCTGATCGGAAGGTCGGCAGTTTGAAGCCCTGCGACAGGGTGAGCTCCTGTTGCTCTGTCCAGCTCCTGCCAACCTAGCAGTTCGAAAGCACACCAGTGCAAATAGGTATCACTGTGGCAGGAAGGTAAACGGCATTTCCGTGAGCTCTGGTTTCCATCGTGGTATCCTGTTGTGCCAAAAGTGTTTAGTCATGCTGGCAACATCACCTGGAAAGCTGTCTGTGGACAAACGCTGGCTACCTCAGCCTGAAAGTGAGATGAGCACCGCAACCCCATAGTCACCTTTGACTGGACTTAACCGTCCGGGGGTCCTTTACCTATTTTTATTATTATTATTCCACAGTGGGTTGCAGGCTAGACAGATGAAATCTTTTCTTTATTAGTTTCCAAAAAGACACTGATGCTCCCAATAATACTTCCTGGAAAAGCACAATAAGTTACCGTATTTTTTGCTCTATAAGACTCACTTTTTCCCTCCTAAAAAGTAAGGAGAAATGTGTGTGCCTCTTATGGAGCAAATGCAGGCTGCGCAGCTATCCCAGAAGCCAGAACAGCAAGAGGGATCACTGTTTTCGCTGTGCAGTGATCCCTCTTGCTGTTCTGGGTTCTGGGATTCAGAATATTTTTTTTCTTGTTTTCCTCCTCCAAAAACTATGTGCGCCTTGTGGTCTGGTGCGTCTTATAGAGCAAAAAATATGGTACTTTCTACCATAAAATGTTTTAAGAGTCTTTCTTCTTGACATTCAGAAATTATGCTGTGAATGGTGAATCCCCCGCCCCCCATCAGTGCATTAGCAACAAACAGATAACTGGAATTACTTGAGGTGGTTAAGACTTTAATTTTTAGTTTGCTTGAGATTGTTAGAGATTAATTTTTAGTTTTCTGCCTGTGCTGACTTGCACATTAGCAAGACCTTGGGATGAAGCTTGGGATATAAAGCTCTGTGTTCTGATACTATACCTGTGTCTGAGAGCTACACTGAGCTTCTTTGCTCCTATTTGAATTTCTCCTGGCTCCCATATAAATGGGAACCAAGAGCTCTTATGAATAAATGATAGTGTCTTTGGAAGGAGGGTGTTTGGTGAGATCATAACCGGGGGGATTTTATTTTATTCCCCCCCCCCCATGCATGGATGTGTACCTTTCCTGGGCTCCCTTTCCTTTAATCCTTTGTTAATGAATGTAGAGTTTGCCAGCTTTGCAACCTGTTTACCTCCAGCTCTGAAACACCATCAGAAAAGACAAAGAAAAAGTGATAATGCCCCATCTGACAAGTAAACCTTGTTCTGTTCCAATTAACTGAATGCCAGCTGTTGCCTAGCATGAGTGAGTTATTTTTGGATTTTAGGGATGCATTTATGACTGATTAAAGCAGAATGAAAGGAATAGCTATTTATCAGTTTCATAATTAAGTTTCATTGTTTGTTCCCTCAATTATTAATCCAGAAATGTCCAGAAGTTGACATGGCCCTACTTTCATGTCTTTTGCTCTACAAATTTGTGTTGCACACTAATACTAATTTTTGTGTGAGTAACCCAAGAATTGGCCAGGGTCAGCTTTAGGAATCTGGTTTCTATATCTTTGGCCACTTAGTGTTTATCTGATCATGCTTATGAATATAAATTTTCTTGTATTTCAAGTTAATCCAGAAGCTGGCTCTACTCATGAATATTAATGCGCACACAGCTGATCTCTGCAAATGATCACATCCATAAACATGAAAACACTGTTAACTTGCAATAATGAGCACTCTCTTGGATTTTGGTCCCAGCTCGGCTTTACAATTCTAATGTTACAATTTAATGCTCTATTCTCCCTCTCCATCTTTTTAAAGCCCCCATGGAAGCTTTTTTATTAATTTAGTATCTCCCACGAAAAGGATACCCTGTGTCAACGTTTGCAGTTGACTCAAAACACCATCTATGGTGTTACTTCTACACCTTCGTACATGACGAGGCTGGGATCATAGAGACCCATGGTTGTGTTCCCCAATTTTTTTGCCCATGAATGGGATATAAACTCTGGAGAGCTCCACCAAAGAGAAGACTGAATAAGATCAAAGATCTAGGAGATAGCTGGTTCAACTGTATATAAAAGCCAGCTGCTCCATTGTTACATTTGGGGCCTTTGTTCCCCTTTAGCTCCCTGAGCCACAGTCTCCTTATGTTCCCAGCAGACCTTTGCATTCAATTTGTATACTAGGAAGATGGCAAGCTGGTAAATTTATGTAGTGAGTTTGTTCACTTGCCATGCATTACTACAATATTGTAATATTTTTATCACACAGTGTGCAGTTATTTTAAATTTGTTCTTCGGAAATGTAGACTATTGTATATCTAAAAGCACAGAACATATTGGTCATGTGTTGGCATTGCGTTTGGAATTGTGCTGGGAATTGTGCCTGGTCAATGACGCATGTTTTGTGGAAAACTATAAAAGCATCAGTATAACTTGTAGGTAGGGTCTCCTGTCTGCTACCAGAGGTGGATGGGACACCATTCTGGGGCAAGAATAAATTCTTATTGCTTTGCTACCTATTACCTCATTATTGATTTCCACTAGACAACAAACCTCAAAGTAGCAAAGTTCACAACAGCCATCCCAGAATGTGAAGCCAGCATGAGGGCTAGAGAAAATAAACATAGTTTCAGGATGAGTCCACAAAGGCCCTCCCCTGCTTTCTTCTCCCTTCATCTTGGCAATAACACTGTGGCTGAGGCAGAGAGATGGAGAGAGAGGGGTCTCCCTGGCTTCCCTCTCTGGAACCCTTCATCAAAGCCACCAGTTGAATCATTCATCTTGGAAAGACTGGTGACAGCGGCTTCTGCATAAGGGTTTGGAACAGGCCGTCAGTTCTTCTTTTAATAATAACCGCCTTTCTTGACGTCAGTGAGGTACAAAATTGCTCCTCTCATTGTGGAGACTTCCATTCTGAGTGTGTGTTTGTAGCATTGATATACCTGCCTGGTAGGGTTGGGAAAATCTGTTAGTTAAGGTTTCTCTCAGTTTCTCAATTTTTCCATTTCTTAAGTTCAGTTCTCCATATTTCCACATCACTTTGCATTTTAAAAACCAAACAAACAAATCTCATGAAAATTCATCAGCATTTTGGTGCAAACTGCTACCAATGTACACATTTTTGTGAAACATTTTTGTATGTTATTTTTCACTATTGTGTACGAAGGAGTACATTGCAAAATTCAGAGAAGTCTGAACTTCAAATATTGGCTGCGTTTTGGTTCATGCATTGTTTCAGAAAGTGAAATATAGGTTGGCTCACCTTTAAATGAAATGAGTCTCTTGCCCGTACTTACTGCCCAGTCTGACTTCCTTTCTCAACCTCTCCACTGAATCAGAGGCACAGATGCAGCAATGACAACCTGCTCCTTCAAGCCACTGCTGTGCTCTGTTCAAAGTACTGGTTTTGTCCTTTAAAGGCCTCCATGGCTTGGGACTAGGATCACCTGAAAGACTAATAATAATATTTTTTATTTATACCCCGCCCTCCCCAGCCAAGGCCGGGCTCAGAGCGGCTTACAAGCAATAATAAAAACAAGTTAAATGATTACAACTTAAAAACAAAATTAAAAATACAACATTAAAATATTGAAACATTAAAATATTAAAATGTAGCCTCATTGCAGGAGGAGAAGGAAAAGAAAAAAGAAAGAGAGGGAGGGAATCAAATTGGCTCCAAGTCAAAGGCCAGTGTGCCTGCCCCTATCCTGAGAATGGAGGTCCTTCTTTGGGTGCTCCTTCAGTCTGAGGTGTGTGGTGGCTACAGGGGAAACAACCTACTGGGTGTTGATGGCCTCCAACTGTGCTCTCTTCAGGGTGGCTCACCTGATGCCTACCTTGATGCCTGTGAGAGGCAGGCAAAGGCCAAACTTTTGGAAACGTCTCTTTTGTTATTCCTTAGAACTGCTCTCACCCTGTGCTTTTATGGTGTATTTAGTTATTTATAGTATTTATAGCCTGCTCTTCATTGAATATTTCCAAACCAAGAGTGGGGAACAAAGCAATAAAAATACCCAGAGAAAAACAGCAATATACAAAAATGACAAAATCATATGAACAGGTCCAATAAGCAACCAATTAACAATTCTGCCATAAAGTAAGCAAGCAAAACTACAATGACCAGAAAAAAACAAAACATACAAATAAATAAATAAGAGTTTAACCAAATGCCTAGGTCAGTGGTTTTCAACCAGGTAAGGGGTGACATAACTGGGGCCCCTGCCTCACAGGGGAGCCACAGAAAGAGTGTAGTTGGTCACGGGTGGTGTGGACTCAAAAAGGTTGAAAACCTCTGACTTAGGTAGAAATACAGACACAGGGCATTCAAACAGATTAAATAACCAACAGTCTTTGCACTCTCTCTCACACAAAGAGGGTCACCATCTGTGCCAATCTCTCTCTGCAGTTTTTAGGCAAGCAGCTGCCACAAACAGCATTCAGGGTCCTCCTAAATGTTGTTGGGTGTTGGTGTCCTTTTATAATTGGTTTGGTTATAACTTTTTGCAAGACACCCTGGGAACTTGCTGAAAGCTTGCTGGAACTTGCTAAAACTCTAAATAAATAAAATAAAAACTATTGTACTTTCTTCTTCTTTTTAAAAGAAATCAAAACTGTATGAGTGTGTGATAGACTAGAGCCCTCATCCATCAGCGTAAACATATGAAGAAGTGGAAGATGAAGAAGAGAGAAAAACATTCAAACAGTCTTGCCAATAAACACATAAAACTTTGTTGTGCAATAGTACTAAAAGTAGAATGGTACAAAATACAGCAAAGGGCCAGGGAGCTAAAGGGGAATAAAGGCCCCAAACATAACAATGGAGCAACTGGCTTTCATATGCAGTTGAATATGAGCACAGCGCCACCTGCTCACCTTGTTTCAGGATATGGTATGTAACAAATGTAACCATGGTTTTGCAGTACCAAATTTCTTTTTTTGTCTTTTTCAGCTACAATTGTGTTGAATGAACTGAACTGGACCGGAGCTTTAGACGAAGTCTTTAAAAGGAACAGAGAAGAAGACCCAACCTTGCTTTGGCAAGTTTTTGGCAGTGCAACTGGCCTCGCCAGGTATTACCCAGGTAATTTGCAGTCCTGAAGACATAAATTTGTTCCAGGGCCCTAACTTTGTCACTCCAGTCAATTCATATAAAAACCACCACACATTTTTAGCAGGGCAGGCAAGAGAATACAAATTAGCCATTCCCTTGTGTAAAGTTTGCGAAGTTGGAGCTGGGAGTGTTAAAAGTGTTGTGAGAAGAGAACTCATATCCCCAAAATCTAATTAACTCCAGGCTGTTCCCTAAAAGAGAAGAATTATCTGGTGGAGTCTTGTTTGAAAACTTCAACAGACATTTTGGCTTTTTATATAGGTTGCAGTTCTCTGTATGCCCCTCATAAGGGTTTGCATGACAGTTGCTTCCTCTAGCCTTGGGAGTGCTCGAATCAACCACTAGGTGCATAATTTTACTGAGTTAAATTAAGAGGAAGCGCTACTGTTTCATGGGGAATGTTTGCCCTTATGAACTGTCTTCAGACCTCTGAAGATGATGACTCTGCCACTGGAGTTCAAACTGATTAATACAGAGAGAAGGGTTTTGTTTTATGCATGCATCTATTCTGCTCTTTAGAGAATCTCATTACTGTACCATAGTAATTAATTTAAGAGGGTGTATTTTTATTTCTTTAGGCCACTAGTAGACTTAGTTCAATTAATGTATTCTGGGAGAGACATCTAATTCAGTTAGTTTAATGCTTCTATAAAGCAGTTTCTAAAAAAAGAAAATAAATTAAGCAATCAAATTTTACTGTATGACTAAGAGCTCAAACCTTTGCATATGTACTCAGATGTAAGTCCCACTAAGTTAAACAGGGCTTACTCTCCAGTAAATGGGAATAAGATTGCATCCTAAGTGTTGATGTCCTGCATATATACTATATTTAGTATTTTAGTTTCTGACGCTAATTTGGCTTCTAAAGTCTATCAGGGTTTTACGGTGTCCAGTTTTCATCATTGCAGACAATGGTTTTTCAAATTTCTTTGAAGGCTCAGAAACCAAAGAAAGTCCTGGGTGTCCTGAGATCAGATAGTGGGTTTTCTGCACTATTTTCTGCACACTTCATTCCTCAACCCTTCATTATGGAATTAGGGAAATTAAATTTATGCTTATGCACAGAATTTACATAATTCCCAAGCAGTGTTTCAGCTTCCTTGAAATCTAATTTGAGTTTCTCTAGTGGAGGAAATTTGGGGGACTCGGAATACAATTAGTTCAGCTTATTGTTCAATCAAGTGTCCCTTTTTGCATAATAAAAATATTGTACATCTATCAAGTCCCTGAACATTTTGAGCCCAATAATTTGTTTCTTTCTCTATTTCTGTGTGTGCCTCCAAAGTCTGCTTTTCTGTGCTGTGTACTGTGAATAGCTTGCAGCCCGCACTTCTTTCCAGGTCCCCAATAACTTATATACTGCTTGATTATATCTAATATATGTAGCAACACTTGACAACAGTGTACAATTAAAATAGGGCTATGGAGTTCATTCACTTTTTGCCTAATAACTGAGCAATATAAACTACCCATGCATCTCAAAGCTTTCTGTTTATTTTTCTTATTTATTTATACATCTTTATTTGTTTTTTAAAAAAATAAGTACTAAGAATGAACACAAATATTAAAGACAGATAATTAAATTAAATGAATGAGTGAAATCATTTAAAAGCAATTGTTAATTAACTCCTCCATCAAAGGACTATCAGCAGCAATAAAAACAACTAAAGGACACCAACATTCATTGGATATACTCCATGCAACCTGTGTGGTTGGGGACATCTTTAAAACCAATCACAGAGCCAAGGTAGCACCCCAAAAATGCCACAAAATGTGTGTTGGGGCGTAATTTGGGTGCTACAAGGTATCATTTATTATGAGCCCAAGGTGTTTCAGGGGGAAAAAATCATTTATCAAGAGCACATTGTTTTCAGCAACAATTTTGACTCACCAGGGATATTTCAGTAACTGTGAGGATATTGCAGATTTTCAGTGGGCTGGGAATACCAAAGGATGGATGTCACAGCTATGCTTGGTCACCCATTGATAGAATCAAATTCTGAAAATAAAGAGCCTATGCAAAATATGTGAACTAACTAGCTCCATAAACATGAGTGTTGCATTATTTGGATAATTTCCCTTAATAACAAGGTGGTGAATCTACTTTGTAGCTACTGAAAAGCCTTAACTGATACACAGCAATATCAAATCAGAAAATATTAAGGGAAATTAGCATGATCAGGGTTCTGGATCCTGAGGAAACTTCTATGTGTATCTGCTGACTATGCTTAGAAGCCCCCCTCCAGACCTTCCTCCCCGATTGAGAAAGGCCACGGCTGGAACCGCCACATCTGAGAGGCGCATAGGTGTTGGAGGTGGGGCTGGGGCCCACTTGCCCATCCCACACATTTTATGCCCCCAGGCGTCCTTTTGAAGTGAGCTGTAGAAGAAAGGGTTTGTCCTTTCACAGAACTTCCAAATACTTGTTTCTAGGTAAAGGTGAAGGGACCCCTGACCATTAGGTCCAGTCGCGGATGACTGTGGGGTTGCGGCGCTCATCTTGCTTTACGGGCCGAGGGAGCCGGCGTACAGCTTCCGGGTCATGTGGCCAGTATGACTAAGCCACTTCTGGCGAACCAGAGCAGCACACAGAAATGCCGTTTAACTTCCCACCTGAGCGGTACCTATTTATCTACCTGCACTTTGATGTGCTTTCGAACTGCTAGGTTGGCAGGAGCAGGAACCGAACAATGGGAGCTCACCCTGTTGTGGGGATTCGAACCACCGACCTTCTGATAGGCAAGCCCTAGGCTCTTGTTTCTAGCAACTTTCAAATACTTGAATGTTGACTGTGTGTTTGTGTGTGCAAAACAAGACTTGATTTCAGGAATCCTGAACATTTTGGTTTGTTTTCTTTCTTTTGTATTGAAGAAAGTATAGCAAGCAGAAAAGCTCTTTCTGAGAAACCTAAGAAAATGTAGCTAGGGAATTTATGTTCTCATTAAAAAAGCTCTCACGTTCAACCAATTTCCCCCCCTTTTTTAAATACAGGTATAAGTATTTTATAGAGAAACATAGTGGCATGTATTTTTAAGCCACACAAAAACTTGCTTTTTAATTGTTGTTATGACACAAGTTGTGTGTGTTACCGGTATTTCTGTTGTTTCTAATGCACATAATCTTGACATCTGACATTTCTGCGTGGAAGTCAGTGGAGCAAGCTGTAAACAATTCAGATAAATTTCTCTAGAAACTTAAGGAAACTGCCAACTTGCAATCTTAACTCCATAGGTGGGCTGAGGAAAAGGAGAAGAAACATTGGAACAGTCTGCATACCCCTGCTGTTCCAACAATGTAGAAGGATAGAATAACAAATATATTGAGAGAGAGCCCCCACTTTGTGGTACAGTAAATGGTAGCCAGGCTTTTTGGCAAGCATGTTACAAGTTTTATCTTTCCATGATTTTTATGGTTGACTTTGGTAGGATGCTTTAATCTTATTGTTGTTCACTTCTCTTTTCAATAATAAAATAGATGTAAAGTCTAGAGTATGAGATATTACTACTTTAGTGTACTTATATAGACAGTACTGTTATAGAATGGGCTTACCTGTCTACTGAAGGTGGTGAGACCAGAGTTCAGCTCAAAAGAAGCAGGCAGGCAGGTGTGTAGCAGTTGCTCTGTCACAACCAGGCTCAAGGTCTTCTTGTTTCTTGTCTTGGAGTGACAGGGCTATGTGGCAGTCCTTAGTCCTTCCTCTTGTGGCATGTGTGACACAGATTGTCCACCTCCATGCTGTAGAGTTATATTCTTACATTTAAGAACTCCAGCACAGCAGCTTAGAGGGTTTTCTTCAAAGAACTACGAGTGGAAGGGAGGTAGCCATTTCCTCTGTTTCACAAACAGAAATCACATAGTGGTTTGATAAGTTGGTTCTGTAGGAATTTTTGTTTCCATTTTTGGCAGAACTTGCACTAGAACCTGCGTAAGTGGAATAATATGTCTGGAGGTATTTTCACTTGTAGCACAACGTTAAATATGGCACTTCTGTGAGTGGAATCACACACACACACTTGGTGTAGATCATAACACAATGACATTTTAGCCCAGCCCACCCGGCCATTCCCCATTCCTTAGCTACCCCTATTTCTGAGTGGTATGAAATTCCAGGGGTTCCAGGCACTTACACAGAGTCCATGTTTTCTTCGGAAATAAGGCACAGTGGATTCTGCAGTGTCTTTATAACATATGGCTTCTTTACACACACATATATAGCCTTATATAGCCTGAGCCTGTGATGGCGGGATTGCAGAGCTTTCACATCCTTTGAGGGTCCGGTTTCCCCCTTAAGGGCAGCATTGGAGTCAAAGGATAGCAAAAAGCCTTCTTCTGTGTCTCTTAGTGCAGCCTGTCTTCCCCAGCTCACTTGGAGTTCTGACCCTCCTTCTCCTTCTTGCTGCTAACCAACTCCAAGGACCTCCCCAAGCCTACATCATTCAAAGCTGAAACCTTAAAACTGCCCTTTTCCTCTGCCTACTAGCACCCAACAAAAAATGTGCCCCACTTCTCCTTGCCCGGCAGTCTTGCCCTCTGATGGTTTCCTTGGTGGGCCAGCTGGCTTGGCTCATCAGCATAACTAAACCCAGTTTAACCAAACTTTGGATTAATCCAACCACAACTTGGATTAATTCCAACTTTTACTAACCCCGGGAATTATGGGGTGGATCTGGCACCCAGGAATGTAGGGAAATCTGACCCCCCCCCACAAACCCATAACAATACAAAACAAACCACATCACATTCATTTCATATATCTGCTGTACTTATTATACTACCTTGAATGGCATGCAGATTATTAAACAGCTGAGGAAGCCTCACAACGGATAAGAGAAATAAAACAGCTGCATTTTGTTGCAGTGTGCTTGACTTGTTCATAATTGTATAAAATGAACTTTGGTTCTCATAGAGAATTGATTGGCAAAGGTTCTTTCTTTCTGTGCGTCTTACATTATGTATCACATTATGCGTGTCCTTCCCTTTATGTCCAACTGATTAGATGACAACAGCACAGTTTAGCAGTTTCATCTTGAAAATCAATTACAGTGTATGGCTGGAATAGCATAAGGTCACTCCATTTCCACTGTCTAAATCACCAGAAAGTGTAGGTCTCATTTTTTTTTTGTGCTGAAGAGATTGTCCTCCCCTCCCCAACCTTCTGCTTTGTTTCTCTGAAAATGTTGACGTCAAACTCCAGCCCCGAATGCAGCTCGAGGTTTTTACCTTGAGGCCAAGTCCGGCATTGTTCAAGGCCAGGCTAAGCCAAGTAGCCAGCTTTCATCGCAGCAGTACCCGAGAAAATATCGCTGCTGGGAATAAGTTTACGACTGATGTATGAGCCTAGTCAAATTGGACGGCTGCAGTGAAATTGTCTGGGGAGGTTTCAGCTCTGTCTCCGACCACGATGGCTGTTGTTGTGCTGCATCATAGGGTAGTAGGGTCCACTTCCCAGACAGAGACAATTTGAAAAATAGGTTATTCTCATGAAAAGCAGAATGGCAAAGAGACATGTTGAAACCAAGAATGTTTTTCATCAAGGAGCCCCTCTCCTGTTGAAGCTGCATCTCTAGTGAATTGCAAGGCTTGTTTCTTTTCTCCAACTTCAAACGAATGGACATGGCATTTATCATTTTAAATTATATATTTCTTGCATCCCCATCCCACAAAAAAAGTAATAATGTGACTAAAGGAAACAAAATGAAAGCATACAGCAGAACAATAAATAAAAAGTCCAAATTAGAACTGCAGAAACATGATTTTGGTAGATGCCAGAGAATGGTCCATTCCACATTCCTCATCAGTTTCTCATCCATTTTTTCTTAATTACAGGTGTAATTTAGATTATAATTGTAAATCAATAGTTCATTATACTACTGCAATAGGCAGCACATTTATTCCCTTTGTTCTCTTAAGACTGGTTTAAGTGCTAATGAGCTAGTATATATTTATGCAGCTCTTGAGGTCATCCAGTTACCTGCTCTTCATCTTATTTTGCCTTTTCCAGGTTCTTTTTAACAAATATTATTTATCTATTCTCATTAGCACAATAATTTCAATAGAACAAAGTTCTACCGAGGTGTCTTACGGATGCTAACCTTCACAGATTGCTGGCTCTGTAATCTTAGGTATAGAATTTCCGTTATTACTGAAGGAATACCACACATTTAGAAAAATTTATGGAAAGAGGATCATTACAACCTGAATGTGGGCTGAAAGGGTTGGGACCCCCTTTGATTAATAGATTCAAAATAAAAAGGTGTAAGCATTATTTTCTTTCTTTGAAATAATATTGAAACTTGCCTTTCTGTTAAATCTTGACTGGCTCAGGTAGCTTCCTTTGCTGAAGTTTTCCTGTCTGCTTAGGCAAATAAATAATGAAAATCAATTCATAATAAAATGCTATCTCTCTAAATGAAAGCCTTGCTGTGCACAGCTGCTCTTGTGTTAACCGTTACTGGCAGGTAATAGTTTTGCCTCGATATTGGACTTACCAAAGAGAGTCATTACTGTGTAGCAAGTAATAGGAGGCTGGCTGATATAAAACTCTGTGCAAAATGAATCTGAGCTCTGACAAAACGAAAGTTAAATGGGAGACCTTTGTTGGCTGCTTATATATTTCTGAGTAACTGAGGCTTTCAATTTTACAACTGAAGCTCAAAGACACCCTTTATGGGGAGGACATTCAGGAGGCTCTGAAAGAACATAGATAATTTACTGAGATGCACAACATTGCAGGTGTAGCATTATAGTTAGGGGCATGAGCTGCAAATCACCCATTTAAAATTTAACTGAGTAGTGAAAAACAGTCTTAATCATCTCTCCTCAGTCCTTTCGAATTCCGTGGGGCTCACCCCCAGGTTAGGACTGCAGCCTTAGGCAAAGTTGTGCCAGGCCACTTTTAAGATGCCTCCCATTACATTCCAATAGAGTGTGAGCATATGTGCATTGTTTCACATATTTCTGAATCCTTTCTGCACAGGAATACTAATACCTTAGCAGATCATCAGAAGGATTCATAAAGTAATAAATGTGAAATTATCTGAGCACTTAGGAAAAGCAGCATATAAATATTGAATGTACGTAGACATCGTCTACGGTGGTTAGCAATTGTCTGGCATTATCCTTGACAAGACAGCAAGTATCAGTAGAGGACAGCAAAAAGTCACCTTCCATTAGCTTACTCTGAGGTTTCTTCACTGTCAAGGCAGGGACACTCTCTTCATTTTTCTCTTTTATCCTGAAGCAGGAAGTCTGCTTGAGACACTTAGGCTCCTTGCATGATTTTAAACCCTGCGCAAACTTGCATGTGGAGAGAACGCTTCCTGCTTTAGATCTTCCTGACCAAATTTTGGACTGCGTTGGCGCTTGCCTGCTGAAGATGCAATGGAATGCAGAAGGCCAGTGAACATGGTCCCTTTCATATAGCTGAACAGGGCTCGTGAAATGCAACACCAACCAGGCTGAACACTGTACAAGCATTCATTATGAGAAGACAAGGAGTCATATTCCCAACCTTGTGCTTTTTAATACCCTTATATGGTTTTTGGATATATGAATGTCCCATTTTCTTTTCTTTTTCTTTAATGTACATTCTACTCTGTTCCTCTTAAGTTTACTATTCACTCCATTCACGTTTCATGAAATACATTTTAGCACCATACCACTTTATTAAATTAAAACAATCTCACTTTATACTTAAAATAGATAATTTCATGTGAAGATAATTCAAGAACAATATTAAATGTTGTTTTTAGTAGAAGTCTTAATCTTGTCTTTCTTTCTTTCACTCTGGAACTTTCTCTCCTCCTATTCCTCCCAGTATTTTCTCCAGAAGAGTTTTGTTTCTTCTACTGTTCTGAAGGATCTTCTCCTTTCCTTGTATGTAAAAGATAGTCCTTTGGGGAATTCCCATTTAAACATATATTTTTTAAAACGCTGAGGTCATAAATATGTAATTATCTCTTTTTTTGAGTAGTGTTGGAACTTCTTTCATTATTTCAGTGCGGTTCCCTTCTATGTAGAGTGGGTCCATTCTACCCTTCAACAAAAGTTTTTCTCTAAGCAACCTTGAATTCAGGAAATTCAGGCAGTCTCCTGGATCTTTTCTGGTCTTCGATTTGTTCACTTATTCTAAATATTTTCTCAATGTCCAGTATCAGGTCCTGTTCTCATACTTCTAACCAGTCTGCCAAGGCTTTTGTTATTTTCGTTGCAATTTATTCATCTTGGTTCTCTTTAATTCCCCGCAGGCGGAGAACCATTTCTCTCTGTTTCATCTCCAGGACAGCCATAGCACCCCAGGTGTCCTCCTGTATTTTCCTCAATTCTTCAATTTCTCCTTTATTTTTTTCTTGGTATCTTTTCATATCTTTTTGATCTACTTGATTTTTTAAAATAGTTTCATCTTGTTTTTGCATCTTCACTTTTACCACCTGGACTGTTGTGTCTAAATCTTTATGTTTGGTTGTCAATTGATTTACTTGATTAGAGAGTTCCATTATTAGACTGGCGTTTTTTCAATCTTAGTCCCCATATTTTCCATCTTTCCGTCTAGTATTCTGATATTTCCATCCAGTATTGTTATTTTTTCACCTATATTTTTTCCCATTCTTTCCATCGCCACTATAAGTTCTTTCAGGTCCATATTGCTCTCACTTTCTATAACTGAAACTCTTCTTTGGTGGTTCAAGAATGTAGAAAAATCGCTTGTTGGTTGGGCTTTCTTTGATCCCATTGGGTTCTCGTCCCATCTGCTCTTCCTTTTCTGTTGTTTCTTGAGGTTTTGTAACTTTTCGGGAATTCCCCTAAAGTAAAGAATTATGAGTCCATTCCCTTCTGGGTTATTCGGTGTTTTCCTATTTCTGTGTTATTTATTCTCTTTATATTTTAAAAAATATTTAATTTACTCCTGTAGTTACATTTGTGTCCTCTAGGTGGTGCTATTCTTTGAATTATTTATTTTCCTTTTCTGATACTGGCCACAAGAGGTCTCTATATTCCCTCTTGATTATTTCCTTCCTCAAAACCTCTCTTCATTTACAATTCTAGTCCTCTCTTTGGTGTCTTTTCCTGATCACACTCTTTCACTTCCGCAAATGGCGGCTCCTTCACGCCAACTCCTCTGGAATTTTCCCAAATACAGGTATGTTTATTTGCTTCACAATTCCGTGTTTTGTGTTTAATTGTGGCGGTCTTATAGATTCCCTGCTTTCCCCTTAGGGTGCCGCCTCTTTTCCTTTGTCTAGTCTTTACTTTTCCATCTTTTTATCTCTGTCTCTATCTTGTCGCAATTTATTTGAGCCTTTGGCGTGATGTTTTTATTCCTAATGCACTCCTTGAGATGTATTTTAACAGGGATTGTCTGTGCTGTGTTGCGGTCCCCTCTTAACTTCAGACCAAACTCTGTATTTAAAAAACTTTGCATCTCGTCTTCTTCCTTGCTGCCCACCTTCGCTAGTGGGGAGTTTCTAAAAATTCTGAGCTTTTCTACAGCTGTTTCGGGAGAAGAACGTCTTATTTTTAACAGTTACAGATAGGTAGCCATGTTGGTCTGCCATAGTCAAAACAAAAAAATTTTTTCCTTCCAGTAGCACCTTAAAGACCAACTAAGTTAGTTCTTGGTATGAGCTTTCGTGTATCTGAAGAAGTGTGCATGCACACGAAAGCTCATACCAAGAACTAACTTAGTTGGTCTTTAAGGTGCTACTGGAAGGAAAAAAAATTTTTGTTTTTATTTTTAACAGTCTCTCTCTTATAGGAGAGTTCAGCGCTGCCTCGTCAGGTTTTGGGGGCGTTTGCGTCGGGGAGTGGGTTAGCCCGTTTGCGTGGAGGTTCTTCCTGCGTCTTAATTATATGCTTTGTTTTCTTGCTGTGGGAGACCCCTTTTCGCGCCACCATGGGTTCTGCCCTCAGGACCCCCCCTGAGGTTGGGGTGACTTATGCCTCGTCCCCCATTTCTTTCTCCGACACTGGGTCTGCCTTGAGATACCAGGAGCGCCGATCCCCACCTGACTTTAGGTGTGCTCTTCCAGAAGTCGACTTTTATCTTCTCCTGGCATCATGTCTCCTCTTCCAACTGGGCCAGCAAAATGATTGGCCGTTGTACCACAGTTGAAAAATCAATGAATCATATAATTTCTTTCATAGATGCATTGTGTCCTATACTACAGTTTTTCATTTGGGAAAATAATTAGCAAGTGGGAAATGGTGAAAGAGTTTTAGTATAATTATCTTATAAATAAAACAGAATAAAGGCATAAAATAAGCTAAGAAGTTATAGTTTAATAGATTTAATTATTTATTGTTAGATGAATTTTCTTTAATGATACTGAAATTTACAGGAAGGCATAATAAATACCATATATGTATGGCTATACAGAGAACACCAACCCAAAGAAAATTAGTAATTTACAAGCCACTGTGCTCTATAAAACATGCAATCAAACCAGTTGTGAACAAAGCTAGAAACTAGATCATGATACAACCAAAGTAAAACACACCAGTTCCATATCTATTTTATGTTTTATTATGTCTGCATTAAATCTCTTCTATTCAAACAGCAGTAAAGGTTATAGAACTGCCAACCTTTCTATGAGCAAGCCCAAGAGGCTCAGTGGTTTAGACCACAGTGTCACCTGCTCACTGGGCCAGGTGTCACATCTCATTATAATGAAGCAGTGTTCCAGAAGAAACACATGTAAACCTGTATCTTGCACACATGTTCACAGAAGCACAACTTTGGGGATCTCTAACTGGGAGACAGTTGCATGCCACATTGGTTATTGCACTATGTTATTTGTTGTTGTTGTTTAGTCGTATAGCCGTGTCTGACTCTTCGTGACCCCCTGGACCAGAGCACGCCAGGCACTCCTGTCTTCCACTGCCTCCTGCAGTTTGGTCAAACTCATGTTGGTAGCTTCGAGAACACTGTCCCACCATCTCATCCTCTGTCCTCCCCTTCTCCTTGTGCCCTCCATCTTTCCCAACATCAGGATCTTTTCCACGGAGTCTTCTCTTCTCATGAGGTGGCCAAAGTATTGGAGCCTCAGCTTCAGGATCTGTCTTTCCAGTGAGCACTCAGGGCTGATTTCCTTAAGAATGGATAGGTTTGATCTTCTTGGAGTTCTCGGTCCACATACTGCTTAAGCCTGCCTTGTAGAATTTTAAGCATAACCTTGCCAGATATGTTATTAGCTATTTTATAACACACACACACACACACAAATATATATTTATATTTTATAACTATGTTATTAGCTATTTATAAATGCTGATACAGTCTTGCTTGCTTGCAGAATTAGCATGTATCATCAAATGTCAATATACCTGCTGATAAAATGTCTCTTTACACAAAATAGTGGACAATAAGTAAAATGGGTTTGTGGCTGAAAATGCCAACACAGAAATATGAACTAGTGATATAGATACTTGATCCCCAAACCCATGCTGCCTGAACTGTAGGCTTATATGCAGACAGTTTCTGGTACAGATATTGCATTACATGAAAGGCAGAGAGTTTGCTATTTTATGCTAGGGAGCCAGCAGATCTGCAGTGGGTTCATTGATGCAACAGGGGAGAAAGTTCAAATGCACATGATGGATTTGGTAATGGGAGGCTTAGAGGAGCATAAGATTCGGAAAACGAGAAATGTGAGGAAGAAGAGAGACACTAATAATTACCTGTTTATAGGAAAGGAAACTAAAGAGCAGCAGTTCCACCATGCAGTTCCTGAGTTCCACCATGACCTGCAGTGGCATGGCCACAGTTCCAGACAATGACTCAACTGGATGGGTGGTGGGTCCTTCTGCAGGTTACGGCTTTCTGAAGGGGTAGCTGACAAACTCACATGAGGGCAGGGTGCCTGATCAGCTGGCCCTCAAGCCAAAGTCTAACTCCCACCCTGGGTTCCTTAGAACCCTTTAAATAAAGGCCCAGAACAGAAAGCACTTTCTTTTTTGGGTAGTGCTGGCTTGTGCTTCCTGAAAAGGTCCTGTCTAACCTAAAGAATTCTTATTATTATTTTCAGCATCTCCATGGGTAGACAAAAGTCAAGCTCCAAACAAGATAGATCTGTACGATGTCCGTAGAAGACCATGGTAAGCATCACTGTGGGGGTGGTGATATTTATTTATATCCTGCCTTTTCCCCTGATGGAGCTCAATGTGGCTTCCAACTAAAATAGAAACAGCTAAAAGCGTATTTAAAAAACATGAATTAAAAACAAAGTTATGATCCTGATGATGTTCATTGCACTGGTAGGTTGGAAATATGTATTTGTGTATGTGTGTTTGTGTGTATATCGCTTAGTAAGGTATGCATACCAATATATGGTCTGTGATTTGAATCTCCAAATGTGCTCCTAAAGCCAATTGAACAATACAGCTCTGTTTCCCAGTCTTCCTTCCTCTCACCAGCATGTGATGACCATTCCCTTCCATCATATTCCAGTATGGCTGCACACTGTTCTGATTCAGGGTAAAATTTATTCCTAGCCCTGTCAACTGGAGGCTAATAGAAATCTGAAACATAGCTCTAAGATTGCTGTAGTAACAGCATGCAAAGAGGGTGGGTGGGAGTGGGGCTGTGAAGACATTGACTGGGTCCAAGAAAGGCCCGCCCCTACGTAGACTATGGATAGTCCGGAGAGGAAAAGAATTTCCCACCATCTTGCTCTTGCCAAGCACAGCTGTCCCCCAGCAACTTCCAAATTGGTGACCGGGGTGTGTGTGTCCTATATATCACCATAGCTGGAAGTCATCTGGTGTTGGTGGCTGCTGGGCACATGCTATTCTTCCATCCTACCTTGACCCCTAATGCAGGTGGGAAAAGGACCCCCATGAAAATGGGCATAGCAGCTTACACTAATATTTAGTCCAGATATCACCAAATCACTCCAGAAGTGGTTTACAGTTAAACAAAGATCTTTCCCTTCTGTCAAGACTAACTCTATCAGTCACCTAGCTACTTCTAGATTGTTTGCATTTTTACTGTATACTATTGAACTGACCACCAAACGGTGGGAATGTGTTGGGGGGGGTGGCGGCACTAGGGGAACATGCCAATTCCCAGGACTTTCGTCTTCCTTCCTTCCTTCCTTCCTTCCTTCCTTCCTTCCTTCCTATTGTCTCTTTCCTTTAGATATCAGTAAACTAAGCTGTTGTCCAGTCCTATGGACCTTGTAGTAATATGCCCCCCCCCAATTGTTGCTAATGCAAAAAGAAGAGGAGAAACTAACATACCAAGAACATCCATATTAGGGCAAGTTGTCATGACCCAACACAGCAACCTTTACTTTTTCTGTGGTATGGAAAGTACCAAGAGTAGTAAACGCGAATCCTACAATCCTCTCAGACCACTTTGCCTTATTTTCTTAGACCTGAGTTGCAGAGGGAGATTAGTGTGATGTCACAACTTTTCCCCATAAGTATAGAAATTGGGGTTCCTTTGTCTCGCTCCTATGGGAAGCAGCTCTCTTGCAGGTATATAATGTTCCAGGCCTTTCTTATCCGCCCCCCCTGCACTCAGCTTACTGCCCTCTGTTTCAAATGATATCTATTCAGCCCACATATGCATACTATTTTTTTGGATAGGCAGATTAAGAGAGAAGTGGGATATTAATGTAGAAAATTAGTTACTCATACATAAAGTAGCAAGGCAGGGTTTTTTTAGGTTTTCTGCTTGAGAAAACACATTAGTTTTATTTAGAATTCATAAACCTCTTGGCAAATTAGTCTGTACTGTGTGAGCAGTATTTATATTGAGTGGCACATGCAATAAGTGTGCTATACATGTGTTTGTGTTTGTTTGTAAAAGAGAGCAGAATTTGACTCAAAACTAAATGCAGATTAGGAGATCCTCATAGATCTTCTGTGCCTTCCATTTTATTAATCAGCAGACACATGATGTTACTTTGAAGACTGGAAAAAGTGGTGCTCTGGGAAAAGGAGTTTTGAACCTTCCCCTTCCCAAACATTCTTTTGGCTGCTCTGTAAGGACTTGAGGGGGAAAGCAATTTGCCAGCACACCTGGAAGGAAGAAATACCACCTCCCCTCTTCTTCCAGGGGAGGAAGGGTGTGGCAAATTTGTACCCCCCCCAAAAAAATGGTGGGAACTGCATTAGTTAGGAGAATCAGGAGGAAAGAGTTAAGAAACGATTTCCTGAGTGCCTCTTTCACAATATTTAAAGCAACCCTGTTGAGCTGCTAATTAGTAAACAAACCAAAACATCAAAGCCTCATCAAAAATCTTCTACATCAGCTTGCACCTTAACATTTGTATATGTGTGGGTCAGTGAAGGCAGTTTATCTTATTTAAGTTGAGCTGTTGGACTAAGTCACCTAGTAAACTTGACATAAGCATCTCTTTATCAAATGCTTTCTGTCTTTTTTTGTTGCAAAAAAATTGAAAAAAATTGTGTACCTAACCACCTTCAGATCTTCTTTCTTTCTGACCTGTGGTTTACCACGAAGGAAGAATGCTAAAGGAAAAAGAAATGTTTGCATGTGTTTCCTGCTGGGATACACTACAAAGGTTCTTTGATTCAGCAATATCTGGTTTTCAGCACCAGAACTTACACAGATCAAACATCAGCATGGTGTTTTTTTAAAAAAACTTCCAGTCTTTCTTATGTATAAATATATATCTTTTTGTTTCAGGTATATCCAAGGAGCTGCATCTCCCAAAGACATGCTCATTCTAGTCGATGCGTAAGTACCTAATATTTAGGTGCAAACACAGGAAGATAGGAAAAGTTTTGGCTTTTTAACAACAGAAAAGAGGCCCAAAAATGTTTTTAAATGAAAATCTATTTTACTTTTATTTTTGTCAACACATAGACACAAATAAGGTTGGTACGGCTATCTGTGTCAGCAGAAACCAGTTAAATTGGGGGTGACCCACATCTTAAATGCAGCTGCATGTATTTTTCCTGCACATTTTAAAAAGCTGGTAACAGCATTTAAAGCTGTCAGTGAGAAGCTAGGAACAGTGCTTTTCCACTCAGAAATGTTCCACCAACTGCTTTTTATCTGCAAAAGTCTAGGAGTACCCATATCTATTTTCTAGTGGGGCAAGGGGGCAATTTTAGTGGACAAAAAAAGGATTGTAAAGCTTTACACACAGAGAGAAATTTGCAGCCGTGGAAGTTGCTTAAAAAAATAAAAATAAACAAGGTACACCCAGCTGTATAACATGTATTTTGGTCCTATGTTCCAGGCATATGTTTTCATATGTGATGAAAAATGTGAGAAATGATGGGGACCAAAGCAGAGGATTTGTTGGTGAATTAATGAGCACAGTTGGGAATCCTTAGGGAAGAGACTTCTTTGTGGCTTGGAATTATATTCCAAATCTCTTGATCCAGTTCAGCGTTGCTGGGTTGTCATCTGCCTTCCAGGCCCCTTAAGTATTGCTCCTGCATTATTTATCCTCCACTCATAGGCAGATAGCATTTTTCTGTCTATGTGTTTTAAAGACATTTTGAATGAGAAGGGAAGCAAGTAACAGCCAAATAAGTGAACATTTCAGGTAAAATGTTGTTATCAGTATTATTAAAGAAGTTGTTTTTTATTGAGGAAGCAGAAACGTTTATTTGCCTTTTCGTGTGTTTCTACCAGATATTTTAATCCTGCAGTCCTAATGAAAACAATACTGTATGATGTCAGGATAAATTTAGAGTTGCCATCTCTCACAGAGCATCTCTCATTGAGCTTCAAAGGTTTTTTGTTTGACTCAGAGGTTAGATCTCTGCATTTTAAAGTCTGGGGGCTGCGTTTGATGGAAGTAGCACTCTGCTCTCTGCAGGACTTTCTTTGTTAAGGCTGGTGCACAGGGGTTTGTGTAGAACGAAGGGTTTATATCTACACAGCTTTGTGATGGTCATGAAAAGCTATTTTCAGGTGCCCTTTGTCTCAGGGGTACATATTGCAATTAGTGCTTTTAAAAGGTAGGTAAATATGTCCATGTAGTGGAGGGGGGGGGTTGCCATTCATTTCAGTGATGGAAGTGTCTTTGAAATTGAAGTGAATGATGCAGCATCTGCCCCACCACTGCCATTGCACTTTAGACTCTGAGTGGAAATATTTAAGATTACCAGGAGTGCCGTTTTGCATTTCATTAAGAGCGGTTCAAAAGACTACTCTTGGGTGTATTTTAGATTGAATTGCAAAGCAAGCTGGCAAACAAAAAACAGTGTGTGAGAGTGTTTTTTAAAATGATTTTTCTATATCCCATAATAACTTACTATAGCAAGATTTTCCTTCTGTGCAGCTTTGCTACACATAGCTAGTACATAGGTCAATCTAACTGTTCCTAACAGCAGTTAACTCAGTGTGTAAAAACAAGAGCCCTGAATGATCAGATGGAAAAGCAGTCTAGTTTGACAACTTGAAGCTCACAATAAGTCTCCTCCATTGTTTGTTTTACACACCCACTGTTACTCACAGATGCACTGACTCTGAACCTTCAGGTTTCATTACACCAAGGGTGGGGTTCCTCTAGTTCAGGCCCATCCAACTCCCAAGAGACTGCGATCTACTCACAGTAGAAAAACACTGGCCGTGATCTACCCATGGAGGGGGGAGGGAAATGAAAACTCATGCACTGTGGATCCCCTCACACATCAAATGTTATCCCCCATGACAGTCAGGCTTCAGAAAAACCTCCTATTAAGTTCTTATTGTGGCAGGCGAGAGAGGGTATAATGAGAGACTAGTTGTCTCTTGTGAGTGTGTGTGAGAGAGAATGAGAAAGAATGAGGCTGAGAAAGTTCCCCAATGTGACTAATATTCATCAATAGACTTCTGCATTAATTTGTCCACTCTGCTTTTGAAACTGTCCAATTCCATCTTGAGGCTATCACTAGCAACGTGTGGCAGCAAATTCCACGACTTGATTGTGAAGATACTTCTAATAAATCTCCACATATGAGGTCTGAAACATGGATGGCTCTTTGCCTTCTCTGAATGGGAATCATTGATATGTTGCTGCAAGCCACTTCTAAGTAGTGGTAAAAGTAATTTACTAAAGTTTAATGAGAGTCTGCTAGCTAGTGCAGTAATTAATGGTGCTCCTGCCTTAAGGTATAAGGTATAAAAAAGCAATATGCACAAATCCTTAGGGTAGCAAAACAATATGTGAGTTGTCTTATGAAACATAAGTTTCTATCTGTATATTGACCTTTCTTTCTTTCTTTCTTTCTTTCTTTCTTTCTTTCTTTCTTTCTACTATTCTGTAGGAGTGGCAGTGTCAGTGGATTAACATTGAGGTTGATCCGAACATCCGTCATTGAGATGTTGGAAACCTTGTCCGATGATGATTTTGTGAATGTTGTTTCAGTGAGTATCTCTCTCCTTCTCTTAAACCAGAAACAGTGCCCTGGAGAGCTACTTTCAAAGCTGTTCAGAGCTTAATCTGAATATTAAAATTAAGAGTTCTTGTTATATCAATACAATACAATGCTGTTGTTACAGATCTGCTGGAGGGGTCTAGAGCCCCGTTGAGTTGCTTTTTGTGGCATCACTTTCAATTATGGAGGCCTGAGGATGTGGACAAGGCTCTCAGAAGGGTGCAGCCAACCTTTCGTCTTTGTTGCTATGAATATCTTGTGGTAGGGATGGGTCAGATATGTGATAATTTATTACTTGTGGCAGGGGGTGGTGCCTGCTTCTTTGAATGAGGTGGTGGTATATTCACTCATTAAGAAGCCTTTCTTAGAGCTGGACGTTTGTGGTAAGTACCACCCACTCATGAGTATCTCCTTTCTGAGCAAGGGGCTTGAGAGGGTGATAGCTCAGCAAGTCCAATACCATGTGGATTACTTAGACGTTTTTCAGTCTGGTTTTTGTTTTAGCACTGAGATAGCCTTGTATATCCAGATAGATGACTTCTGTTGGGAGAGGGACAGAGGAGCCTGACGATTCTCCTAAATCTCTTGATGGCTTTTGACATCACTGTCAGGGCTGGAGTCACATTCAGGTCAGTAAGCAAGAAGCACAGTTTGAACTCTTTATTAAAGGAACAGCGTACAACTCATCAACACTGCCCATTAAGTCTTGCCCCTTTGGAGAAGTTGCAAGGACTGACGGTCCCCACCCTCAACCCCCTCTCAGGCTCCTCCTCTGCCAGATGTTTCCCAAGCAGTCTCAAACTGTGTCTGGGCATCTCTAATCTCTGTTCTGCTCTACACATCACTCTGTGTGTCCTTGGACACAAGTGGGGAGGGGAGCTTATCACAGGAGGAGAGGCAAGCTCCCTGTTTTCTTCTGCGGCCTCCTGACCCTCCTCTTCTGTTTCAGCCTTAGTATTGGAACTGCTCTGTGTCACAGGTTTTCCCTGTTCACTAAATCCTGTTGCCCCTTCAGCAACCAACAACTCCTCCCACTCGTCTGCTTCTGACCTCTCTTTGGTGTCCCACCACCATTCCCCCAGGCTCTGAGCCTTCCTCCTTTGTGGTTTCCCTTAGAGGTTTCCCAGCTGGTGCCTCCCATCCCTCCTCGTTGTCCAGGCAATCTCTGAAATCATTGACCATGACATGCTATCCTGCTGGATCACCTCTGTTGTATTAAGAACTGAAGGAATAGTGATACTGTGGTTCTGCTGCTATCTGTGGGATTAATTCCAGAAAGTAGCATTTGCAGACTTCTGCTTGATCCCATGGCATTTGTGCTATGCAGTCCTGCAGACTTCCTTTTTTGTTCTTCATTATCTTTATGAACTTCTGGGGAGGTATGGAGCAACGTGTCAACAGTTGTTGTTGTTGTTGTCGTCAGTTACCTGTCATTGGTAGAGCTCTGTCACTAGATAAATGGCTTCAGTGGCATAGAGTGCTTTTAATTACCTCCTAGTTAGGAATAAACTTGCTACAAATTGTCCCATTTTCTGATAATTGCCTGTTTAGATTATTGCAATGCACTTCGTGTCGGGATGTCCTTGGAAATGGCCTGGAAGCTAAAATTAATCTAGAACACAACTGCCAGAATGTTGACTGGGGTAGCTAGTAGGGATCATATAACACTGATGCAGCAATATCTCCATTGACTGCCTATTAAGGTACTAGTGTTGAGCTATAAAGCCTAAATGACTCAAGTCCACGGTATCTGAAGGACCAAATCATCCTGCCTGGGTTCCTTTGCATTGTCCCACCTACAAGGGAAATACCTGAGGGGGGGGGAGGGGGGAGTATGCTGATCATGGAATGCAATTCATCTGGAAATATGTCTAGTGCCAATGCTTTTGGCAAAGACTTGTTTGTTTCCCCATGCATTTATGGGATGTTAACTACTGCTGCAATTAGAAGCCAAGGGAGGCTCCATGAGTCTTTTAAAGTCTGAAGTTTAACGTTGTGTTTTATTTGCTCTTAATTGCTTTGGATTGTTAATTGTTTTTAACTACGTTGTAATCCTTCCTGGGATCGTTTGATAAATGGTGGGCTAAAAATATATTTCAGAAATATAGATGAGACATCTGTAGAAATGTTGAGGGAAGGCAAAATACATCCATCAAGTGTGGCACATACCTGATTAATGGAGATCAAATCCAGATGTTCTTTTCTGGATTGTGTGGATTGTATAAAATTTATTGCCAGAGGCAGCCAGAGGTAAAACCCATCTACCCTTCACACTGTGTGAAGTACCTTGTTTTTTAAGCAAATTATGGCATCAAGATTCATTTCCAGGGTACTTTGAGGTGTCTCTTGAGTGCTTTTCGCACAGAAGAATGACTGGCAAGGGCTGTCCAGTTTGGTGAATCTCCTGAGCTTTTGATGCTAATGATGATTAATATAACTATAGAACTAGTAATGAGAATGGTGCTTTAAGAGTAACATTAAAAAGACAGGTTTAAGCCTTAAAGAGCAGTGTTAGAATTATTTTTAGATATTTCTTTGTTTGTTTATTTGCTACCCTGGGCTGCTTTGTCAGGAAGGATGGGATAGAAATTTAATAAAGAAATAAATAATGCCCAAAAGCATATATTAGAGGAAAGTGTACATAAAAATGCATACATTGATAAAACTAACATGCAAAAGGCATTGCAGTCATACCTCATGTTACGTTTGCTTCATGTTATGTTCTTTCAGGTTACGTCCCGCGGTGACCTGGAAGTACCAGAAAGGGTTACTTCCGGGTTTCGCCGCTCGTGCATGCACAGAAGTGCAAAATGACATCACACGCATGCGCAGAAGCAGTGAATCACAACCCGTGCGTGCGCAGACGCGCCGCTGCAGGTTGCACTCTTTTCATGTTGCGAACGGGCCTCCAGAATGGATCCCGTTCGCAAGCAGAGGTACCATTGTATATTAAGGCAAATTGTTCGTTAAAATGTGTATATTCAAAACTGCACATAAAAATATGTGCATTAGGAAACGTTTGCACCCAAGTGCTGATTAATTTTCATGAGGTTTTTTTTTAAAAAAGAATGCTGTGGAAATGTGAACAGCTGAATTTAAGAAAGAATAAATTATGATAGAAACCAGAATTAATGGCTTCAGTTTTTGCTGTTTGCAAACATTTATAGCTCTGTTTCTGCTTTGAATGGTTTTCTTCATGAACATTGCCGTTGAATACTTCAAGGCAACCTACCTGAGTCCTTTCTCAGGATCTTTTCTTCATGAACATTGAGGAAATGAAATTGGCTCCCTTGTCCTAGTGGAGTTTTAAGACTCTTGGAATACATTTTACATGACTCCATGGAGTGAAAATGTGACATGCTGTACATGAACATGTGTTTTTGTCATTGACTTTGAGGCAGATGTTTCTTCCAATAAATACATAGCTATGGGATTCAGCGATACTTTTGTCTCAAAGAATTAAACCAAGAGAGAATAAAAACTAACAGAGAGGTGCCCTACCATGGCAGCTTTTGTGGTGGTTTTACACACGTGCCTCTAAATAGGATGCTATCACCTCATAAACAGCTTGGGAAACATTGTATGCTGACAATTTAATTTACATAATACGTAGCTTTAAACTTGCATAGCTCCATAAATATTATATGATATTTGATTGGAGTAGTCATGGGTGACTAGATTTCAGTGGAAATCTCCCCTCTCTGCGCTCTTTCCACAGCAAGACATGGAAATGCAGAACTTGACGGTGCCAGAAGGCCCACTTCAGGCCATTGCGACTAAAATAGAATAGCTTTGGCTGAGTCATTTTGGTTGCAGGGTAGTTTTTGTTTTTATTTTGCTGCTTTGACTGGGGAAAATTCAACACAATCCAGTGCAAGAGCAGGCAAACGTCTTCAGCCTTCAGTTATTATATTTACTTCATATATATAATTCACATGGCAAAAGCCTTCCAGACCGCTTCCCCACTCTCCCCTCCCAACTGATTAATTGCTATAACCAAACGTAATATTAATAAAACAGCATTAATGAAAGTAAGTTTCATTGCTTTGGGCACAGAAATGTATGCAACAGCGCAAACAAGACCATCAGCTGAACTCAAAATTGGCACAGCAGAAGCAGTTCTTTCTGTTGAATATCCAGCTGCAAAACTATAAAAGGCTGAATTTAGGAAGCCCTCTTCAGATGGAAGCTCCAGAAACGGAGCACAACTGCTAAGACAGGCATAGGCAAACTCGGCCGTCCAGATGTTTTGGGACTACAACTCCCATCATCCCTGACCACTGGTCCTGTTAGCTAGGGATGATGGGAGTTGTAGTCCCATAACATCTGGAGGACCGAGTTTGCCTATGCCTGTGCTAAGAAGACCAGAGGCAGATTTAGCCTCCTCCAGTTTGACCACACTGGGCCTTGGGAGACGCCACAGGGGCACCACAACTGTGATTTAGCGTAGAGTGCAAGAAGCAGTGGGGCATGCCAAATTTTGGCATCATACAGGGCACCACTGAAATTTGAGACCCCGAGGTCCACCACTGAGAAGCTCTGCCCACTGTCAATATATCTCCGTTGCCGACTAGGAAGGTTTTCTGACAAGCCTGAGGGCTAAAGGAGGAAACTGATCAGAAAACGGGATAAAGCTTGAGATAGGAACAGAACCTTTTATGCCTGGTGGGTGTGGTAGAAAATTGACACCTGGCATTTCAGAAGAGCATGGCTTTTAAACATGGTAGGCAGAGCAAATGGCAAGCAGAAAATGATCTTCCCTACTGATCCCGCCCATGTTTCTTGACTTGCTCCACCCCAGCTTCAGAATTTCACCAGGCATTTGCCCACACATTTTCAGATCTACTTTTGCAACCGTAAGGAATAGAATCAGAAACCAGAATACAAAATGCCCGTTCCTTGTGCTGCTTGTGAATGGCACACCTTGTCTTTAAACTGACCTTTTTTTCTTAGTACAGTGCCCAGGAAGACTGATCTCAACTGGCAGTTGTTGTGTTGTTTCTGAGGTGCCTATGCTGTTCACAACCCACATGCTTGCATGCTTTGTGCTCTATAGGCCTAAAACGGGGCACTCCAGGATCGGGACCCAGATGCCTCTCACTCTGTACTGCTGTTGCAGCTTTGCCAGAAGCAGGCAGACCACTTTGGGCTGTGTGGCAGCACTTCTACCACAGATGGCCATGGGGCCATCATTGCAGCTTCCAACTTGGCAGGGGCCAGGAGTCGTTAGGGGCCAGTAGGGCTCCCACCTATGAGGTTACAGATGTTGTCCTGACTAGAGACGCCAACTTCTGAAAAAAGAATGTGAGGGCCTGACGTTATGTCCTCATGTCATACACGTGATATTGTTAAGAGATGGGGTCTGAGCCCAATGTGGCAGCAGCGTGGCTCCAGTGGCTGGCAGCCCCTGTCCTCCCCCTCCTGTGCAAGGGAAAGACAGGGGAAGCTGTCCCCAGCCAGTGGCAGCAGCAGCAGCAGCAGCAGCAGGAGAAACTGCCAACCACTGAGCTACACTGAGAGCCAGTCTGGTGTAGTGGTTAAGAGCAGTAGACTCATAATCTGGTGAACTGGGTTCGATTCCCCGCTCCTCCACATGCAGCTGCTGGGTGACCTTGGGCTAGTCATACTTCTGTGAAGTCTCTCAGCCTCTCACAGAGTGTTTGTTGTGGGGGAAGAAGGGAAAGGAGAATGTTAGCCACTTTGAGAATCCTTTGGGTAGTGATAAGTAAAGGTAAAGGTACCCCTGCCCGTACGGGCCAGTCGTGTCCGACTCTAGGGTTGTGCGCTCATCTCGCTCAAGAGGCCGGGAGCCGGCGCTGTCCGAAGACACTTCCGGGTCACGTGGCCAGCGTGACGAAGCTGCATCTGGTGAGCCAGCACCAGCGCCGCACACGGAAACGCCGTTTACCTTCCCGCTATAAAGCGGTCCCTATTTATCTACTTGCACTTAGGGGTGCTTTTGAACTGCTAGTGATAAGGCAGGATATCAAATCCAAACTCCTCCTCCTCCCCCTCCTCCTCCTCTTCTTCTTCTTCTTCGGCTTCAGTATTGGTCTCCTCTTCCTTCTGCTGCTGCACCACCAGCGAGGGGCTGCTTCCCCTGTGCCTCCCCCATGCGGAGGAGGAGAAGCCACTGGCCACCAAAGCTGTGCTGTTCCCTCCTCTGCCCTCTGAACCTTGGGGGGCTGCCTCCTAAAAAAAGCATTGGGGGCCAAAGTGCCTCGGTCCCTAGGAGTTGGTGCCTATGGCCCTGGCCCCTCATTGTCTTATTGTTTTGTCACAGAGTTCATTCTGTCTCTCCCTGTTGTCCTGCTGAACTAGTCTCCAGAACACCAGCCCCAACACTTAATATGTGGAAACCCAATTTGTACACACACACACACACACCCAGCTGCTAACGAAAAGGGTGTCACAAGTAGCAGCCTTCCAAAGAGGGAATTTGAGATTTGTGCTTGCATTGAGTCACAGAATGTACATGATCCTGGTCATAATGCAAACTGTTAATCTAAATAATAAGATGCACCAGAAATGACTTATGAAGTTTACTTATATTCCATCCTCTTAACAAATATAACCTTGATGATCGTGCCGGTACCTGACTGACTGGGATTTTCACATATCCTTCATTTCATAAGTGATGGCGATTTAATCAGCCATGCCAGGTTTAGTCAAAATTCCCAGGGAATGGGGTTGTGGTTGTGGTGGGAGTTGTAGGTGCTTTAATCACTTTAGTCATATATTTTTTTATGGAGTCCTTGCAATTTATTTCCAGGGAGGAAAGGGCTGCAGGAGGTATTTAAGCCATGTAAAGACTGTCAGGGATTAATATGTTCTAATTTCCCATGGAATTTGCATTTCTGCTATCTGAAGTGGTGTGCTTTGTTACCGAAAGGGAGCCTGCTGTTTAAAAGAGCTTAAATGTGTGCACAATACAGCTGTTTCCCCACTAATCCAGTTATATGCTTTGATAGCTGTAAGTGGTAGATGATAGGGGTTGCAATTCAATCCCAGCATGCTATGATTTAGAGACTTGGTTTCTCATGTTGACAGAGAGAGTATAATTTGTTTATGATTGTGGGTAGGCTGTGGTTTCCAGAGAAATGAACTTCACGTTTAAGCCTGCAAGGCACATGGGAGATGTTGGTGGAGATGGGGGAGTCAGCACCATAGAAAGAGCACTGTTGACAAATTAAAGGTCTTAAGCTCATGTTCTGTTTAAGATGCGAAGTTGCCTTTGCAGTTTGAAATAAAAATACATTGCTCTGGAGAAGTGGAAACTTGTGTGATTTAGGGAAACTAAAAATGCACTGCTGCGAGTGGCGTCAGGTGTTAACTTGGCAAGGGAGCGGGCAAAGGAGGCACAAGTTCTGATTCTCTGGCACTTTTGTGTAACTTTCAAAATTGAGCTTGCATGAGAAAGATGTGCAGTTTCTGGAGAATCAGTTTTCTGAAGAATCAGTTTCGATATCTCCTCCTGCAGGCACCTCTTCAGACATTGCACCTGGCATGCAGGACAGGGGACAGCAACCTTTTTCAGCCATTGGCCAGTTCACCGTACCTCAGACCATGTAGTGGGCCAGACTATATTTTGAAAAAAATATATGAACAAATTTCTATGCCCCACAAATAACTCAGAGATGCATTTTAAATTCCTGGACTGTCTGCGACCAGATTGAGAAGGCTATTGGGCCGCATCTGGCCTACCCCTGTTGTAGGAAGTGCAACTTGCTCACCCTTCCTATTTCCCCACCACAAAGAATTGCCCAAAGTCACTATCGGCTGTGCCTGCTTTTCTCTGTATATAAAAATGCTTTGGGAAGGTGGTGTTTGGCTGATGGTGCATAGAGTGTTACTGTTCCAATCTGACAAGTTGGCTTGGAGTTCCAAAGGAAAATTACAGACCCGTGTGTGTGTGTGTGTGTGTGTGTGTGTGTGTGTGTCTAATATCCCATTAGGGATTCTATGGGTTCCATGCAGTTTATTTTTAGAGATTTATAATCTTGCATTGATGGGATTCTGGTCACAATTTTCAGCCACCGAGGTGGGAATAGATGTCATGGGTTGAGATTGCTTTCTCCAGGGAGTGTGTCCTAGGAGATTTGTCCTTCTTCCATCAGAGGTAAGGAACAAGAGCATTGTGGTTGTAGCCCTTGTCTCCTAGCTTCACCGACCCACCTACCGTACTTGGGCAAGGCTCCTCCTTCAGTCCTCTGGGTTGATCTAGAGCTGAGCTAAAATGTCTCAGAAGGTTTTTTCTGAGGTCACTTTGCAGAACGTTCTTCAAAATATCATCTGCCATTTTTCACTTGGCTGGATCCAGCACAGTTCTTTTTCATGATGGTTCAATGATTTGGATTGCCTGTTAGAGTCTGAATTGCAGTGGGCTCACTTTCCCCTTCTGTTCTCCAAAGGGACTTTGACAAATAGTAGCACTATCTGGCTGCTTCAGTCCATACAGGCTTTTAGAAATACTGGTAGCATTCTGCCTTAGCTCCTTTTAAGAATTAACCCTTAAATCCTATTACTGAACACACAGCACAGACAAAGGAAAATGCCAAAGCTGGATTTAGTTACAAGGGAAAGCCGCTTGGAATTAAGATCTATTTCACCACTGCTCATTTATTATGTATGGATACATCTGGGTCACCGAGCTGCTTTAGCCGCGGCGGTAAGAGCAAGACAGCAACAACCCTTGGTAGATTGAAAACTCGGCTGCAGCAAAATCTGATTAGGCTGGCAACACGCTGGCAATATAATTTCAAATTTCTTTCTTCCCAGAGATGTAGCAATATGCTCCTTTTGAATTAGTTTAAAGAGACAGGATTTCCTCCCGTTTCGATGACATCTGCTGGAAGGCATTTACACACCAAAGCACAATTTGCTTCCTTTATTCAGCTATTCTAGATGGCCTCTGAAACCCTAGATTTTCTGCATCATGAAGACTTTAGAATGGGATTGTTATGCTGTACTGGTGTCCAGTTCTCCTGATGCTGTAGGAACATTACAAGCAAATATTTTGCATACAGAGATGCTCAAGGATTTTTTTTTTTTTTTTACTGCTTATTTCAAAATGAATCAAACTGATCCTAACACCCCACAGTGATGCTTAAACCAAAGCAGAACAGCCCCTCAAAAAATGCACAAAATACAAGAAATGCACAAAATACAAGAAAATACATTTTAAAATACGGTATACTAAAATTAATTTAAAAAACATAAAATGCAGCAAAATGTGTACTGTACATCTATTAGTGCGGTATTTTGTTTGACTTTTAAAAAATGACAGCCCTTTCCCGCTGGATAAAAATATATCTGTCTTTTCTAGTTGCATTTAAACTTTTATTTTTATACTGTTCTTAGCTGTGGCTTCCTGTTTCCTGTGTGCCAGGGGATGGACGCCCTCCCAACACCGCGGAGACAGACAAACAGAAAATGATGGGGGAATAGCATTTTCTGCATTCTCTTTGATTGGAAAAGGAACCTGGCTCTCACCCGGAGTTTGCCTGGTGGTCTGACACTCGCTTTCCCATGGAATGCAAGGGCAGGCAAAGGCACTGGGTGCATGGAGCACTCAGGCTGCCGCAACCCCCCATCCTGTTCCTGGAAGCACAGGTTACCCTGCTAATTGCGTAGTTGTTGTTGTCGCTTTTAAAAAATGGAGTGAAGAACTGGCGTGTGCTAGAAATGATGAGATAAGAAACTGCGTAAACGAACCCAGCTACAAGGATTTAAACGGTTTGGATTGAGAGGGGATTTCATTCAGTGAAAGAGACGATGGGGAAGGGGAGCCCACGGTTTGCTTATATCAAAGTTTTTCTCTGCATTTATGATACTGCATCCCTCCCTGGAATGCAAGTTTTAAAAAACAACAACACTGTACAAGTGAGGAGGGAAGAAATTGGGATATAAATATAGAATTTGACAAAACTGGAACTGTGTGTGAGAGAGAAAGGAACTGAGAGGGAAAGGGGGGGGAATGCTACTCTTTGAAAATATGGAGCAAAGTTCTCCTTAACTTCCATTATCCACAAAGGAATATGTTTGAGACAAGGACAGTTGGCCATAAGTCAGCGGCAGGGAGGAAAGGAGTCTACCAGCTGCGGGAATAGAAGCTTTTGGATTAACTATTTGCAGTCTGGATTCAGACCTTCCTAGGCTGGAAAAATGGCGAAGACAGCTTATTTATTGGGACAAAGTGCTGCAGTGACTTTTGGAAACTGAGATACCTGCTTCTCCCAAGGCATGATGGGACCCATCAACAGTTGTAGGAATGAAGGATATAGCACAGTGGTTCCCAACCTTTTTTTGCCATGCCCCACCTAAGCATCTCTAAAACCCTGACCCCCCCCCATGACATATAATTCTTATTATTCAAAAAGTGAACTATTCACGTGGAGAAAGCTATTAACTTGATCTAACTCATTCTTGAATTGGCCCCCTTAAAAATCAAATTGCCCCCCCCCGTGGGGCGTGTGCCCCACATTGGGAACCATGGATATAACATATGTACGAGAAAACACCATGGGAAAAAACTGTCACGTGCAGGAAAGAAATATAAATCACTTAATATACCAACACAAATGAAATCAAAAGATTGTAGCTATTGTATAAGGGATTATTATATCCAAATGGAATGGAAAAATGTAGAAGACTGAAGTCATCAAATCTAGCACACGGGGAGGACAGTTTGATTAAATTCTATAATTTGACATTGGAATAGCTAGCATTAATAATTGTATTAATCGGATAAAATTGGTATTGTTAAGTATTGTTAAGCCTATCATTAGCAGCTGCTTTTGGAACAACATACTTAACAAAAAAATTAAAAAATCACTATTGGGAGATCAAGAGACCGAAAGGGTTTCGTTTTGTGCATCCCCACTACATTGCAGACACGAGACATTTGTTGGTTGAATCTCCTTTATGATTTTCATTATGGTAGCAGTGACCCAGACCCTCACTGAGCGGGGTTGCTCACTACGTGGTCTGATTCATGTGGGCAAAAGGTTACCAGGAATGGCTCGGTGGAAGAAGATTGGAAAAAATTCAAAGATTATTTACAGAAATACTGTAAAATTAATGAATGCTAGAAAAATGTTGGAATGAAGTTATATGGCTTTAGCAGAAAGGTTATAAGGAATTAAGTATAAATAGATTTTTTAATGTATTAAAGGGAAAAAATAAGGTTAGAATAAGTTAAGATAAATTACAGGACAGAAAACTGAGGAAGATGGAAAGCATTTGCTGAAACAGTTAATTGAAGTGGAATACAAAAAGGGAGGTGTGAGGAGGTCGTGGAAACAAGTGAATGAAAGATAAGATATTGAAATTATGGATGTGTTTTAAAGAGTGTTTGTTGTGTTTTGTTAATTCAATGTTTTAGTGTCAGTGTTACGTAGTGTTTTTGCTTTTGTATTGTATTGTATTCTTTTGTTGAATTCTTTTTTTTTCTTTTATAGTCTTTAAACTGTTAATAAATATTATTATTTTTTTTAAAAAAAAAGATTACCAGGAATGGCATGTGTGGGACCAAACACAACAGTCCAGATAATATAAATGGGGCAAAGTCATACGATGGAAACCTAGAGGCCTTGCCTCCTAATCTCAGATATTGTTCTGTCTAGTTTCTTTGTCGTCTACACATGATCAAATGCACTGCTGTATTATTATTCCTTCCCCTATTGCTGGAAAATAGGATCTGGGACTGAGTCCAGATGATCTCAAGATTCAAAATACACCCTAAGTAAAAAGGAAATAAAAATGTTCTTTTAGAACAGTGCTTTGGGATAGCATAGTTATTTTACTATATTGCCACCTAGTGTCTGAAGCTAGAAAAGCAATGATTCTGCATGTATCATAGGGCTAATAGGCAAATACTAATTTATTAACTGAATTTTATTGTGTTTTCCCTAATAAAGGTTGTGTAGCACTAGAGCATTAAGGCCTCCTCTCTCCCAAATTGCCTTGATATATGTGAATCACTCAGTTTAAAGAGGATCTCCATACGAGAAGGAACAAAATCAATAACAGCATCTCATTTGTTACTTCAATAACATCTTATCTAGGTAAAGGTAAAGGGACCCCTGACTGTTAGGTCCAGTTGTGGATCACTCTGGGGTTGCGGTGCTTATCTCGCTTTATTGGCTGAGTGAGCTGGCGTACAGCTTCTGGCGAACCAGAGCAGCACACGGAAACTCCGTTTACCTTCCCGCCAGAGAAGTATTTATCTACTTGCATTTTGACGTGCTTTCGAACTGCTAGGTTGGCAGGAGCTGGGACTGAGCAATGGGAGCTCACCCCGTCGTGGGGATTCGAACCGCCGACCTTATGATCGGCAAGCCTAAGAGGCTTAGTGGTTTAGACCACAGCGCCACCCGCATCCCTAACATCTTATATACATAGAGATTATTGGCTGGATCACTACTGTAAAGCTGGCCGGTTTCTAGTCTGAATGCGTTACTAGTTTTATTAGAAAACTATGTTTATTGACAGACAGCTCTTGTAAGGCTGTGTGGTAATATGCTTTCTGTGTAGTATAGGCGTTAGATAGCTTCATTGCAAGCTGCACTATTTGATGGTGAGAAAAGTTGTTTATTTTTTTAAAAAAGAATGTTGAATGACTCAATACATAGTAACAGATGTAAAGAATAGAGTACTGGCCATGAATCAAGGAGGTATGTTTTTGTGTTCTCACTTGGAGATTTTGGGTGGCTTTGGGCAAATCTGAATCTCTCTGCCTATCAATATCACAGGATTTCCTCAATCCATGTATGCCATATTTTGCTCTATGGAGGAAAGTTGTAGTATATAAGTTTTAACACATCTCTTTGTATGTAGTTCTGAATGAGTAAGGATTGGAATGGACGGTGAAGACAGAGGTGGTGATGGTTAACCTTCACCATAAGTGCAGGCTGCAACATTTTATTATTCCAGATGTAATAAAATACAGGATCTAGCAGTGTGTTGTGATAGTTTATGAATATGTGGCTGGTGAGTTTATTTCTAACCAGGCTGAAAGGTTCTGTATGTTTTACTTGGACCCACAAAGACACCAGAGCCTTCAGTCATTCTTCCCTGTGCAGTCATAATCCCACGGAGGAAGAGAATGGAGCCGCACCCAGTGATTCCTCCATGACTGTCATGGCCACACCACCCACACATTGGGGAGCTGCTCCACATAGGGCTCTAAATCATGGGAGAGGGGGTCACCCACAATGTGTAGAAGAAGCACCTTTCTCCTCATTGTGGGGTGGGAAACCTTCAAGGCTGTGACTGGGGAGCAGAGTTGAGGGGTGCAGCTGCCACTCTCTTTCACCATATGGTTGTGGGTCGCATGGAACACACCTGAAGGGGGCTTCCAGCTACTCAACATACACCATACACCACCAGGTTCAGACCAGCTCTTCTCCCCTTCTACCTTGCACCCAGTAGTCCTTTCTCTTATCATCAGTGGTGATTGGTGTCCATTGGGACTAGGAGGGTAGAAAGTGGGGAGGCCAATGACACTCTGAGCTGGAGTCAATGAGAGGCAAAGTCAACCAATTCTACAAGGGCAAAACTGAAAATAAGGCCGTGGAAATGGAAAGGCAGTGCCGCCTCCTGGACTGATTGTCAGAAGGCAAGCTGGCAGAGGGCAGATTGAGCTTGGTGGCGCATTGCCTCGTGAACCCTAATGGACCAGCCTCCCCGTGTGCCTTAATGTCTTCCCAATTCTGAGCATTGCTGGTGGTTCCTTGCTGGAGGGAGCAAGACAGCAAGGAGCTTGATACAGTGAAAGCACAGCTGTGGAGTCAATCCAATGTTTTCATTGCTGAACTGGCACCACGTCGAGCTCCCTGTTGCCTTGCCCCTCCCCTGCTCCTTCTCAGGGACTGGTAGGGATTTGTGGCATTGGGGATCTCTGCCTGTGCCACCCTGCCAGCACACAGAGTGATAAAGCAATACAACAAGAGGATGAGGATGATGAATTTATTAAATTTCTATACCACCCTTCATCCGAGGATCACAGGTAGTTTACAGTATAAAACCCCCAAATACATAACATAGTAACAAACAAAAACCATGCTCCCTCCCGGTTAACAGGCTATAATTACCGGTAATTAGCCAAAGGTCTGGGAGAAGAGGAGTGTTTTTGCCTGGCGCCTAAAGATGTGTAGCCAAGGCTCCAGGCAAGCCCAGTGGCGTAGCGTGGGTTGTCAGCACCCGGGGCAAGGCAAGTAATTTGCGCCCCCTAACCCATGGATTTTAGCACTGACTTTAGCACTTCGAGTGCAAGCGCGCCCCCCCCAGATGTTGCGCCCGGTGCGGCCGGCCCCCCCTGCACCCCCCACGCTACGCCACTGGGCAAGCCTCCCAGGGGAGACCATTCCACAGATGATAATGCTATATACCAACAGCAGTGAAGAAAAAGCACAGATTTTGGAAAATACAAAGAGAAAAAAGTAAGTTTCACTTACTGACGTTCCTAAGTATTTTATGTCCTTTAAAGTTCCTTTTATGGGCATGAACTAGGAATGGAGGGTGAATTTGTTCAGTTGATGTGAAGCCGACTCCAAACTCTGAAATGTTTGTGTGGATGTCATATTGTTGGCACGGCTTGGGCAGCAAATTATTTTAGTTGTGATATTATTGCTACTAGAGGGAGGACTGGACAGTTTGCAGGGCAGGCCAGAGGCTTTTACACTTGAAGTACTCCTGTGAGCTAAGTAGTGTGTCTGTGTGTGTGTGTGTGTGTGTGTGTGTGTGTGTGTGTGTTGCAGTTCACATTAATTAAATATAACCCTGAATTATGTTTCCCCCTACAGCCATGGTTGTCAATCATTTCCTGACTTTCAGGACCTTGGAAATATCCACTGTGTAACTCGTCCTTGGGGGATAATGTTAACCTGATTGTTTTATCTATTAGAAAACCAGGCTTGTTTTGTCATCTTCACCAGGAATGTCAATCAGCATATTCCAGACTGCTGGGTGATGCTTGGATTTAGTTATAACCCAGCACAACTTCTTCTACATTGGTTGAATTATGGTTGATTTATTGACACTTGAATCCAAAGAACTGTGCAACAAGTTCACTGAGCCTAAGGAGGATTTAATGTTTTCAGACAATAACACACTCTCCCCCATTGTCAAGAGCAGGTCAGGAATAACTCACAAGGTGTCAGTGAAGTTAACTCTTTATTCAAAGAGCAAAACAGCTCAAGCCTAGTGAGCACAGCAACTCTAGATCTTGCCCCAATAAGGCAGCTGTGAGGACTGAAGGTCCCTGCCTTCCCACAGTTCCCTAAGCCTCTTCCTTCCCCATGTCCTTCCCAAGGAATCTGAGACTTCATCACCTTATCTGTCTTTGCTCTGCCTTCTTCATACCTCTCCTGGTTCTAGGAGACTAGTGGGGAGGGGAGCTTGTCACAGCAGCAGGAGGAGACCCCCTGGCTTCTTCAGCAACCTGCCTCATCTCTGCCTCTTTGCCCCCTCCCTCCTCTTCTGCTTCTGATTCCTGACTGCTCTCTGCCACAGTGTCTTCCTGCTCACTAAACCCTGTTCCCTCTTCGGCTTCTGACACCTCTTCCTAGTCTGCTCTCTCTTCTCCCTCTGGCCACTCATCATTGTCCCACCACCAGTCCCCAGACTCTGAGCCTTCTTTCCCTGGGGGTTCTTCCCAGCCAGTCCATGGTACCCATGCTGCATGGCAAACGGTTTCTGGAGCTGGGCCATTTTAGTAGCAGTTTGCGATGTGGCATATTTTGGTAAGTTATGTTACATGTTACAGCACTATGTATACATGATCTCAAGAAGTCATTTGGAAAGCTGCCAACTTTGATTCAAGAATTCAGAAGTAGTTTGGGATGTAGTAGTTTTTGCTCAGCTCAAAGAGGGGTGGGGTGTAGTCCAAAATCCCATTGGGCTAATGTATTTATATGAACGTAAGCAGATTTTTGAATCCTTCCAAAGGTCACAGTTGATGGAGATAGATAACTTTGTGTGTTTGTGTGTGACTTTTCTCATCACCATACTCATTCTGAATGCATCCTGGAAGTTACAGCCCTACAGTATACCCTTTATATGCGCTTTATTGAGCAGTTTTTCCTTTGCTCTTTTTCCTTTTTTTTTTAGTTCAATGAAAATGCTCAGAATGTCAGTTGCTTCAACCACCTTGTACAAGCTAACGTGAGAAATAAGAAGAAGCTGAAAGAAGCCGTCAATAAAATCTCAGCAAAAGGGATCACCGATTATAAAAAAGGCTTTAGTTACGCCTTTGAACAGCTGCTAAATGTAAGTGTGAGCAATCTGCTCCCTTCATATGGTTCATATGAAGTTCATACGGTTGTACTATGCTGACAGAATGCATTGCTATTACTGAACAAGAGTTTCCCCCCCTTTCCCCTTGATGGTATTTTGCTAACAGATGTATCCTAGCAGAGGAGTCCCTCTGTTTCCAGTCCATCGTTTCCTTAGGTAATCTGGTGTCTTTTTCTGAAGCAAACGAGAAGTGTGAATGATAAAAAACAAATGTTATTAAGCCAAAAAATAAATGTACCTCTGAGACTTGACTGAGCCATAGTTTTCTGATCTGCATATGTGGATGTTTAAGAACAAATATCTCTCTTTCGCACTTACACATTTGCCATGCTATATATCACTGTATTTCATGTGTATCCACAGCAAACTCACAACACTTTAAATTGTTGTGTGAAGTTATCTACAGTGGCTCCCCATTTTTCTGTGTTGTAGGGAGGTTCTTTCTGTTTGTGCTTCTCTTTCAATAAGTACAAGACAACATAAATAGGCTTAACCGGGGGTGGGGTGGGGGTTGAAGAATGAGAATCCTAGTAAGAAAAATTACATTTAAATGAAGGTAATTTGCCTACCTTCCCCAACCGCTATCTCTCCTTCCCACTTTTCTATCAGTGTGTGGGCTGATATGATGTTGCTGACTATAATGACATTTCTGCAGCTGCAGTGATTGGAGGAAGGATCAGAAAAAAGCAGCCTGTTCTATTTACAGAAGCCATTCACTGCCCTTTTAAGCTGCTGTCCTTACATTAGATGAGGCTTCATCATTGTGAGAGGCCCATGAATGTCGAGAACCTGGGCGGGGGTGAGGCAGACTCATCTTCTGTTCTTAGCGTTTTGTAACTTTCCTGAGCACAATTTGGAGAGTTAGGAAATAATGAAGATGAAGAGGCAGGAGAATTAAGTTCAAAAGTGATGATGGATTAGCCCCAAGATGTATTTGTTGTTAACAGTAAGTGCAGCTGCTTCAAAGCAATAGAACAGCAGAAGGAGCTTATGTAAGCAGGAACCAAGGGAGCAAGAACAGCTTGCGCCAGTAGGGATGTCCATGCACGGGCCTTGTCCCACAAAATGTTCTGTAGGAATATGCATGAATAGTTTTGCAGGGACGTTAGTGTCAATTAAGATAGTATGTGAACGATAAACATGTGTAGCTGTTCATTAAAAAGTGGGGAGGAAACATACGGGGAAACAACTGTGGTCAGTTTCAAGGCTCACTAATAGGGAGTGCTGTATGGTCTGGAAAAATGAAAGCGAGCGCCCATGATGATATAATAAGTGTTACCAACCTTAACAAGAGCAAGACAAATGGTGGCGTCCACATGTATGTTTATGATTTAAGCAAAGCAATACAGCCCTTTCCATTGCCTCTGATAACCAAATTGTTTTAAATAATCCTAAATGCCTGCATTAAACATAAATGTAAAACACTGCAGCTGGCAGTTATTTTTAGTCATCCTAATGTGTTAAAAGAGTTATTTTCTTCTCATCTAGGAGAAAATTGCTTTCAAAATATATAGCAGAGTTAAAATAAGTATTTTTAATAAAGCCATTAAAAGGGTGAGTTTAAAAGGAATAAGGTTGTTTGTGAGTCATTTTGCTACCCACTGTTCCTCCACACATCGACAAAGAAAACCTTCTTTGGAATAATAAACTTTTGATTTGGCAGTTCAATTTAATTTTTGCAGTGATAACTGGAGGAGGATGTTCCCTCCTAGTCACTTTGTAAGCCTGTTGTAATTTTAAATAAGATAATTTTATAAAGTATCAAGTGCTTCAGCAGAATTTTCTTCTTTAGGATCAATAGCAAATTCTCCATGCATTAGAGACGTGTACCAGGCTACTGTTCACAGGATTTAAGTTGACATTTCAAATTATTTTCTTAGGATGTGCTTAAACAACTCTCTTTTAAAACTGCATTACTCTCACTCAAGCTGTAAAGTACTCAGCACTTTGGATCCTACATGGGGAATAAACTATTGCTATTGTCCACAAGAGGAGAGGAAGAGTTGTGGTTTTCCCATTTTCTCTTGTGTTGAGTAAAGGTGCAAGGCAATTATGCTACTTTTGAAATGGACACCCTACTCAGTAGCATCTGCCCAGGAAGAGATACATAGCTACTCATTATTCCTAAACAGTTTATGGAGAAAACAGAAATCTAGTGTTGGATCTTCCAGTAATTTAATATTATTAAACTGCTGTGGGTCAACTTTAAACTATGCAGGAATAGAAGCCTATGTCTAAAGTAGACCCAACAGTAAAGTAAAGGGTCAATACACACTTAGTAAATCGTTTTACATGTGCTGATTACTTGATCGGTAAGTCACATTCAAAATACTACTTAAATATATTGTAAATGAACCTAGCCATGTTCTTATGTCCCCAGAAAGGTGATGCCTCCATAAATTACAGCCTAAAATTTACTCAAATCAATGTGATTTGCAGGACAAGTCCCCTTTTTAAGGGTTTATGCAGCACAGTTGATGTCAATGCAGGATTTCCCCCTTTTATTTATTTTATATTATCAGACGTCCGAAGTAATATACTGTAATGCAAGTTGGAACCTCCATGCATTTTTTATTTCTCCATGAATGTTTTATTTCTGAATCAGAACCACTGTGCTAGCATTCTTAATATAAAGGTTTGGGGTTTCTTTATTCGCATTTATTTGGTAAAGCGATACTTAAATCAAGGATGGGGAACCTGGGGTGCTCCAAGTGTCACTGGAGTCCACCTCCCATCAGCCCAGCTGCCAAGCCCAGTGACTAGGACTGGTGGGAAGAGAAGTCCAGCAACATCTGGAAGCCATAGGTTCTCTACCCCTGATTTAAGTGGAAAATCTTAAATAGGAGACATATTGGTACTAAGCATAAGTTCTTAATTCAGAAGTAGAATTTAATATTTTTCTCCATAGTAATGAATTGATAGTCATTTCATTGGTTAATCAATAAGTAGCTGGTTTACAACTTTATTTATCTACATTTTTGTCCCTTCCTCTCTGGCTGGCATCTCCCCACTTTTACCCTCACAACAGCTCTGTGAAGTATATTCGACTGAAAGCGAGTGACTCACCCAGGTTACCCAGTCATCTTCATGGCTGAACAGAGATTTCAACTGGATCACCCTGGTAGTAGTGGCTGGTGGGGTGGGGTGGTGTTTCTCACCTGGCTTCCCAGTGTGGGGATTCCTGATGACAACCAAGAGGGAGAGAGGGGGCAGCAAGGAGGTTGGTGCACTGCAGGTACAGTATTGGAAGCATCTGATTGGCTCTGTTGTTGCAAGTGACTGCACCGATCTCCTCACTGCTGCAAGCTTCCTCCTCAGTTACCAGCAGTGGCTTCTGCATTAAGAAGCCAGGTGAGCAACTCTACCCTGCTAGCTGCTATTGCTACTGGTCTACCCCACCTAATATCCACTAAATTATGTGGATTTGAGCCAACACACTGTATTGGAGCCAGACTTTATTACATTTAGAGGAGATTGACTTAAACCAGTGGAACTTAATTTAGTCACTCATAATTATCATAGTCATCCATTACACTGGGTCCATTATGGCTAAGTTGGATCCAACCCAATATGTACATGATTAGAATGGAGGTCAGGACAGCTATTTCCCCCATGAGGTGTGTGGATTCCAAGAGTGGGAGGGAGCACTATAACCTATTTTTCTCAGTCACCTTCCAGTCAAACTATTCATGCAATCTCGAAATAAATTTCCCTCATTGGGCTTGCAAAATGAACCACTTCATAGCCTTCCATGTGGAAGCCAATGTACGCAGTCAGTAAGTCAAACACTCTAAATAGGAGAGCCCCCAAACAATTTGCCTGCTGTCTTTGGCAAAAATGTTGGATGGTGTATGTACAAATCACAAAAAAATGAAGTACTTGCTTCACATGCCCATTTATATACCTAACAATGTGAAAGATGAAATATATGGAAAAGCCCCCTTTAGAAATTTGTTTCTGAGGGCTGCATTACACCACTGAACATTTCGTTATTTAGTTTGATGAATCATAACTGGAATCATTTTGCAAACCACTTTGAGGTTTTATTACAATCAAATGACATATAAATTTTGTGAAATAAATAAATAAAAATGCCTGTCTTTATCTCTTCCAGCACAGCCACAGTGTCTTCAGAGCTAACTGCAACAAGATTATAATGTTATTTACTGATGGTGGTGAAGAAAAAGCACAGGAGATTTTTGACAAATACAACAAAGAGAAAAAAGTAAGGTTCATTTGTTGAAGTCCTCAAGTGTTTTATGTCCTTTAAAGTTCCTTTTATAGGCATGGAATGAAGGAGAAATTTGTTCAGTTAGCATTTCATGCGAACCTACCTAATTTGCAGTCCCTTAACTAATACACAAACCAAAACACAGCTGTCCCTCTCTGAATTTTGCTATACAATTCTCCCACCAAAAAAGCATATTTTTGATTTTGCGCTCAAAATTAGTGAAAATAATGCATTCAGTTTTGCTTAATACATTATTAGGGATATGCATAAAAATGTATATGGATTTTCACACATACATTTTTAATAAAATCACAAACTGATATAGTAATGGGATGAACTGACTGAAGAACTGAGAGAAAAAAGGGGGAAGCAAAATGGCTGGTTTTTCCATCCCTGGCATGAGTGATTTTAAATAAAAGGTTTTGGGTTGTCCTTTATATATTCTATATTTTCATAAGCTCATAGTGCTGTGTTACTTACAGCAAAGGATATACAATACAATGCACTTAAAGAGCAAATAGCAAAGTACACTTTTTGCTTATAAATTCTATGATAAAATGTAGCAAGTCAGTTTCTAATAACTACCATGTATGGATTAAATTTCGCACATTGCTGTAATGTTAGTCAGAGACCATTCAAGTCTCTTATAAACTCTTCAGTGAGCCTTGAGCATGTTGAGATTGGTTCCTGCAGACAAAATAGGGAAGTAGTTAACTGCATAAGTCATGCAGGTTCTGGAATGACTCATGGATAGCTATGCAGTTTGGAACCTATACAGATAGCAGCAAACAGGGGGCCTATTTTTCATGGCATCCTGTATGTTAAACCTCTAGCATTTCCAGTTAAATGAAATGGTAAACTGGGAAAGGTGTCTGACTGAGATCTTGGAGAGCAGTCTTGTTTCCTCCTCCTCCAGTGTTGATCCTAGCTAAAAATTGCCAATTTTCACCATTCTACCTATCAGAGATTGCATCTTTTAAAATGTCACTGAACTCTCTTAGATCCATCATTGCATGTGTACAAAATTTCACTATAACTTTAATATCTTGAGTCAATATACCTGCCTCCAATATCAGCTTAATACCGCATTATATGCCATTACAGTTTGATTTGATGCCAAACTGTGTTAGGATCCAGCTATTGGCTGCAATGGAAAACACATATATATTAACAAACAGTGTATGCACATGTGTGTATGTTAATATATGCATGTATATAGTATAGTATAGTGCTTTCAAACTGCTAGGTTGGCAGGAGCAGGGACCGAGCAACGCGAGCTCACCCCGTCACGGGGATTAGAACCGCCAACCTTCTGACTGGCAAGCCATAGGCTCTGTGGTTTAGACCCCAGCACTACCCGTGTCCCTTGCCATGTGGATGCTTGCTCCTTTGGGAAGAAGAAGATGTCTCTGCTGCCTTTTTGTTATACCACTTGATGCAGTGGTACTCCAAAACTGAAAAGGGAGTCTCAAGGGCTTCGGGCTGAAGGAGCCAGCATTTGTCCATAGACAGCTTTCCAGGTCATGTGGGCAGCATGACTAAACCCTTCTGGCACAACAGAACACCGTGACAGAAACCAGAGCGCACGGAAATGCCGTTTAGCTTCCCGCCTGAGTGGTACCTATTTATCTACTTGCACTTTGACATGCTTTCGAACTGCTAGGTTGGCAGGAGCTGGAACAGAACAACGGAAGCTCACCCCGTCGCGGGGATTTGAACCACCGACCTTCTGTTCGGCAAGCCCAAGAGGCTTAGTGGTTTAGACCACAGTGCCACCCGTGTCCCTATAGTATAGTATAGTATAGTATAGTATAGTATAGTATAGTATAGTATAGTATAGTACAGGTAAATCTTTCTGTTGGTGGAAAAATAGCAACCAAGCCTAATCAGCTGTGTAGAATTAATTCATCAGTGCTCATTCAATTATTCAATCTTCATTCCTCCATTGAAATTTGGCAATTTTCACCAAAATTCCATTGAAATGCTTTTTGTTTTGTTTTGTTGCAAGCATGGCTGTTTAAATTAGTTTTTGTTTTTCCTTGTGCTTGTGCTTTTGCTGCAAAACTATTTGGGTTTTTCACAGAGTGTCATCTTTTCTGTGACTGTCCAAATGAATATCGTTTGAGAGAAGAGATTCTGTATAAATTGGATTAATGAGTGTAACATCTGTTCACTGAATGGTATCTTTCACTTTTCCTGCAAAAGAAAAATCTGTTTTAGATGTTTTAGGAAACTAAGCTATACTTTGTTATTTAATTATTCCCAAGATAAAGATAGTAATTTTTCAGCCACCAGATTATATATTTTATGCCTATACTTGTTAATCTGTTAGTAAAGAACATTAATTAAGAATGTACAGAGGAAGCCCTAAAGTAACATGCATTACAAGTATCATCACACTATAGTGGGAAGGCTGAATATGGAAAAAAGGCTAGATCAAGTCCAGAGTGGGAAATGTGTGATTTCTTTTTCTTTCTTTTTTTAATGCTGCCCCGCCACCTCCCACATTTTGGCATTGCATGTTCAGCCTAATCTGCAAATGCCAGTTTGGGGTTTCACAAAGGGGGTGGGCAGAGATAATGCCGACAGTAACATAGAATCATAGAATGGTAGAGTTGAAAGGGACCACAAGGGTCATCTAGTCCACCCTGGCAATGCAGGAATCTTTTGCCCAACGTGTAGGGCTCAAACCCATCGTCCTGAGATTAAGAGTCTCATGCTCTACTGATTGATCAATCCCAATTATGTTTTATTGATTTTGTACTATTTATTTTTACTATACTTATTGTATTTATACTCAGGAGCAGCCAAGCATGGTGGCGTGTAGCTGTATAGCAATCTAGATGACAGCATTGTTTCCTCTTGCCTGGACGATGCAGGGATGGGCAGGTGCGCTAGTGGAGCACTTCTGTCAGCCCACCTGCACAGCTCTGACCTCTCTGGCACTGTGCCCTACCCCTTCCCTGTCCTTGTAAGGGGCACCAGCGCCACTGTTTGGAGGGCGGCATCACAGCCATTCCTGCTTACACTGTTTTCACAAATGCCTGAGGTAGCTCACAACAGTCAACAAAGCAAACATATCATAGTTCTCAAATCCACCCCTGTATTCTTCTGAAGTCCTTCACTGATGTACCGTACTTCTCCAGGGTACTGGAGACTGGCAGATGGATGGATGGATCCAGCAGCATGAATTAGGAGTTAGGACCTTAGTGTTGCAATAGGTTGAAGAAGGAGGAGGAGGAGGAGGAGGAGGAGGAGGAGGAGGGAGGGAGGATCTTATAATAATAAAATCCCCCAGGAGTTTTGAAAACATTCACGTTCCCAGTGGCATCATTTGATACACAGGGGTGTCCAAATTTGGGAATTGAGCTCATTTAAAAAATGAACTCTCTTTCTTTAAACTAAGAAAGAACAGAAAAAGCTTTTATCCCTGAGTTCAATATTGAGCTGAGAGCTTTCCCATCATTTACAATTGCGATAATGACTTTATTCAGCATACTGCAAAAATTAACAGTTAAAAAAGGAAGTTTTACTGAAAATTGATAGGTGCAAGTTTAAATCTGTTTTAGGAAAGCAAAAGAAGTTGCTTATTCACTTTAGATATTCTAGATTTTATTTGCATTTATTGAACTTTCAAAGTAACCTTTGAGCAGAATGCTCATTTTGCATTACGACTTCTAGGCATCATGTATATTTTTACGACTAAACAATGCACATTGAATTAGGGAATTCATAAAACTTAATCAGATCTGGGACCTGTACCCTATCACTGATAGCACCAGAAGAAGTGTTTAATTAAGTCCCATGTTTCTACAAGATAGCTTTTTGCTATTCATTAACTTTGCCAAGTCATGTATAAGGAGCAATCGCAGGGAGCTTGCAGCTTTCTAGTGCCCTGTGCATTCATTTCCACTACTAAAAGTGATAACTAGAAAAGGCATTAACATCCTATACTAAAAATTTCATTGCCAGCAAATGCGAGACCTCTTCAGGTAAAGTTGCAAAGGGCACCTTTGCCCTGCCCACTTGATGCTTTGTCCATTTAAGCTGAATGTCAGAAGAAGTCTGCTGTCTGGTTCTTATATGGTTACCAGTTCGAACAGTTGTTTGCCACTTTGCTCATTCCAGGGGACGGATGACTTTGCTAGGAAAAGTAACCAGATCAGTTGCTACGTTTGTGTAATTTCACTATTCTGACAATATTGGAACAGCACTGGAAGGATTCACTGGGAAAACAGCAACTTCATCACTCCCATAATGTAAATGGCAACCCTAGATGTGTGATGTGATGCACAATGGTCAGATGTATGCTCCAAAATGACAATCTGTTGCACTGTGAAATCAAATGACCCTGGACAATTGTACTTATATTTAAAGAGCACCCAGGTGAATCGCTCTCTTCCCATCCTAAATTGCAAAGTTTATACTTTGGCACAGCTTTTCTGTATTTGATATGTGCATATTAATTTACCTGTTTATTTTAGTTATTTTTGTTCAGCGCCTTAATCAAAGGCAGCTAACAAATGTGAAGCAACAGAACCTTTAAAGTATCAATAAATAAAACAATTGGCAACAGAAAGCAAATTTAATAGCAGCATCAAGTCAGGTTGAAAGCAGAAAAGTGCCAGATTCGGGGGCACTTATGCTTATGCTGGGCTGTTTGGGGTGTATGTACATTTTGTTATCTGGCAGCCCTACCTAGGTACAAAATACTGTAAAGCCTTGTGCAAAATATAGTTATGAATCCATGGGACTGAGCGTATTCACAATATGCTTCATTCACAAGAACTGGTAACAGGCAGTAGAGCAAAGATTTAAGCGCTGAAAGATGAAAGGCTAGCTTACATGCATTGCAACTACTTGAATCACAATCAGTAGGTCTGCAAATTTCTAAAGATTCCAGGAATGAGCGTGACACAAAGTATCTAATATGCAATGTCTAAGTGAGACATGACATCACTGAACTGCCTCGTGTGTGTGTGTGTGTGTGTGTGTGTGTGTGTGTGTGTGTGTATCTGTCCCTCCCTCCCCCCCTTAAAAGCCTGGCCTAATCCTTCCATAGTTGCCACTTTCGAGTATTTTAGAGGTGGGGGCATTTTATAGGTCCATGTCCTTCACACATGAGATACACTTAGCAATTATTCCATGAGCATTTTTTGTGCCTTTAAGATGTAGAAGAAATTCTATGGTTACAATGATTATGGAATACTCCTGTTACTGCATAACAGCAACAGTATTTTCTATGAACATATTGGATAGTTTGTGTCAGTATTAGAATATCTTGTGTCTCCTTGTTGCTTGGAACTGATAAAATTGCATCTTCCAGCAATGTTTGCATATCACGTGACATTGCCTACTCAGTTTTGCTTACATTGTTTTGTTCAACCTGACTTCTGTTTAACCTTCAAGTTGACAAGTTAGAAGAAAATAATAAACATTTTGTGCTTTCCCCGAACATCTAGGCTATGAGAAGTGTCCCTATAAATTACTGGGTTCATCCTTTTTAGCTGGCATATGGTTATATTTAAAGTTGTTTTCTGTCTCTATAGATAACTTGCACCATAAATCCCTGGAGTTTTATGTAACCAAATTAACTCTGAGTAGTCGAAAGAACATGATAATGACTCCAGTGCACACCATATCATTTCTGTATAATGATAATCTGCCTGTCGGTCTATCATCTATTCCAGGAACACCCAACATAGTGCCCTCCAGATGTTGCTAGACTACAGCGCCCCTCATCTGTCCCACAAGATCTGGAGGGCACGATGTTGGTTATCTTTGACCTATCCATTTATGTTGCCATGTTGACAATGTTATAGTCTTCTTTGTTGAATTTGAGTAGACCCTAGCAATTGCAGAAATGTGGAGCTGCATCCCATGTCTTCATCTGGATTCAGAACAGTTGGTTGTGATGCAAACAGAAAGGTCTGGCACACAGGGGACCAGCTATAGGGGGGCGGAAGGGGCTTCGGCCCCCTCAATATTTGTGAGGAGGGGGCTGAGTCCCCTGCCGCTGCTTGGTGAGCATGGGGCGCTGGGCAGGATCACCCTCCATGCTCCCCGTCCCTGCTGCCACTGGGAGAGCACTAGTGTACTGGGTGGGGTGGGACATGTCACATGATACTGGCTGCCCTCAGTATTGGGGGCAAGTCACTGCTGACACATGTGGGTTGCCTACCTTCTTCAGCTGAGAAGAACAAATTAGTGTGCACAAAGGCCTGTGACCATCCTGCCTTCTCTCCCAGCTGCCAAGCACAGCAAGGCTGCAGATGCGCCTGGGGCCATCCACTCTATAAATCCCCATTGATTGGCAGCCAAGGTTTGGACTAGTTTAGTCCTTGGTTTAGTCCAGAGGTTTGCAGCTGCCACCCTTTTTTTTTTAAAAAAAAATACTCAGCCCCCCCGCCCAGATATCTACCTTCTCTAAGTGAGCAAAAACAGAGACAAATTTGCATTCTTTTATATTTCCGCCTACATCCTACAACATCATAAAGAAAGATGTTGTAAATAGGCAGGCAAGCTGTGATCCGCTTCCTGGGCCTGCAGGGTGAATCCGAAAAGGGTTCCCCCAAGCCCAGGAAAACCCCTTGCCTCCAGCATGACCACCAGATCCAGGGGAAGCATGGTTGCTGTCCCACAACAGTGCCCAACCTGGTGGTCAGCGTCACCACACAGTACAAACAGCTTTTCAAAAATTTCTTCTCTTTTTGCTTTACACTTCCTCCGCTCCCTTATTTTCATTCAAGACCTCCCAATTGCACCAGAGGCTCCTACTGCTCCCCAGGATTGTCCCAGCACCCCCAAGGGGTGGTATCACCCACTTTGGGAAACGCTGAGGTTCAGTTGGAGCCCTAGTCTAACTGTAGTGCTAGGGCTCAAAACTGTTTGGGTTTTTTTAGTTTGCATTAGTATGCAAAAAGAGTTAAGTAATGATTCTCTGAAATCATTTGCAATGCACTTTATATTTGCAATGTATTTACCATGCTAAATATATGTGCACCCCCTGCCTGCTGTCTGTTTCCCTGTTGTATCTGTAGCATGTCAAAGCCATCGTTGTATGGCCAAGGTAAGGGATGGCATCTCCCAAACCAACCCAGGGTGCTTAGTGGAAGTGTAGTGTCATCATCAATCCAGATTTATTAGTCAACAGACCATAATATATGCCAAATGAAGGATAGGTCAAAGGAAAATATATTCTACAGATCTATTTTAAAACAACAATTCTATGAATCAAACATTGTAGGCTGAGCTTTAATAAAAATGTTTATCCACTGGCATTAACCCCATCAAGAAAAAAAAGAAAGCAGCAATTTATTGAATCTCCCAGGAAGTGTCCTTATTAAGGGAAACAGCAAGCATTCTCTTGTACTTATAAAAATTGCAATAAAAAAACATATGTGCAAGAGATTCAGTTTCACCCGAACCATTCTTTGAACCAAAAATGACATAGCATGACATCTAGTCAAATAGAAAAGGTTCTTATGTAATTGGGCAAAGATAATGGTCTCAAACTGGGAGTAATCCTTCACATTTAGCATACACAATCATGAGCCAAAAGAATTACAGATAGCATGTCAAGATCAATAGCTCAAATCCTTTACCCCAAAGAATGGCTCTCAGAAAAAAGTAGACCTTTTCCATGAAGAAGTAAATGGATCTGCTAATGTTAGAGCAGGATGGGAATTGACAGAACTATTAGGACAAAGAAGAAGTCAGTATCTTAGAGCCAATTTCCAGGACAGGTTTGTCAAGCATCACACTTTGAGGAACCCAAAAATCCTCTCAAAAAGTTGCTCATAATCTATGGAGGGATGGAAACAAGTAATACAGCCACTCTGTAGAAAAACTGGATTATTAACTTATTCTGAGATATCGGAAGATCTGCAAGAACAAGGGGAAAGGTGAATAATAATAAGTATAGTGTGTTAATTTGATTTTAGATGTAATAGTGGGAGTTCACTTACGTTTATATTAGAATTTGTGTGCAGGTTCACAGCTCAAAAGCACTCCACCATTGCGTCTAGACTGAACAATCTTGTTTGCAATTGCTGTGGGGAGAATAGTCCTTCCCTACTACTCATGTCTGCTGCTGCGACTAAAAGAGATTGGGGGTTTGTAGACAATAGGTGCTCCTTGGTCTTCCTTGCCTGCCCTGCTGTGACCATGGAGTCTGTTAAGAACTAGAGGGTGGGGAAGGAAGTCTTTTCCGTTTTCCTTCTCTGCAGCCCTTCTTCCAAGTTCTTGTTGGTTACTGGATTTCCTCTGGCCTAGGAGTGGAGTTAAGCTGAACGTAGAAAGGGAAGAGGGGCTCTGCCTGTCAAAACTTTACTGGTCAGAGACTGTAATTATAATAAAATCCTGGGTCACTGATTGTTAAGAAGGCCAGCCGTCTTGGAGAATGTCAGATGAGCCACTCAAAAAGTGTGCATTGTAATTGAATTTAAAATTCACCTAATTTGTCTATCACTTTGCAGAAACACATTTACTCATAAGAATAATTGCCTATCCTGTCTGCTTCTCATGCATACATTTATTTAATTAATGGCTTGTTGTGCATGTAATGTCATAGCATCTGGTGAATGACACAGATTAATTAAGCTTTCCTCTTCATAAAGCCCCATTAGCTGAAATTGGTCCACTAGTATGAATTGGGAATATTTGGCAGTCTGCAAAACTGATTAATCCAACACATGAGATAGCATTTTTACAAACATTTTTAATGTTCTGAGCCAAATTTATAAATCCTGATTGCTTAGTTCAAATAATTTAAACATAAGGGGAACCTAAGATAGGTATCAAAGAAGAAACCTGTGTCTGATTGTGGGGTGCAGTGTTTTTCCCCACAGAAGTGGACAGAGGCTTTTGGGTGAATATAATGGCTATTGAAGGGTGCTAGAATCCATGCACATTTACCATTTAAGTACCAAAAACATTGTGGGGCAGTGCCAGTTTGTTTAACCAATCTAAGCACAAATAAAGGTGCAATAATTAAAGATGCACATTTTTTTGTGCTTAAATAAATATTTGCTAATTTTTCAAACTGGTTTTGTAATTTCCATTTCTTACAAGACCCACCCATTTTGGTGCTTCATTTTGTATCTCTGTCATGAAGTAATGCATGAAAAATGCTTACGTTTTCTTGAATACTCACCATAATAAAGTGTTTCAGTTTATCGTATTCTTTACTGATTCTGACAGTAGCTACTTTCTTCTCCAGTGAACTGGATTGATTCCTTTGAAGGAATAAACATGGAAAACAATTGCTGTGTTTGAATGCAACACAAAGACATAGTTTACTGCCACATGAAATGAGCCTTGGCTTGAGTTTTATCTGAACTGGGACTCACTTGTTAGTGTAATGTTTGTCTAAGCAAGTCAGTAGCAAACCATTGTTTCTAGTCCTAGTTTGGTTGCATAAACCATAGTTTATGGTACCTGCATCTGCAGCTCCCTGAGAGGGGGCACGAGAGCCAGCTAGTGTTGCTAAACTATTGAGCTATATCTCAAACATTGTGTGGGAAGAGAAAATACACATAGATATGCAGGGGCCACACATGATTTTTTTTTAAATGTGCATTTACTATTATTTTGATAAGGCAAGAATAGTTCATGAATCCATGATCTACACTGATGTCTGAAAAACTGCTGTACTGTCATTATTTACCAGCAACCATTGGTTGTACTGTTAAGCAGCAAATGAAAATGGTTTCCTTTCTTTTTAAAATGTGGTTACAAAAGCTTTGAACCACCCTACGAAGATGGGCACTTGGCTTGCCACAGAACTTGTAAGGCTCCTGAGCCCTATCAGGAGAGGTATTTGGCATTGCCATCTTCATTAGTAGATATGCCAGATATTATATAAAGGCAAGACAGCTAATAAAATTTGGATATACTTTAGTCGAAGAGCAATTCTATCTGTCGTATTTGTTCTAGAAAATGCCATTTCACTGTCTTCTATCTGACACTGACTGTTTGAGGGCTGTTTGATGCTTTTATTTTTCTCCATGTGCCATTCCTGGATTAACAGGTTGAGATCACAGGTGGTGCAAATGGATTAATGAAAGAAGCAGAGAGAAAACTTTAATTTAGTATTGGTGTTGTAATGAATGCTATTTCCCCACTTAGAAACATGCCTCAGAAAAAGTGCCTAAGGGGCCATTATGGATTTTTAATGGGGATTATGTTTATTTTCTTTTTGAATGTTAGAACTCCAGATTCTCAGAACATTGAAGCCCTTCTCCATCCAATTTTGTCCTCTATACATTCTATGAACGTGTCGACGGGGAAGCGGGGCTGTTTGTGCTGGCCCACCACCCCTGTTCCCACTGGCTCCACCTTCAGATCTTTGTGGGTTCAGGAGATTTGAAGAGGGGACCTACATGCGTTCAGTTCCTCCATGCAATCAGGAATCTCACTTGAAAGTGCAAAGGTTCCTCTTCCAATGCACTGTGATCGGGAACAGTGAAGCTGGCAGGGACAAGGTCATTGTGGATGCGTCCAGCACGTGCAGCCACTGTTAATGACCCATCCCTTTGCCCCCTCCATACATTCCTGTAATGTGTGGAGGCAACTTCTGAAGAGCATAATCTGTGAACCTAATTGACACTGCATTCCTATAGAAGTGTATTCGGAGGCAAATTCCCTTGAGTTCAGTGGGAGTTACACCCAGGTGAGCGAGTATATGATCACAGACTAAATGCAGCTCAGAGGAGCACCTCTATGAATAGTCTTTGCTTCTCATGCTTGCTGAGTTTTCTTTAGTATACACTTTTATTAAATGTGAGAACTTTGTGTTGAAATACTGTGTAAGCATGGGTTTCCTTTGCATTTTCATTAACATGTTTTAGGTAGGAATAGAAAAGACCTTCCTCCAGTTTAATCTGGAAAGAGCTTCAGTAAAAACATTTATTTGAAAGATAGATAGAAAATAAGTAGTTACACCCCCTCCCCACAAATCCCAAGCTGAACTCATACCCCGCAAGTGTCCCAGAAAAGCTGGGACATCCCATTTTTTCCTGTGAGAGCACGATGGGCCTTCTGGTCACCGTGATCTTGCATGAATTCACACCAAGTTTTTCGGGGTTGTGATCTTCCACAGCACCCCAAAGCACACGTTCTGGGGTGCCGTGAAAACATAGCTCCAAAAAGTGCATCTTTTGGGCTCTGTGATCTTGCACAGGTCACATGACTCACAGATGGGAAGATGCATGTCCCAGTTTGGGTATTCAACATGTTGGAGGGTATGTGAACTGCTTTTTAACAGGTAAGGTCCTGTTTTTTTGCCAGTAGATGAATTCTCTCTTCTTTTTTAAGACTAAATGCAGCTTTCTGCGTTATATCTTTATTCTGAATATAAACAAATGGAAAAGAGAGGAGGATTTCTAGTTACCAACTATGTATGCTATTTATTACTGCTGTATTTAATACTGTAACACCCCCCCCCCAAGAATACTGTATAAAATTTCTTCCTTCGCCTTCGAAAGATGGGCTTTGATGGAAAGCTATTAATTACTGTAGAACATTGACAGTTAGGCTGAGTAGGCTATTGGGTTGTTACTATTATTGGAAAATTCTATCTCAGCTATTCTGCATCAAATCAAGTTGAAGGATGGCCTATATTTCGTCAGCTAAGATGTGATTTTCCTTCCACAGGCTGTACTCAGGCAAGAAACTTGAATAGATGACAGCCTTAAGCGAGTGGTCTGTGCAGTATGTTTTCTAGATGCTTGTTATTAAATATTTTCAGATTTGCATATCGAGGAAAAGACCCTTACTCATCTGATGAGCGGAGATTAAATCCTGCTGCTTTGGATGCAGGATCTTGTTCCTTGTTGGGAGTAGCATTGCCCAGCCAGTGCAGAATTAAACCCTAGCCTCTTGCCCATCAGTGATTGTCAGTGATGAGCAGGTGCGGTTTGGGGAAAACGGGCCTAACTGGACCCCCGTCTACAAAAGGTGAAGGAAAAGTGAAAGAAGACCCAGCCGTTTGCTCCGGTCCTCTGTCCTGCACAGAGGCTTGGGGGAAATGGCCGTGTCTTCAGGGCTTTTGCAGGAAGGCAGAAGCACATAGTGTCCTTTTCCCTTTTCTCCCTTCAGTCCCCCAAGACATACAGAGGAACTCAGGGTAGGAAGGGAGGCAATGCCAAACATGTGGGCCTCTGCTCTTTCATTTTGATTCTCAGTTCAGTATTTAGCAGTCCTTCTTCTAGTAAATTTGATTGTGGAGACAAGGGGTGAGGGGAGGGAAATGCTTGCTTTGCGACTGCATTCAGGATTTCTTCCTCAGCTGTATTCATATTAGGCAAATTACCTGCTATTGACACCTGCTGTCTGCACTTGATGCAGCTAAACTCGCACAGAGGAAAATTTAATTATAAGTGTGGACAGAGCCAAGCCATAAAAATGCCATTCTAGTATTTCCGGATAAATAGCCTTTTCTGTTGCATAAAAGAAAATGTACATTATGTTCAGAGTATGAAAGTATAAGATTTTTGCTTTTAGTGTACATTTTGCACATCAAATGGATTTTCAGGTGAATAAACCCCTGTTTTAAAGAAGTGGCTGTAGAAGAGAACAATTAATTGGAATAGCTTGGGAACATTATGGATCAATGCCATCTCTTGAGTTGTATAAGAAAAGTGTAGACAAAAGAACATAGGAAGGACATCTCCAGATAGGAAGCAATTATCTAAAAAAAATTTTTTAAAAAAAAGTTTAGTGATTCTGATCTCATGCACTATGAGGATTGTATGACCCAGACATTTGAATACAAGCTTGGAAAGCTAACACGCCTGGCTACGTAGTCTTGGTTTATCCCTGCTGAAATTAATATGGAAAGCCTCACATCTCGTTAAATCATATTCCTGTTGTTTTCGCCCCTTTTGCTTAAGTTTGTATTTTGATTAATTGGATTTGGATTTGCATAAATGTTTATTATTTTTGAGACTTGTACGTTATAAAATCAGCCAGTATCTGTCATTGTAGTAGATAGGATAGGAACTTCCAAGATGATGGACTATATGGAACTGGCGGAAATGACTGGCAGAATCCGAGACCTGGGAGAAGAGTTGGTGGAAGAAGACTGGAAGAAATTTAAAGACTATCTGCAGAAATATTGTAAAATTAATGAATGTTAAAATGATGTTGGTTTGAAAATAAGTGGCATTAGCAACAAAGTTAATAAGAATATGCAAAAATGAATTGATAATGGATGAAAATATAGAGTTAAAAAATGTTAAGATATAGAGTTAAGACAAATGAAAGAGGGTAAGGATTTGCTGACTTGATTATATAAATGGGAATATAAAAAGGGGAGGTGTGAGGAGGTCAAAGAAACAAGCAAATGAGTTTAAGGTTACGAAAAACGGTTTTGTTTTTAATTTTTCCTTACTTTTTGTTTTGTCTTTTGTCTTTTTTCTTTTATGTACTTTGTATTTATGTTTTTGTAAAACTTTAATAAATATCTTTTTTAAAAAAAGGAACTTCCAGGATGAAGAGATCTGGTAAATGGGCCCTGCTGGTAAATTAAGATTTTCTGTGCACTTTCCTTCCTCCTTTTAACTTTAGAAAACATTTAATTGCCATCAGAGGCTTGTGGCTGCAGGACTCACAGTAATGAGGGTAGGAAGCTGACAGGAGAAGGCAGATATTGATACCAGTAGAACATATTGGAGACAAAGATTAAGAGGGGAGAAGAGAGTTGAAACCACCACTTTACAAGTTATCTTTAAAAAGCTACCGTTAGTTTTCTTCCTCTTTTACTTGCAAATACACTAAATATTTCCTGGTTTTCATTTCTGTTACCCTTCCCTTAAATACCATCACTTAACAATCAAGGCTAAAGTTCTGAGCCCAGCAAAAGGGTATACAGTATAGCAATGGATAATTAACATTCATTTTTTGAATGTAGTTGAGTGGTTCAATGAAATGCATGTCTGAAAGCAGCTTAGGATGTAAATGATGAGCACACAAAGTACCGTAAGTGCCTACCAACTTGTTGTGCTATACTAGCTTGTTGCCATGTTCCTGTAATGTCCGAAGGCACTGTGTTTCCTTTGGCAAGAGCAAACAATGCAATTGACCATTTCCCAAATACATCCCTGAGTTTTAGCAGGGTCAGCCAGATTCACCTTTCAAATGCAAAAATATACAGCACAGACCAGTTTTTCTTGAAATATAAGATAAGCTTCAAAGTCTTTATGCAAGGGAGACCTCTGCTCTGCTGTTAGTTTTCCCAGTAGACTGCTTTGAATGTGGCAGTAAAAAAAGGGCATACACTTGATTGGTACCCTAACATGATTTAATTTGATCCATGTAAAAAAATCAAAATAAGCAATGAGCCTTGCTTTTTCCTTAGGGAAAACACAATCTATCTGATACATCCCCAGCTCTTCCACTAGGTGGCAATAATTAGATTCAGAACAAAATCACATTTCAAATGTCAAAAGTAGTGACTTTTTTTGCCGGTATACAATATTGTTAATAGCTATTAAGAGTGAAAGATGCAAACTTTTTTGGCAGCTAGAATTATTACAAAATAATGTTAATTGGTTTCATAATAATAATAATAATGTTAATTGATTAGGTAGTAAAAATCCTTGTTCATTCACCAATATGTTTAGAGAAATATGAATATTCTTGTCCAAAGTAATTTTTCAGGCTGATTCATATGTCTAGGGATTCACCCACTAACAGTACCTCAGTTTCATCAGGATTAAGTTTCAGTTTCAATAAAGTACATTATTTGTGGATGAAAACAATTTATGGAGTTTGTCACCACTTGTTTTAATTGAAAACAAAGGAAAAAGCAATTATGTGAGTCATGGTGCCCAGTGGCCATTCTGGGACATTATAAAAGTATAGAAGGAGAGAAAAGCATGGTAATTCACTGGTGAAATTCAGTTGTGATTATCTGGCATTCAACATGTTGGTTTTTTAAAAAAAGAATAATGTCTCTTGTATTAATGAACTTATTCAATTCCTCTTTTTGTATTTTCCTAGGTCCGTGTATTTACATTTTCTGTTGGTCAACATAATTATGACAAGGGACCCATACAATGGATGGCCTGCAAAAACAAAGGTATTGTGCACTTATTTCTCTTTATTGGAGCAAAATAGCACTGACACCGAATCAAATGAATGCCCTAAAATCACTTGTTGAAATGAAGCATTTTCAGTAGGCAATGAAATATCAGAACAGTAGGTGTTCCTGACTGATTTTGTGGAAACAGCATTCTAGAGTGCTGGTGTCACCCAGTGAGAAGCCTGTTTTATGTTTTGTATTTCAGGTTACTATTATGAAATTCCTTCTATTGGTGCCATAAGAATAAACACACAGGTATGTTTGCAAGAATTTATAGAACAGCAATCATATTTGAAAGTCTTGCATGAGAACCAGTCACCACAATAGCTCACAGGGCTGTTTTTGGACATATTTTCTTGGGTGAGGCCTCTCAGCAAAACATTTTCACTTTGCTTTATTTTGCACAAGATTGATTCCAAATAAATCTGTAATAATTTCTGTGACAGAAATATCCACTGAGCAACTCTCAGTGCCTTTATATAGACGAGAAATGGGAAACCTGTGGTGCTCCAGATGTTGTTCAGCTCTAGCTGACAGTCCTGCACAGCACTTGAGACCACCTCTGTCAACTCAGGCACAGAACTTTGTCCTACCTCCAGGAACAGCCCTTCACATCCAGGGCACAGGCTTACTGGTGTGAGAGATGGAGTTGATGCATAAGAATTCTCCTTCTTACGCTGGTATTTCCAGCTTGGGTGATCTAGCCAAATGATGGATCTGGAGTTTACCAAAGGCACCACTTGGGAGGGAAGCTGAGATGGTCACCCGGGTTGTGATGACTGAAGGATGGATGGCCCAGAAAAGGTCACAGCTGTCAAATGTACAGTGGTACCTCATGTTACATACTGCCCCCCCACAAATGCTGCAGGTTACACGCTCCACTAACCCAGAAGTAGATGCCCCTTGTTGCAACCTTTGCCCTGGGATGTGAGCGGAAGTTGCACTCTGGTGGCATGGCATCAGCGGGAGGTGCCATTAGTGAAAGCTCACCTCGTTACGAGCAGTTTCTTGTTACGAATGGACCTCTGGAACGGATTAAGTTCGTAACACGAGGTACCACTGTATGTGGCCTTTTCTCCTTACCTGCCTCAACCATCCCACACTGGTGGTAACCTTCAACTCAAGACTACAAATTAGGATGCCCCAATCCACCCCCCAAAATAAAATCTCCCAAACCTGGGTGGCCCAACTTTTCATACCAATTGGGCTGCAAGAGTACTTCAACACAGAACCCGAGGGCCACACACTGCCTTGTCATGTGGGGGTGGCAGAGATGGGCAAAAATTTGGCACCCCTCCCTAAAGCCCTCACGCTGCCTTCCAAAAGGCTAAGCAAGACACTTGGCTAAAAGTCAGATAGCTGTTTATTTCCTTCTGATGGGAGGGTATTCCACAGAGTGGGTGCAACTACCGAGAAGGCCTTCTGTCTGGTTCCCTGTAACTTCGCTTCTTGCAGTGAGGGATCCGCTAGAAGGCCCTTGGAGCTGGACCTCAGGGTCTGGGCTGAGCGATGGGAATGGAGACGCTCCTTCTGGTATGCCGGTCCAAAGTCATGTTAGGTCCAACACTTTGAATTGTGTTCAGGAACATACTGGGAGCGACTGGTAGTGACCTCCATGACTCTTTACCAGGCTCACATCCCAGCCTCCACACATCACTTTCATCTTGTTCTCCCACAGAGGGAAAGCCCCATCTCAGACAATACTCTGTGCATCTATCAGCTCCACTTTCCCATTTCTCACCCAGGCAACTGTCCCTAGGGCTACGGCACAACAGAGGTTACTTTTTAGAATGCTTTGCACCTGAGTTTTACTCATGGACTTAACAAAAAACAAAAACATTTCTCAGTCAACTGACTCGATGTTTGTTTTGACAGGAGTACTTGGATGTTTTGGGGAGACCAATGGTTCTGGCTGGGAAGCAAGCCAAGCAAGTCCAGTGGACTAATGTTTACTTGGATGCCCTGGTATGATGCACGCTGCCATGACATAGCAAAAGAAAGTATACTTTGAATATGAAATCTTAATAATTAAAATTATTTATTTGCATGTCAGTCTTGCAGTGGGGGGTGGAGTGGCCTATTCAATTTGTTTGATGCAAGTGGGAAAGACTGGATGGGCTCAGGATTCAGGACCATTTCAGTGGAGAGCAAACCAAATTGCAAGAGAGTTAAATTCACCAAGGATAAACACAAAGCATTATAGACTGGAAATGGAGTCAAATGCAGAAGCATAATGAGGAAAGGAAGGAGTGCTGGATATTGGCAAGATTGCACCAGCATTTCCAAGAATGACGAGGGAATTGTGTCTGCGATTCTGGGCCACCAAATGTCACAACGGTTATCAGCAGGAGCATTGTTTCCACTTCATGCTTCTCTATTAATTGCTGTTAAAAGCAGTGCTGTGTTCAGTTCTGGGAAGAAGGTTGACAACTTGGAAATGCTTCAGAGGAGAGCAGACGGATGGCTAAAAGATCTGAAATGCACATCCTTCAAAACAGAACCTGAAGGAAGTAGGAAGCTTAGCCTTGAGAAAATAAGAATCTGTGGGTATTTAACCCTGAATATCTTCCATTTCTAGGAAGTGGGTAGCAAAATGGTACAAACAATGTAGGCAAATAATCATAGGTGTTAAAAAGCTGATTTAGATTTAGGAAGATTTCAACTATGAAGTTCACCTAGCTTTGGAGTTTGTGCAACTCTTTCCTTGAAGGAAGGACATACATTTTAGTTTTGAGATATTGTGTCTTGGGACTGGAGATATACTAGATATGGGGCAGGGAATCATTTGCTGTCAGGGTCATTCATAGTCCCATAGGCAATCTGTCAGAGGTTGCATACTGGTGGGGGCAAGGACGTGGGCCTTTTTCTTCCCCTTGTGCCCCACTGCATCAGATTCAGCCAAGGGTTGCATTTGGCCCTGGAGCCACAGGTTGCCCACCCCTGCACTACCCTCCCCCTCCAACCCCGATTCCATGCATAAAAGTCACTCATTGTGTACATAGAAGCTGTGGAAGGAGGGAGAACTCTTGCGCTCCGGTCCTGTTTGACGGTTTCCCACAGACATCTGGTTGGCTTCTGTAATTGCAGGATGCTGGACTAGATGGGTCATTGGACTGATCCAGCAGGCTCTTCTTACGTACTTCAAGCACAAGCATCTGTAGTAAGGGAGCCTTTGAGCCTGTAGTTACACACATGAACTGCAATCCTGATAATGAAGGCCCCCTTGCTTGATGCACAGATGTCAGGAGGGATGTGCAAAACATCAAGGGTCTGGCGACCGGGCATGCCCCTTCTCACTGCCCCCATGTTGTTCAACATTGAAGCAGATGAACGACTGAATGGGCCTAGTGTGTGTTTATTGTTTGTGTTTTCAGATGGATACAGACACACCTGCATGCATACGCAGGTGCACACACCCTTGTTTGTACCAGACATTCAGAATAAAGTGGTCTTGAGCTGGTAAAGAATCCCTGCAGAGTGCATATTCTTCAGCACTTGATTGCCATAGTGAAATTAGCCCCATTTTCATCACATGTCTGAATCAAACTGGGGCCATTTTTGTTTTCTTTAACCCTGCTCAAGAGATCACAACCCCAACAGCTTTCTGGCTTTTTAGTTTATCACTGGAAATGTGCAAAAGATGCATGCAGGAAATGGCAAAAGGCTAAGCTAACGTGTCCAGAGGAGGGCAACCAAAATGGTCAAAGGCCTGGAAACGATGCCTTATGAGGAACGGCTAAGGGAGCTGGGCATGTTTAGCCTGGAGAAGAGGAGGTTAAGGGGTGATATGATAGCCATGTTCAAATATATAAAAGGATGTCACATAGAGGAGGGGAAAAGGTTGTTTTCTGCTGCTCCAGAGAAGCGGACACGGAGCAATGGATCCAAACTACAAGAAAGAAGATTCCACCTAAACATTAGGAAGAACTTCCTGACAGTAAGAGCTGTTTGACAGTGGAATTTGCTGCCAAGGAGTGTGGTGGAGTCTCCTTCTTTGGAGGTCTTTAAGCAGAGGCTTGACAACCGTATGTCAGGAGTGCTCTGATGGTGTTTCCTGCTTGGCAGGGGGGTTGGACTCGATGGCCCTTGTGGTCTCTTCCAACTCTATGATTCTATGATTCTATGATTCTAACCTTGCTCTTATTCTTGGCCATGTGACCAGCTAAAGATCCATTCTGGTAGGAAATAAGATGCAGTATCTCTTTGGGGGGTTGGGGTTTTTTATTTTTTAAAAATGTAATCAGCCTATTATGAGTTCTCTGTGTCAAAGTGGACCAGTTTTTTGTATCATTATAGTTACAATGCTCAGGAGTTCATTGACACTCTTTCTTGGTTGCTGATGAGGTACTTACTGGAAATGTCATGGAGAAAGTTCATATCTTCCTGCACATCCTGTTCTTAAATGTCAGCACTAAAGCAAGAACATGCAAGGAGAAGAGGAAAGTTCTGAACTGGGCCAGTGAATCCAAAATAATACCATTGTGTAACCATTGCTCCACTTCATATTTAAACAAATTCCCCAAATAATGTCCCTCACCCCTCAGCAATAAAAAGCAAATAAATTATATGAATATGCTATGACACAAAACAGTTATTCAAAAATGGGATCCCATTTCTTATGGTCTAATCCTAAGCAATCTGCTTCAGTTGTACCCATGCCTAGAGAGTTTTGTGCAGCAACAAATATAGTATAACACCAGTATACTCCCCTTGCCATTAAGCTATGACGGTCTCCTTTCTTCTGCATTGCATAGTTGCAGATAATCCTGGGCTACTGTGATTGGCCTTAGAATCACATTGAAGATGTTCCCATCCAGGGTATACTTCATTGTGCTTTTTAGCATCTCTGCTAATGTCGGGTGGCCCAAATAACAATGCTTTGAGGGCTTCTATCTTTTTCTTATGTTCCATGTTCATGGGCAAGGTATTCCTAGACAGTAGAAGAAAATATGGCAGTCTCTGCACATACTTGTGAGACACTCACAGCTGGTTTTGTAGCTGTTTAATGCTAAAGGTTTCATGTCTATATTTATCAATGAGAAGGTGTGTTGTGCAGGGGGTTAGAACTCAGAAGCATAGGACCAATGCTTTTTGAAAAAGCCTCCAAATACATGGTTTAAACTGCGGGTGCATATATTTTCTTTATGTTTTTAAAAATCGTACTTTTTATCCAAATGTGTTTTCGCTATTCATTAAATTTAAATGAATGATATGTGCTTGAATAGATATTTCTGTGTTCTGACACAAAATATGGACAAGATCTCCTTGTGATCATTTTCTAGGAACTTGGCTTGGTCATTTCTGGAACCCTGCCTGTCTTCAACTTGACAAAAGACCAAAATGAGAAGCAGGTAAGTGGAGATGGAACCCCAGGGACATGGAAAATTGTCATCCCAACAAGCCAAACCATCTAACAACTTGACTTTAAACTACTTCAGTGCACCTGATTTCCCTTTAAAACAAAAGTACTTTGATAGACTTGGAATAGCTTGAAAGTTATGGTGACAAACTTTGACTTACAAGCTGCCTTTAGAAATTGATATTTGCGATGTTTTGTGTTGTGTCCAGAACAAAAATAACAATGTCACATTTTATTACCAAATGTCCAGTGGGGGAGGGGGGAGGAAATGCAGGCCAAGCTGCTCTTTTATTCCATAGTGGCTTTTGCCATTGTGACAGTGTGACGGTATCATAAGGAAAATGTAATTGGAGATGAAAAACTTGTTTCTTGGCAAAGGGAAGATCAGATAAGTTTACAAAAACTCTGGAATGATGAAATGATATCCTAATGTACAATAAAAAAAAAGTTTCAGGAATCAAGAGTGAACAGCCAGTCTTGTAGGGTAAATATAAGTGTGTTTTCAACAGTGTATGTTTGTTCCACTTGATTAGGCTGATCAAAATTTCCAAAATTTGGAAACTAGATGCCAATAAAAATATTCTAATAGATACCAAGTCTATAGGACAGGGTTTATCTGGCCAGCCAAGCCATGCCACCAGAATGTACCCCTGTGAGTTTCCTATGGCAACAATGCCAGCGCAGAGGGGACGTGTGCAGTGCAGCAGCAGAGCAAGTGTCTGACATGCTGTAAGTCAGGTTCCTACATTGTTTCTACAACCCTTGATTCAGGGGAGCATTGGGGCCACTGTTTTGATGAGGAGGTGTACAAATATCCCATTTCCAGATTCTCATGGAAGTTAGGATTTCTTGGACTACATCTGTACTAAATTTTCAGTTCTATAATTCATGTGCAGGCATTCCACAAATGTTGATACCTGAGCGGCTGCATGGTTGAGTTTGAGCTTCTGTAATCATACAGCTGCTATATTGCTGCTAAATTCCTTGTTAATTAGCAACACTAGAGGTTCACAATGAAAAAAGAACAAAACTGCTGAAAGGAATGTAGAGAAGGGCAGCTTTCCTGACTGTTCAGCCATCTGAGAACTTACGTTTAAACAAATCTTTTCCCAGAACCAGTTGATACTTGGAGTGATGGGAGTTGATGTGTCGCTAGAAGAAATAAAAAAACTGACTCCACGGTTTACAGTAAGTGGCTTTTCCCACATCGACTATTTTTTAACTTTTGTTCAAGCTTGAGTACTGTTCAAGCCTCTCTTCCAGTATATCTGATATCCTTCTGGCTGGAAGTCAAAAGATTGTTCGCCCTGCTTTCACCCTGCCATTTCCCCTTTGCTCTTCTCTGGTGGTGTTTTAGAGTGATTATTGCTTTCCCAGAAAGCTAATATGCAGGGCCTTCCATGAATTGTCTAGTCTGCCCCAATATAGCCTGCACTGCAAGCATTATTTCATTGCACGTTATGCATACAAACAGGGTTTTTTATTATGACTTGAATAAAAAAGGTAGTTTTGTTTGCATTTGGGTTAACACAGTTTCCATATTGTCAGTTTTACTGAAGAAAGGTTATTCAGGCTCTTTTGATGCCACAACAGCGGGCAGCACATTATAGTCATGCTTCTTTCTCCCCAGCTTTGTCCAAATGGATACTATTTCGCAATTGACCCCAATGGTTATGTGTTGCTTCATCCAAATCTTCAGCCAAAGGTATGTAAACCTTCTTAACTTCAGTTTGTCCAAAGAGGATGGGAGAAATAAATTAGACCACAAACATCTTTTATATATGAAGACAGAAATTGTCCTTAGTAATGTCAGATCTGGTTCATGCAGACAAGACCATAGTAAGAGGCCTCTTTCATCAGGCCATCTAATTCAGGATTGAGTTTTCAGAGTGGCCAACCAAACGTCTGTGGCAAGCTGCAAGCAGGACCTGAGGGCAACTGTGTCCTCCCACCTTGTGATTCCCAGCAACCAGCATTCAAAAGCATGCCATAGCCTCTTTTAAAGCCAGCCAAGTACACACATTTTTATATGCATTAAGCAACGTGATCCATTAGCTAATACATTATTTTCTCCTCTTGGATGTGGACAGAGAACCTCTCTCTGTGGAACAGCTTAGTACATGTGAATTCTTTTCAACAGAAAATTAGTAATGCCATAAATTCTTCCTCAGAAGATACTTTGTCCACCAATTCAGCCTTCCTCTGTAATGTATAGTCACAGGGAGACCATGAGATGCCACCATGAGCATGGCAGTTCTTTTCTGTGACTTTATCTTTATACACTGGGATATGTTTGCTCCAAAACCTTCTGCAATATGTAGAGGTATCTCCATAAGGATAGAAAAAATGGACAGGAAAAGGCAACGATGCTAAATAATTATATATATATAAGGTGATGGTCAGTACTGGACTACTTCGGGAGGAAGGGCAGGATATAAATTGAATAAATATTAATATTACTAAATAGTCACAGCAATCCATTTGAGTATTAAATTGAAGATTAAGTGGAGGACCACGATGTTTCCCCCCAATCTAATGCCATAGCAGAGAGGTCTGTATGGGCTGAAAGTGATTCAATAAATGTGTTGCTATGGCATCAGGCCCACTAAGGCAGGCTAAAAAGCCAAAAGGCCTCCAAATGGAACTGGGCGGAGGGAATAATGGAAATTTACCAAAATAGTAACATACATAGCATGTTTCAGTGAAGGTTTTCAGGTACACAAGAATACAGTTTTCCTAGTAAGGCAATGCATCTCAACTTGATATACTTTCCTTGATATACTTTCTTCCCATGGGTGGAGGGGCATATGCTCCTCTCTTACCACAAAGTAAGATCTCCTATAAGCACTTCAGGTGTGTATGGGGTCTAGGCATGAACATGCTGATTCACACAATCTTTCCTATCCCGGGGGGGGGGGGGGAAGGTTGCTTCTCTACCACACAAACAGGACCTATGAGCTGAGGTACTTTTATGAATCATGCCCACAGATACAAAAAAAAGTGCACACTTGTACAAGCAACTCTTCTTCAGGAAATGTTCTGGGAAAGTGTGAACATGAGTTAAGAGATCCCTGGTCACCTTCAGCCTAGATTGTTCACATGGGAACATAAGAGGAAGCCTGCTGGACCAGGCTTCATTCCATTTATAAGTTGTTTCCCCTATTTGTTTCCCTGTGGGTTTTCTTCCTTCCTTGTGTACTACCACTTTCCTGAAATATCCACAGTCCCTTCCACCCTAATCTCTTTCTGCCTTTGTGAGAGAATGAAGGGTTATAGGCTGAACCAAAGTCTTCAGTGACTGATGGATGGGGAATCTTTGGTTCAATCTTTATTGGACACAAACTCCCATCAACTTCAGCCAGAATGGCCAGTGATCAAGAATTATGGGAGTTGTAGTTCAACAGCATCTGGAGAGTACCATGTTGGTTATCCCTTTCATAGGAAAAGGGACCACCATAGAGCTGTGCTAACACAGGAAAGTGCTCTTGGGCCTACTGGAGCATGCTTCTGCATGGAGAACAGCCCACACTGGGGAGGTACATCTTACCACTTTAGTGTCTATGTCAGACAAGTGGGAAGGTAGTTTTGAAAAATCTAGTTATTTATTAACATAACTCTTGAAAATCACAGATATGTGATGGGGCAGGGAGAACCCCATACTAGTATTAGGTGATGTGATGGAAGTTACCAATTTCCTTGGAAAGCCTCACTGCGCTCCAGTTAGATTACAGTTTCTGAGCATTTATTGTAGCCGAATTTTCTAAAAATCAAGGTTATTCTGAAAACAAGCTGTGGCTGTTTCAGAATGTTCTTTCAGAATGTTTGTTTTGGTGCCCAAGTTATATTATCTCTCTCTTTTATTATTTTTCACAGAACATTTAAACTCAATATTAAATGTGGCTCTTGGTGTTTGTCTTTAATGGGGTGCATGGTGTTCAGACTGATGTAAGAACTACTTTCTAAAGCAAAGGTACACTATAAATAAAGTTTCCAATCATATGCTGGTTGTTCTCTTTAGCCTACCTTTTTAATTGTAGTCAGTAACTCAAGTCCTCTAACATACTAACTTGCAGCATCTTTGTATTCTTTTCTAGAAATCTTATCATAGATGCAACCAAAAGCAAAACTATTAGGAAAGGGAGGGTATTCTTATGAGTACCTTCTGATTTATAGTCTCTTATATAGTAATCCTTCCCAACTCAACAAACAGCAATTTCCTTTGTGCCTGGTTACATCTCTGATGGGTGTACTGAAAAAAGACTCTGCAGATTTTTGAAGATATCATGAGAATAAAACCCCAACATTAAAAACATGCTCTATTGAATTCAGTGCAGGTTATACACATGAAATGGCACAAAATTCATTCATTTGTTCATTTTATTTATATACTGATTTTACACACACACACACACACACAAATGTGCTCAAAGCGGCTTACAACAAACAGGATGCATTTCAAACAAACGGTACAAAAACAATTTCATAATAACATAGCAAGACAAAAATATAATAATATACAAAAATACTGTAAATATAGCGAGATTACTTAAACAACATGCAGCATCCAACAGCAAAAATAACATGGGAGCTTCACAGTTCCACCTTAGTCCTAGAACAGGCTTCCTCAACCTCGGCCCTCCAGATGTTTTTGGCCTACAACTCCCATGAACCCTAGCTAGCAGGACCAGCGGTCAGGGATGATGGGAATTGTAGTCTCAAAACATCTGGAGGGCCGAGGTTGAGGAATCCTGTCCGAGAAACACCCCTCCCATGAAGCTGCTCCATATACTTAGCAATATCCATGACTCCAATATCCATGATGACCTATTTTTCTGTACAAATTGATCCAACTCGTTACACAGCAGCATTGTGAATTGTGAATGGAGAACTGTCTCCCCCAGAAGTTATTCTACTAGAATAATAATTAATAATGATTTATTATTTCTACCCCGCCCATCTGGCTGGGTTTCCCCAGCCACTCTGAGCGGCTTTCAACATTATGTTAAAATCAGAATAAAACTTCATACATTACAAACTTCCCTAAACAGGGCTGCCTTCAGATGTCTTCTAAAAGTTGGATAGTTGTTTATTTCCTTGACATCTGATGGGAGGGCGTTCCACAGGGTGGGCACCACTACCAAGAAGGCCCTCTGCCTGGTTCCCTGTAACCTCACTTCTCACAGTGAGGGAACCGCCAGAAGGCCCTCGGAGGTGGACCTCAATTTCTGGGCACCCCAACAATGGGGGTGGAGACGCTCCTTCAGGTATACAGGACCAAGGCTGTTTAGGGCTTTAAAGGTCAGCACCAACACTTGGAATTATGCTCAGAAATGTACTGGGAGCCAATGTAAGTCTGTCAGTTTCAAATGGTGAATGAGATTCTGTGTATACATTGTTGGCATTTATCAGACCAGCGTCCAAAGTGAACTCTTTTATAGGTGCACACACAGAATTGTTTTATAAAGGTAATCCATTACTTTCAGTGAAACTTTTGCTCATCACTGTCCCCACTGAGCAAGGGATACGAGGATGGAAACCTTATTCTATGCCTGTAGTGCTCCTACCTAGATTAGGGCAGCATTGTTCTTTTAAAATATTCTGATTTAATTATTTGTTTTCTCTCTACCACATACGTATAGGGGTGTGGGTGGGTGTGTAACGCTTATCCTAGGTATTCTAATGCAATTATTTTATTTTTCCCTGTCCCACATGCCTAAAGTAGTGGATGATGTGGGCAATTCATGAGTTCTTGTCTGGATTTGAGCAAGTCTTTCCTCTTAGCTTACAAATGGCACATCCATAAATCAAAGTCAGCAGCTGTCCAATAATTTTTTAACTAGAACTGTGTGATTTGTACTCCATAGTTCATTGTTTGGAGGTAAGAAAGGTGTGTAGGACTGAGTAGAACATAAGCTTTCAATTAGAAGACAAGAAGCTTTCAATTAGTTACACTTGAAACAGACAGAAATTCTATTTATGCATTATTCATATGCAAGATGTTGCTGTGTTTACTTGAAGCAGGACTCACCTCCTTCCTCAATAATGTTGAAATGCATAAACTCCTGCTTATGAGTAGGGGCTACACACAAATGGGCTTATAGCACAACCAGGTGTCCTGATCACATGGAGTCCCTACATGTGAGTAGGAGCTTGTGCCTTGGGGCTTCTCTTCAGACAACTGCTGGCAATGTTGTAGGCAGGGCTAACAGCACATCCCTGATCCAAGTAAACATGATAATGCTATAAACACGAGTAACACGTGATTGGGGCTAAAGAATGCTGTCTGTTCAGATGTGCAGGCAGAGCTCTCACTTAGGTTGATTCATCTTTTTAGGTTTGTCCACCACCGCTGACAACGACCATGCAATTCCGTAACAATCTATTCTGCAGTTGTGTACACTCTATGGGATTTAGTTAACCAAGGTTGTGCGTTAGAAGGCTTCTGCTCTGTCAAGAGTCCGTGAAAGTGTAGTACACCTCGAGATTACAATAATAAACCACAAATGACTGTCATAATGGTGTGAAAATATGAATCAATGCTGTTTTGTTACTTTAGCACATTGGTGCGGGCATACCCAAAATTAGAAAAAGGAGACCCTATGTCCAGGTAACTATGGATAGAGGTGATTCTTAGAGTGTTTAAAGATGCATAGAGCTGAAGCTGAGATTAGAGAGCTTCTATTTAGCTTCCTGGGAAAACCTAACTAGGCTGTTTACTTGATCAAACAGCTTCTAAAGCATGAAGCTTGCAAACATAGTGTGGATGCTTGTGGAAGATGTTGCTTTAAGTAATTACGTGTTGCTGTTAACAGAATTGAATATATGCTTTTGCCACAGTTTTCAATTCGCCCCCCCCCCACGCCGCCAAGAAGTTTAGAATCTGGAGAGGGAGGCTGCTTATTCTGGATTTATTTTACTGTAAACCTGAAGCCCTTACATTATATTTGATAGACTTTTGAGCCATATTAAGGATTTGTTTCCCACATGCAGGTCAAAACGTGGTGCTTATTGTTTCATTTGCAGCTGTGTGTCTGTGAATGCTGTACAGAGCACAGCAAAACTGTTATTTGCACACACACAAAAACAGCAGTATTTTGAATTCACAGTGTGTTCAGATTATCACTACCACTCCCCCAAAATCAACAAACTTTAGTGATTTCATTTTTATGTTGCTGCATCATTTTATATCTCCTTCTGTCCTTCATACAGTATTTACCTTATTAACTAAAATAACACACCCTACCTTGTAATAGCCATGCTGAAAGTCAATATGCATTCTTCTTTTTTCTTTTTTTAGTGGCTTTTTCTTGCATGGCTTTTTCACTTTACTTCCTCAGTCATGTTTTATGACTGCAGCTGATAAGATGTGTAGAAATGCAAACCATATAGGATTGCTATCTAAATGCATCCTAGCAAAATGGGAAAGGAACAGTTATCGGAGTCTAAAGTTTGGCTTTAAAAAAACCCAGCACTTTTAAAAGGGGGCAGTTAAGACGGATGGCTAAGAGTTGAGAGGCTGCAATTCTGTTCAATGTTACCTCAGAATAAATGCCTGTAAATTCGTAAGTGTTTACTTCTTTGTAAATAATACCTAGATCCTGTTCAAGCACATAAGCACATTTATTTTTTCCGATTTCTGATTTCCCTATCCCCTTATTCTCATAACCATTAAAACTCACAACATCTATGAACTTAAATCAAATCAAGGAAGATGTAAGTCAATAATGGAAGACGCAGACTAATTGTTCCTCAAAACTATTGACAAATGGTGGATATAATCAAGAGGCCGTAGGAAAGGAGGCATTATTTACTGTATGTAGAGCCCAAGGACACAATCCATTAGAAGGTTCTCCATTGCAAGCCACATTGAAACAAACGGAACTTGAACACGGTACTCTTCAAAGGGAAGTCGTTGTTGTTTCATCCATTATCCCCTCTGATTAATTATTATTATTATTCATTTCTATAGTGCTTAAATCCAATAATATGCCCTTGCCGTAAAACTCAAGGTTATAAAGGTCCCTGATTCAGGTTTATTTAGTTATTTCAGACTTGAAACGATATTAAGTATCTAAAAAGATTACATGCATGAGGCTTGCAAAAGAGAGCTTTCCAGTGGAGTGTGATCTAAGCATTTTATTAGGGATCCATTTGCTTTATCTGTAAACATTCATTTCATATTTGTATTATTCAGAGATAGCCTAAACTTTTAGATTCCGTAACTGTGACTAAACCATGCTATCATTTTTGAGTGTGTTTTTTTAAAAGGTTGATTCTTGTATTATGGATTATTTATCACATTGTTTTCTTTTGTGTCCTTGCTTTGTTTACTGGAACGGGATATGGACTGCAATGCTGCTTTTGCCACGGCAATGCCTTCATGCATGCTGCCTGGGTTTGATCCTTCTAATGTCATTCCATTGCATGTAAGAAATTTATTATTTAAATTTGATTTGCTTTACATTTGAGAACTAGACTTTGTGAAGGTTAAGTTCTTGTCTTCTTTTAACTGTGTTTGTTATTCATTTTTAATTTTATCATTATTTTCTCTCAATGATTTATTTCACTGAAGTTGATTTATTTGTCTAGATGAATAAGAGCTTAGCAGTTGTAAAATGCATATAATTGTACCAGCAATGATCTGCATTTATTTCAATTGGCGTTTGAATATTTTCATATCCAAGGCAAGATTTCCTCTGCTGTTTCTCTTATTGAAGCAAGTTTCTAAAAAGAACAACAAAAAAGAACACACTGTCTATTTAGTACCTTGTTTATATGATCCAGATGAACTTAATGAGCCAACTTTCTTATTTCTATCTCTAAGCAGTTTCTCGGTCATTGACTAGTAGAACTGTTGACAGATTCTGGACTGTTGCATCCCTTCCTTGCAGATGGTTCTGCTAAAATCACTGGAACTATTGGCGACTCAAACTCCTTTCTGACATTTTGCTAATACATTGTAATCAGTGTGCGACTCAGTGTGTGAGCTGAGATTGGGGGCGCACCAGTCTGACACCAGCATCACACATCTCACTCCTAATATCTCTGCCTTGAGTGTGGACATCTGAAGAGGGAAAATCTATACACAAATGCTTATATATGATCTCGAATCCTACACTTGAAAGTCTATGTGTGTAAAGTCTATGTATGTAGACATTCCCTCTTCAGATGTCATGGACACAACTGCTCCCATCATTTCTTTGAATTTCACCTGGAATCAGTGAAGTATGAGAACAGACAAGTATGGGAACATAGATTTTATCTTCTGGCATTTAGGAAAATACGTACATCTTCACCTCAACAAAGACCAGGGCATAATTTCTTCCGTTAGATGGTGGCTGCTTTAAATCTCTCCCATGTGGCAACCATTACCAATGTTCCCTTTCCCGGGTGACTACTCCGTGGCTCTATATTGTGCTTTTTGTCAAAGGAATGTACATAATGTTTCCCCTGAAATGTCAGTGCTGAAAGAATGAGCTGACATGGGTCTTGTCTGCCTTTTTGCAGGATCTGGTTAGAAGAGTGGTAAGGAGAGAATTGCTTAGGCCTGTCAGGTCTGAGCACTGTAAGACTTTAAGGCAAGTTAGGTAGGAATGTGCCTCTATCTACAACCATGGCAATCCATCCTCATAGAAGGTAGGCCGTGACTGAATTTCCCAAGCCTGCGTTGAAGAACCTGTGGCTCTTCAGATGGTCATGAGCTGCAGCTCTCCTCTTCCCCAAGGATTGCCCATGCCGGCTAGAACTGATGGGAGCTGGAGTGCCATAGCCTGGGGAAGGTCACAGGTTCTCTGTCCTTGCTATCAGGAGTGGTATTATACTACTTTGTGGTAGTGAGGGCCTGGTTGTACCAGCAAGGAGGACTAAACTTTCTGAAGGTATTTTCAAAATTATCTGTCAGGATTGGATCCCTTTTCAACAATGAGGACTTCCCTCCTTCCCTTATTTTTCCTTTATCTGAATTTAATCCTTTCTCCTTTGATTACTATCTTTCCCCATCAACCTCTGCCATTAATTTCAAAAATAAGTGCTTTTACTCCTTTGAAAAACAAGTCTGTTGTACCTAACTCTTCTCTGTAGAGACTAGCTATAAAAAGTCATTGACTTTTCTTCCTGCCTTCCTTCTTTTTGTCCTCGTGATGCCTTCTCAATTGCAGTTTCTACACATATATTTTGTGAAATAATTTAGATTGAGGAAAGAGCCTCAGTACATTACCAAGCTCTACATTCTGGGGTGAACTAATTATCTCTTGCCCAATTATCTCTCTCTCTCTCTCTCTCTCTCTCTCTCTCTCTCTCTCTCTCACACACACACACACACACACACACACACATAATTTGTTTAAATGGAAAGTCTACATACAGTATTTTATAGCTGTACTGATTAAAAACTGGAGAGGTAAGTAATTCCACCTTTATGAATCCCATGAGTTTCAAGATAGAATTTGAAGCAATTCAAGCAATTTAATCTTCAATGCAACATGGCAAGAAATATGTTTATTATATGCTGGTTTGACACTTCTTCTTCAGAATCCTAAATCTCAGGAGCCAGTGACGCTGGATTTTCTGGATGCAGAGCTGGAAAACGATATTAAAGTTGAGGTAAATGATATTGATGAATCACTGGGTGTATCTACACATGGGGGGGGGGAACCCGCTATAAATAAGTCAGAAATTAAATCATTATGTACAAATTGTATAGAATTCTTTTGCTCTCTGGTGCCATCTGGTGTTGCACGTTTATAACAAATTCAAAACGTCATTTTAGACTAATGTAGCTGAGTCCGCTGTCTTCATTGTTAGGTAAGCTATTTGTTTTCTGGGACAAATAAAGCTCTACCCCACACACGGTGTTTAAAGTGGCTTACAACTAGTTTTAAAACAGCAACAACAATCAGTAAAATATGTAACAAAAGGGAGTTCTCATAAAAGCAAACCAGCAGCTAAATGAGCACACATGTAATCTTAAGCAGCTCGACACACCTAAGGAGCTTTTTATCTGATGCCTATTTCTCAAGGAATATCAGTGAGAGGTAGGCCTGTTTGGGAAGGGCATCACATGACCCTGAGTACCACAAGCAAAAAGCCCCTTCTCAAAGATCCTTATGGAGCAGAGAAGCCTGCTTGCAGTGCAGAGTCAGAAATCAGATCCTGAGATTCTATTAAGCAAGCTCTGAATATTTTACAGCTGGGGTAATCAACTCAGCCCACTTCTGGCTGCTCTGAACTACAATGTGTTCTGGGAATAAATGGGTTCTGCCAGTGATTTCATCCTTGACAAGCACCCCACATTCTTTGAAGCTACTCCAGACTCTGACGAATCTGACGAATCTCAGGGCACCCCGATTCCGTGTGGAGCAGTGGGCGGATGAGGGCAAGCAGAGATTGGGCGGATGGGGGGGGGGGAGAGATGAAGGAGACCAGAGGGTGGGCAGGCGAGATGGTGTGGGGTGTGTGTTCCCTTTTGCCTTCCCAAAACGTTGGAGGGCATGTGATTTCATTGAAATGAATAAGCTATGCCGTTTAACGTAGCCTCGAGCATGGCATTTAGGCTAATCTTGTTTAAAGTTTATGATTTCTTACACAGTGCAGGAAATGATCATGGACCCTGTTCAAAATTAGTGAAATTTATTGAATACATTGGATTTACTTCTTTATTTTTGTAATTCTCCTGATTGTAGATTCGGAAAAAAATGATAGATGGAGAAAGCGGAGATAGGACATTTAGAACGCTGGTCAAGTCTCAAGATGAGGTGAGTTATCATAGAATTAAGGAATTGTAGAGTTGAAAGGGACCATGAGGATCATCTAGTCCAGGGGTCTGCAACCCGCGGCTCCGGAGCCACATGTGGCTCTTTTACACCTTTGCCGCGGCTCCTGGGTGGATACTAGCGAGGGGAGGAGGCGCATTGTGCGCCCCGACACTCCCCACTGTGGCGGGCGCTGTACTGGCTGTGACGTCGCATGGGGGCGGTGCGTGCGTTAGTCATGCACCGTCCCGACGTCACCTTCCCGGTTTTGCGGCTCCCAGGTTTTTTTTCTTCGGAAACGGGTCCAAGTGGCTCTTTTTGTCTTAAAGGTTGCAGACCCCTGATCTAGTCCAAGCCGCTGCAAGTGCATGTTAGGAATTGTCTGAAACAAAAAGATTCCAATTGCTTATTAGCATCATGCATTTGATACATGATGGTGATTATCATCCGGACACAGAGCAATGGATCCAAACTGCAGGAAAGAAGATTCCACCTAAACATTAGGAAGAACTTCCTGACAGTAAGACCTGTTCGACAGTGGAATTTGCTGCCAAGGAGTGTGGTGGAGTCTCCTTCTTTGGAGGTCTTTAAGCAGAGGCTTGACAACCCTATGTCAGGAGTGCTCTGATGGTGTTTCCTGCTTGGCAGGGGGTTGGACTCGATGGCCCTTGTGGTCTCTTCCAACTCTATGATTCTATGTTCATGGTCTTCAAGTCTGAAGCTGTAGTGGGAGAGAAGCTGTGGTGGCCTTTGCACATAGAACAACCTCTCACCTCAGATTAAGAAAGAGCTCTTCTTTGGCTGTGTGTGACTGTGTTCACAGGTGCCACAGGTGCCACAATCTGTGTAGGAGGATTTTTTAAAAAAAATCCTAGCTTGAGGTTTGAACCTCTGGCAGTGGCATACCTACATTTTGGGAGCCCTGAAGCCTGAACTATCATGGGGCCCCTCTTTGCAACCATCTAGGTCAAGGCAGCCACTGTTACCTTATTCGATGTGGTTGTTCCATGACAGATCACCACACCTTTACAACATCTCTGCTACTGACTCTCAAACTTTGGGATTGTTGATATATATGCAAGAAAAAATTAATCCATTTGAGTCATGCAACTCAAATTGGGTCTAATAGGCCCATTTTTGAAAGCTTCAGGAATTTCATAGTAGATCCGCTCCTGACCTCTGGGTGGGGGCCATTGGGCCTGGCTGCGAAATGCAAATTCCTAGGCCTCTCTGTTTGGCCCTTTGGAGAAAACAGGGAACACTTCCTCGCTAGTCCACTCCATGAGATGTTTTGTCTGGCTGCAATCTATCCTTGAACTGTGGTAATGCCTCCTCCTTTCTTGGAAGGAGGGTGCCAAGGTGGGTGGGTGTGCGTAGAAACCTCCACAAAACTTTCCTCAGAATCTTTACATGTGCTCTAGCCATAAAAACAGGTGCTCTATAAAAGTTTTTTCTGCTCTCTCCAAAACTCCTAAAAATCAAAATCTTGTTAATGTTTATGTTTAAATTGTACGTAGATAGAAGCAAGGCACCTGTTGCGGCACATTTGAACATTATTAGTAACTCTGCAGTGCAGCAGCTGTACAGTTTTTATCACAGGCATTCCTATAAATCTGTGTCTCTCGGTATAACATTGTAATATGCTACAGCTGGCAAGGAGTTACACTTTAAATGATGAAAACTGAATAAACCTGCTCCTTTGGGATATATTAACTCTGATTAAATCTCTACAACCTGCCCAGGGACCTTCTAAAATTTTCCATCATGTGGCCTCTCCTTCATTCATTCTGTAATTATGTGAATTGAAATTTTCAGATTAATCTTGCCCTCCAGTAACACATTTATATTTGTGCTTCTATCAATGCATTCTGGCTGTCCTGTTCAGTGAGGCTATGTTTTCCATTACCATAGCCTGGAGTGAAGAAATCCATAGGCTTGGTTGCCAGTAGCAGCTTTCAAATTGGTCATTTACTCATGCACAATTCTGTATAGCCGCCCAGAGTGGCTGGGGAAACCTAGCCAGATGGACGGGGTAGAAATAATTAATTATTATTATTATTATTATTAATTTATTTACAAATGGTGCTGGAAAATAAATAAATAGAATCAGACCAGGAAATGGTGTGAGAGAGCTGGACCTTGTGGCTCACAAGGAGACCCTCTCCAGCGCCCGAAGAGGACGTCATTGAGGACAGAGGAAGAGACCTGGGCTTAGTTCACGATGCTCAGCCTCCCTTCCTAACAGCTGATGCATGTGGTGGAGCAGCAGTTAGCACAGCACTCCTTTTCTCTGTGGGAGCATCTCAGGCACAGAGTTTCACACATAAATAATGTGAGAGTTTCTCATTGCTAGGCATGTTTCTTATCTATCAACTGCACAGTCTTAAGGTTTTATATGATAACAATTTTACTGTTGTCATTTTGTTTTAACATGTAGGGGAAATCTAAATTGCCTGAAAGGAATAAAAAAAAAGAAAATAATTTTGGACAACATTAGGCTGAATTTACATGGCACCCACTTTGACGCTTGCCTTAATTGTTAGATATGTAAAGTAAAAGGAAGTTTTAAATTGTAATACATTGCAATGAGGATTTGTTCTTGAATCTTGTAGGTTTTTTAAAAAAACTATTTTTGTAGCTTTCTTGAGATCATGGAGAAAATGATGGTCTTCCTCAATATTTTGCAGCGCTACATTGACAGAGGAAACAGAACATACACATGGACAGCTGTAAATGGTACTGATTACAGGTAATAAAATTTCTGGTTGTGTTGAAAAGCAAAAATATCCTTAACCTGGCAAATTTTGTTATACAGGCAGCCTCCGTTTATGTGGGGGTTATGTTCTGAGGCACCACACATGTCAGTGAAATTGTGTATAATTGAAAGCCAATGAAAAAATCCACAAACACCCTGTCCCCCCCCCCCGCCCTGCCCCTGTTCCGCCCTTTTAGTGACGCCTTTATGGCGTTTTTCAACCTAGGATGCAGTATCTAAATGGCCACATTCTCCTGCCTGTTTTGTCATCAGAGGTTAGGCAGATTATCACCAGAATCATAGAGGGACTTGAACCCAGGTTGTGGAATGAGACATTCTCTAGCTGCCTACTTTTTGTGGTTGTTCCTGGCTTAGCAAAGGCGGAGCTCCCTTTTTATCTTCCCTTACTTCTACATGGCTTTGCTCTGGCCTGCATTCTGCTCCTTCAAAATTCCAGTTTAACGAAGACAATTTCTAAAATTAATTTTGGAAATGGAGCATGCTCAGTTGGCTTCAGACCAATAATCCTATACTGTTGATCAGTAAAGAGGAAACATTGGAGATTTCAAAAACAGCCATCACTATCTGCTCCAACTGGTGGGGTTGCTGGCTTTTGATTGAAAAAATATATCTAATACTAGTCTATTGGGTGGAGCTTGGCGTACTCTAGTGGTAGCAGAGTCAAGAGCAGAAGCTTTTTTTTTTTTTTTTTGCTGTGGCTGATAATGAAAGTCAAGGTGGACTGAGCCTGTATTTGCTTTCTAGTGCTGTGGGTTAAACCACAGAGCCTAGGGCTTGCCGATCAGAAGGTAGGCGGTTTGAATCCCTGTGTCGGGGTGAGCTCCTATTGCTCGGTCCCTGCTCCTACCAACCTTGCAGTTTGAAAGCACTTCAAGTGCAAGTAGATAAATAGGCAGGAAGGTTAACGGCATTTCTGTGTGCTGCTCTGGTTCGCCAGAAGCGGCTTAGTCATGCTGGCCACATGACCCAGAAGCTGTCTGCGGACAAACGCCGGCTCCCTCGGCCTATAGAGCGAGATGAGTGCAACAACCCCGTCCGCGACTGGACCTAATGGTCAGGGTTACCTTTACCTTTACCTTTTACTGTATAGGGAACTGAACGTGTTGCCAAATTCAGTCGCACTGGCTGCTGCTACCAGGCTACTCTACCACCATAACCCACCCGGCATGCTTCAGCTTAACCAAACTAGGGAGAGCTCCTATACATTCTGCCATCTCTGAAGGGCTGAGTTTGGCTCTTTAGTGCATGTCTATAGACTCTACAGGTCAAGCATGTATACTAAATAAAAGAATCATTCATAACGTGCTTGCAAATGCAATTCTGGATGTTGCACACATGAATCTGGCAACTAACCTCAAGCCCAGATAGGCTGTTGTTGTTGTTGTTGTGCAGGGGGGTTGTAAGTGCAACTTGAGTCACTAAATATACTATTCTGGAAGCCTAGCAACCCTTGGAGCAGATTTTGTGTCTGAAATAATTTCCTTCCTATCTGCCTTCTGGTGATTTATATTATTTGACAATAACTTAAACTGAAGTAGTGAAAATTATTAGATTTTGGATCTTTCAAAAATGAATGACAACATTTGATGCTATCTATCATTAGCAACCATAGTTTCCTGTTTACTTGCCCAAAATTGTAATTAGGGGATTTCCTGTCTTATTGCTCTACCTCACTGGTTATCTGTTTGACAGACTTAATCTTCAAAGTCTTGTTTGATTCCTCTCTGGGCTGATTTTTTTTAAAAAATGTCTTTTTGTTCTCCTGGAAAAACAGCAGTTAAGTCTCCCTGGAGACCACATTTCTGTAGACATATTTCTACATAAAATTATAGATGTTAATTAGTGGGTTCTGTTCAGCAGTAACTGCTAATAACAGAGAAGCCTTTTCTGATTTCCCTTAAGAGGAATTGGTGGAAAGCTGTCACCAAATAATGAGTAATTCTGCTGTGTACAGTTCAAATGGCAATTGACTATCATGTCTGTAGCTGAGTATCCTACAGTTTCCTTTCAATGTTCCTCCACAGGCATCTGCTGGAAATATTACATAATAAGCAGATATGCTCCATGTTAATGACAGCTAAGGGCTACAGTGGTAGAATTTATTTTTTTAAAAAAGTTTGTTTCTCCATAGGTGGTATTAAAATTCATAGTCTACAAGGTCTCCTGCTAAGAAATAGTGTCTTCAATGACTGATAACAACAACTATTATTACTACTAGCAATAGTAGTAGTAGTTAGCCAAAATGCATATTTAAATAGAAGTCAGGCTAGTGGTAAATCTGGATTGGACCTTGCAACTCGGCAGAACAAAGCAAAAATCCCCCAGGCCATGCGAAGCTCTTGGGACATTTTAGAGAAGTCTTTCTCATTCTGTTGCCCTCCAGATGTTTTGGACTACAGTTCCCATCATCCCTCAGCATTGGCCACACTGGCTGGGGCTGATGGGAGTTGTATTGCAAACCACCTGAAGGGAACCAGTTTGCAAAAGACGGTTGTAGAGCAGCATTAATATGTTAACTGACTATAGTGTGTTTTTTTAAAAAAGGTAAAGGACCCCTGACAGTTAAGTCCAGTCACGAACGACTCTGGGGTTCCGGCGCTCATCTCGCTTTATTGGCTGAGCCGGCGTACAGCTTCTGGGTCATGTGGCCAGCATGACTATGCTGCTTCTGGTGAAACCAGAGCAGCGCACGGAAACGCCGTTTACCTTCCCACTGGAGCGGTACCTATTTATCTACTTGCACTTTGAGGTGCTTTCAAACTGCAAGGTTGGAAGGAGCAGGGACCGAGCAACGGGCCCTCACCCCGTCGCAGAGATTCGAACCACCAACCTTATTAAAATGCTATAGACATGCAAATAGATCTATCCCACTTGTATTTGGCTCCTGAAGCACTTCCCAATCTGGTACAAATAACAAAACTGCAGCTCACATTAAGAAGCCAAACATATTCACTCAGGGAGCAACAGTTCCTTCAGTGTGTAAGGTACAAATGTGACTCACTTGGTTTATTTTTAAACAAATTGAGTTGTAGAAAACCCCATGTGGATTGAGCCTTTCAACTCTCCTGTCAAAACAACTTAATGCTCAGTTACTGCAATGCATGAATACTCAGAAGTAAATGGCAATCACTGTCTCAATAAACAGACCTTACCTGCCTTCTCCCTTCAACTCATCCTAGTTTTTCAAGTTGTGTGCAACCTTTAATCTATCCTGCGATACTAATTTTCTGTTAAACAAAGCCATGAAAAATGGTGACTGTTCTGTAAATGTCAAGATGGGGTTGACAAGGACCTCATTCTCGGTACCAGGCGTTTAATTTGGAGGAGTGGAGTTCAGATGCAGCAGAGAGCAGTAAGAGGATTGAGTGAAGTAGTTAGCCAAGCAAATGTATGCCATGAAATCACATGTTCCATGATTTTCTTACACATCAAAGCTAGGGAAAATGCTAGGCTGATAAGGCTCTGTGGTATTGAAATGTGGCTTTATTCTCACCATTTAATGTTGATTTATTTATTATATAGTTTGGCCTTGGTGTTACCATCCTACAGCTTTTACTACATAAAAGCCAACATTAAGGAAGCACTCACTCAGGCAAAATGTAAGTAGCCGTGACCTTTCTCCAGAATCTGAGTATTGCTGTGTAGTCTGTAGAATTGTTCTCTTGTCCTTTTTCTAACACAACATTTTTAAAACCATGAAGCTCTTGTGAAGTTCAGCAGTATTGCCATGAATTCTGTGCCCCCAGCTCTGCAGCAATGATCCCAAGTCATTGTGTGAGCGTGCAAGGTACAAAAAGTATTCTACACAAGTAGAATATGTTCTGTTACTCAAATTGCACTGGTCAACCTTTCTCTCTCATCTCCTTGCTTATGTTTCCTAGAGGAGCAATGCTTTGGATATCCTCTGTTGCTGTCTTTTTAAGGGTCTAATAGCTAATGTATTGAATAGTCCATCTCCAAGGTATGAGTTGTGCCTTTTGAAATCTAGCCTAGATCGTGTGCAGAGTGTGTCTTAGCTGGAACTCATTGATTTAGATCAATCCCTGGATCAAGGTTAAATCAGGTTTCCTAAGTTTTGGATTGTAGCTGAATTGTTCTGAATGTCTGTGATATGAGTGGATATAACCTGGATTGCATCTAACGTGGATTCTTTTCTAGTAGTCTCAAATTGTTCCATCAGATCCTAAGCTGTGTATGGCTTTCAAGCCGTGGAGGCTGATCCATAAGAGTGAATGGGGTGCTGCCTGACCAGCCTTGCTCTGTCCTAAGCCAGCCCCCACATGCCTGCTTCCCGGTTAGGGGGCAGCACTGCCTGCCAGCTGCCTCCTCCTTGGCTAAGTGTTGCTTTTTGTGGCCACTGCTGCTATCAAAGTGCCAGTGAAGTTTTCTCAACTCTGACATGTGCTGCATTCCCAGTGTTTAGGCTCAGGACAAAGCCTATCAGGTGTATTTTGAACTTACTACAGTTTCCCTGGGATTCTTCAAAGGGAGCCCTATGTATAACTCTTCTGTCATTTATTGAGGGTGGCCTAGGCCAGGGGTCAGCAAACTTTTTCATCAGGGGGCTGGTCCACTGTCCCTCAGACTTTGGGGGGAGGGGCGGACTATATTTTGGAAAAAAAATTAATGAACGAATTCCTATGCCCTACAAATAACCCAGAGATGCATTTTAAATAAAAGCACACATTCTACTCATGTAAAAACACGTTGATTCCCAGACCGTTCGCGAGCCGGATTTAGAAGACGATTGGGCCAGATCCGACCCCTGGGCCTTAGTTTGCCTACCCATGGCTTAGGCAGCCCCTCCTGCTTAGAACTGCCCTGCAAGTTCCCCTAACCTGGGAATCCTACTTTAGCTGCTATGCTAGCTTGTTTCAAATTTATAATGTGCTCTTTCTTCCCAAAGGGAACCCAGTGCAATTCACAATAATAAAATCACATTGAAACAATTTAAAGCAATGCTATAACACGTTGCAGGCAACAGTTAAAACCAGTCATGTAAAAATTTCATAAAACTATCAGCCCAAAGCTTGGATGAAATAAGATGCACTTAGGACAAGCCTACACAATATGTGACCTTGTGTCTCACGCAGGTGAGAAAACCAGGCTGTTATAGCTTCCTTAAGGTTGTAGTACATGACTGATGACTGTGTTTGGCTTGGCAGGTCACACATTGTCCTCACCTACTTTAGGACTTTGGGCCTGACTTTTACTTAGCAGTCATCTATCTCCCTCCATTGTAGTCTTTTGAACATCCCATGTAGTAAGTATTTCTGCATTCCTATTCACATAGGAAAACAGCAGCAATATGCCCCAGGTAGCTGCTCCATATTATGTAAGAATAAACCATGTGCTGCTGCCAGCTCAAAGCTAGTTTTATAGCTGTTTCATAGATATGTGATAAGTATATGCTTTTTGCGAGACAGCATATTGCATGATTCACTTATGAACTTGGGAGCAGTCTGTAAAATCTTGAGTGCAAGATCAATAATTCTGTGCGAAATTTCTTAGGAGCCCCCCGAGTCAATATTTCCATTACACAGACCCTTGAAATAGCTGCATTATATAGAAGGTGCATGAAAGAAAGTGTTGAAAAAAGACATGGGTTGAAGTCTTCAGAGATGTTTGTCTTTTCTCCAGAGTACAGCTGTAGAGAAAATGAACCTTTGATCTCTCTTTACGCCACAATATTTTTATTCAAGGGACTGGTTGAATAAAATATTGGTTTGTGACCCCTTTTGCTTTACCCTGTTTTTTCTGTTTCCCTGCCGTCTCCTTCTGATGGATTATCACAGTCCCAAAGGGCAAGTATATTCTTGTTGCTCAATTTCCCCTCTGTTTACTGTTGCTCATATTGTCTGCTTCTATTTCCATTCTTCCTGAATGTTCTCCTTTGTATCCTTGATCTCGGGCCAAAAAGTAGTCAAGTCTACCTGAGAGTAAGTACTATAAGCGGGGCACCACCACCCAGAAAGCTCTTTCCTCCATTGTCACCCAGTGAGAGCATCCAAAACCTGAATCTCCAAAGATGACAAGGTGTACAGAAACCTTAATGTGGGAACAGGTGTTCATTCAGGTCTCGGTCTATGTGGATGCTAGTCAACTTGAGTTAATGCATCACTCTCTGCCCCACCAGCCTCACCTGTCCCAAGGTAGCACCCATTTGCTTGCTTTACATCCAGCCCAGGGGGCGGCTCTCCTATGAAGCTGCCTGCTTCATAGTCTCAGTGTTGCCCCTTGTGGAACTTGGCAAGGAGGAAGATGAGGAGGGAACTAGAATTAGTTGGCTCTGCCTGCTGTGGGCTTGGACTTGACCCACTGTTGGTCTCCCTGCCTTTTTCTTTACCAGTCCCAATGGGCACCAGAAACTACTGCTTCCAAGATGCTGCAGAAGCTCTATGCACTCCATTGTGTGCTACATTCCCACTGTTTGGTCTCAGTTTGTAGCCTATTAGGCGTACTTTGAACTTACTGCAGTTCCCTCAACTGTCTTCATAGTCTTCTGTCACTTATTCGCAGGAAGGCTGAGCAGCAGCTCTTGCTTGCCTCTTCACTGCTGCTGCTTCCCTACAAATTTCTACCTGGTTGAGAATCCTATTCTAGCTATGTTTGTTTGTCTCAATCTTATAGCCCATCCTTTCTTCCCAAAGGGAGCTCAGGGCAGTTCAAAATAACAAAAGTACGTAGAAAGGATTTCAAAGGAAACATGTTAGAACTTCATAAAACCATTGGACGAAAGCTTAGATAAAATAAGGAAGTCTTTCCCTATTTCCAGAACACAGGTGGGGCAAGCCTATACAACTTGTGACCTGGTGGTCTCACACAGGCAGGTTGAACCTGCTTCAGCTTGTAGTACGTGAGTGATGGAAGTGTTTGGCTTAGCAGGTCACACATTGTAGAGGTCTGCTTTGGGACTTAAGAGTCTATCTAACCTTCTCTTAGCAGTCTTCCGTCTTGCTGCATTGACATCTTTTGTATGTCCCTTGTAGTATTGTGCGCGTTCTCCACGTCTTATGCTAGTCACATAGGAAAGCTGCTCCAGGGAGCAGTGAAATGCCCCCAATAGCTGCTCTACATAATGTATGATTGACCCTTTGTTGTTGCCAGCTCAAAACTAGATTTCAAGCTGTTTTGTAGTTATGTGATGGATATATGTTGACAAAAGACATGTGTTCAAGTCTTCAGAGATGTTTGTCTTTTCTCCAGTGTACAGCTGTAGAGAAAATGAACCTTTGATCTCGTTTCATGCTGCAATATTTTTATTCAAGGGACTGGTTGAATAAAATATTGGTTTGTGACCCCTTTTGCTTTACCTTTTTTTTAATGTTTCCTTGCCCCTTTCTGATGAATTATAACAGTCCAAAATGGCAAGTATATTCCTGTTGCTCAATTTCCATCTACTTACTGTTGCTTATACATGTTGTCTGCTTCTATTTTCATTCCTCCTGGACGTTCTCCTTTGTGTCCTTCATCTTGGGGCTTCTCCCATGACAATTTGGTATTCTAAAAATAGAGAAGGGAAAATGATGTATTTTTTCCTCACATGCTTTTGAATTGTTTCTCTTTCTTCCTTTCTTCTTTGACCCTGTCACCTCTCAGTTTATTAAGAAACTCAGATTAACACCTCACCCCAAATTTGTGTTTCAAGAACTCTGAAATGAATTTATGCTAAGTAAAATATTTTACTTGTGGCACACTTTACAAGCCCTTTTGGTTTGCATCTTGATATCCCCATGGCTTCAGCTTTAATTGCCATATGGTCATGCTTAGCAGGTCAGTACTATGCCAGATTTACCTTGCACCAATTGTTGCAGTATTTCAGGCCGAGTTGCTGCTATTTCATGATAAATACATGAATCTCTCTTTTAATGTGAAAATGTGGGTGGTGGGGTAATATTGATTGGCTTTGCTGCTTCCATAGTGCTTACTTTAAACCAGTTTTCCAGATCTGCACATCCGAATTAAACCACAATTTCACATTTTGGACATGCAGGGAGAAACACAGGGTGAGGCAGAACAGGAGGATGTGGTCACAATGCTCTTCCCCAGCTTAATAACTTTAGCTTGTTAAGCTGGAGCCATTGTCTGAATGGGTCCTAGGAACCGAGTGCTTTAAAAATGTTGAAATCCACTGCATTTACATACTTAGTTTTGCTTGTAAAAGATTCTCACACTGCATTTTCATCTTTATAGTTACGGAAACTCTGAAGCTAGATCGCTTTGATGAATTCGGCTACACCTTTTTAGCACCAAGGTTGGTCATTTTCCTGTTCTGTATACCCAAATGATACATACAAATGACGATAATAATAATATTATTATAATAATTTATTTCTTATACCCAGCCCATTTGACTGGATTGCCCCAACCACTCTGGGTGGTTTCAAACAAAAATACAACAACAACATATCTATATCTATATCTATATCTATATATCTATATCTATCTATCATCTATCTATCTATCTATCTATCTATCTATCTATCTATTATCATCTATCTATCTATCTATCTATCATCTATCTATCTATCTATCTATCTATCTATCTATCTATCATCTATCTATCTATCTTAAAATTAATTGGATCTAGACCAAGTTAGTTGAACTTCAGTCCCATTGATTTCAAAAAGAACTAAATCATGCCTAACTTGTTCTGTTGATTTCTGTTAGACTTTTGTCCTAACTAATTTAGTGAAGATTCAGCCCACTTTGTTTAAGATGAGATCATCTATATACCACTAGCATGTAGTCTGAAGTCTTCTAATGTTCACACTTACATAGCCAAAACGACACCACTGACCCTCAAGAGGGAGGCATTAGCAGACGCACAGTAACCCCAAAGTTTGCAGAAATACAAACAATATTCGGGAGGAAAGCAAAGGAAATGTTGGGTTCCCCTGAAAAGCAGCCCAATGAGGACTGAGTGTCCACATAAAGTAGGAGACTTTTGAGAGGGGAAAAACTGAACAGCAGGTGGGAGGGGTAAGGGAATGGAGTTCTTGGAAAAGGCCCATGGAGAAAAAGATATGTAGATATAAAATGGTTGAAAGAACCACTCATTCTCCTGATTGTTAATTACATTTGTATCCCACCTTTCCCCCCCAGGGACTCAAGGTGGTGTATTTTGTTCATAGCCCCCTCCTCTCACCCCATTTTATCCTGGGGATCAGTTAGGCTGAGAGTATAGTGACTGACCCAAGGTTACTCAGCTTAATAGCTTCAACTGAGATAACTTAATAACTTTGTCAAGATTTGAATTCCAGTTTCCCTGCCCCTAGTGTAGTACTCTAACCACTATACTACAAGTTCCATCTGCTGAAATTCCATCTTCTACACAGTTGTTAGAACAACAGCCTCTTAACCTAATGTTCAACAGACATTGTATGCTGACTATGGATCACAGGGGGAGAATGGAATGGAGCACCTCACCCAAGGCATCTCAGGTCTCTTGAGTGCTGCTGGTCCCTCTGTAGCCAAAACCTCACCACCTTTCCACAGGAAAATATCTGGTGGCTTGGGAGCTCCCAGAATTTGCAGAGGTACAAAAAGATTCTGAAAAAGACACATCAGCACACACAGTCAAGCACCCCAGTGAAGGCTGAGTGTGCAGGTGGGAGCTGTGAGTAGTTGCTATTGTTGAAAAATTGGGAGTCAGAATTCTTGCTGAGTGTGGGCACAAAATCCTGTTTCTCTGCACCTATGATTGTATGTGCATCCATTTATATAACCAAAAATAGCCTAGCCAAATGCATTATGTTGCCTAAGATTGGTTGCAGAAATGTATAACTTTGGTAAAATTTCATACTTAAATGTTCATATTAGAAGAAGTGTACTTTAAAATGCTGAGGATCTTTTGTGAGGGTTTTAATGTTGTGTATTTTTGTGTTTTGTATTGTAAACCGCCCCACAGTCCTCAGATCCTCAGGGCGGTATAGAAATTTAATAAAGAAATAAACATAAATGAATTTTTTAAAATATATCGCAAACCTACGCAGAAATATGACAAACTTTACTTACGTTTGGAAATTGAGAAACTGAAGTTGATGGATTCATCCATTCCTATGTCAAGGCTGATCATTCAGAGTGAAAACACTCTAATCTTGTGTTTCCTTGCTTATAGCATTTAACTTTCCCTAATTTTATGCATAACATAATTTTGCCATGGAATTTCTCTATGTTGTGAAAGTGATACTCTGCAGACTTCTGCACTTCTACATGATATGCTACTAAATGAAATGTTGCTACCAAATGCTGGGTAAATTAGCCAGGATACATGCAAACCCAAACCAGCTCAGCCAGAAATTTATGTATTTGTTTGTTTATTTGCTTGCTTGCTTTACTTCATGGATTAAAAGCAATATTTAAAAAACCTGTTTTCTTTTTCTAGAGACTACTGTGGGCCTGTGAAAATAACTGACAACAACACAGCATTTCTTCTGAATTTCAGCGAATTTATAGATCGATACACCCCCCAAAATCCCTCATGTAAGCCTTACTTTTTCATTAAATGAAACTGCTTGCAGGAGATGACAATATAAGTGCAGCAACTGGTTCCAAAGAAGAAATGTTGATGTGATCACCCTGTTTCCCATAATTACATATAGTACCAGATCTGTTTACTGGGTTTATGAATGCAAGATTGCAGAGTTTCATCCAGTTCATAGGGTTGTTATGTGAAGATAAAAACTGTTCTGACGTTCTTACATCAAGGGCATTTCAAAAGCTAATACTTTTTAAAACTTAGCTGGCCTTTTGATTTTAGAATTTGTCTGTCATTGAAACAGGAGCAACCGATGCCAAACCATACAGGTTTAAAATTTGAAATATTTGTTGAAATCTGAGTTCATTTTTATTATGGGGTGTGGTCACAGTATGGGGAAGGATCATAACTAAGCCCTAGAGTCAGGCTGTGCTTTCAAAAGGTCTGTGTTTCAATCCTCCCCGCATCTCCAAGTGCAGCTGAAAATGACCCCTCCTCGCTGAAATCTTAGAGAGCCACTTCAAGTCAGTGTAAGCAGTACTGAACTATATGGACCAATGGTCTGACTTGGCAGCTTCCTGTGATCTTAATTCACCTTTGGCTTGTTTCCTTTGATAGGTAATGACATGGTTATGAGAGCTTTGCTGGATGCAGGATTTACAAGTGAACTTGTTCAGAATTACTGGAGTAAGCAAGACCCGTGAGTGTTATTTTCCTCCCCTCTACCAAAGAATATGGCTACTTCTGGGGGTTTTAATGGTGTGTTAAAATAATACTGGATCATTTCTGATCATTAGAGCACACAAGGAACACACACGGCATTAAGTATATGAAAATGCACACATTTGTGTTTTAGACTATCTTAGAAAAACTTGTGAATATTATGTACAAAGGGCTGCCAATCATTCCAAATTCAGTTCAGTTCAAATATTTCTGTCTCTCTTTTCTTCCTCCCACAGTGAGGGAATTACAGCACGATTTGTAGCTACAGATGGAGGGATCACTAGAGTGTATCCCAAAAGGTAAGGGTCTGTTTCTTTCTAAGAAATTGTTATGTACTGAGTTGAATAGGATCCCAAAGGCAGCAGTCTGATTGGTCCTAGAACAATAGGATCCAGAATGCAGCAGTCTGATTGGTCCACAGGAGCCACCCAATGCAGCTCCAGGTGGAAGGGAATCCGCAACATGATTGGCCTACAGGAGAATCCCGGAATTAGCCAATCACATGGGGCCCATTGTGTAAATAATGTATGTAAGGCAGACATTCTGGGGGAACTTCCATTCCTCCTCACCACTATGAGCTGAATATAGAGCATGAAATCCACTCTCGACTCCGAGTATATTTCAGAAATACAACAGAGACACTGGCAAAATCAATTTCTTAAGCATGACTTTTTTTAAAAAAATCATTTTATTATAAATATCAATACATTACAAAACAATATATACTTAACATTACATTACATATATTACATACAACACATACCTCACCTAATTTCTTAAGCATGCCTAACTGAGGGTTGGATGGTGGCTGAAGTTCTTGCTAGCCCCCACTGAAATTGTCACTTGGTAATGGAATATTAAAGTGAGAGTCTTCACAACAAATATATTGAATACCCCAAATATAATATTCTGACCCTTAGGGAGGAAACAGAGGGTGGTACTTGGAATCAATGTCCAAGCCCTAGGTTTGATTCCCATACCCAGATATTGAAAATAATATGCCCTTGACTGGCATATTATAAAGTTGTAATTCTCATAAATTACAGTAGATACATTTTGAACAAACAGTGTTTTTCATATTTTGAAATTCAGTTGCTGTACAAGACAAAATGTAACAGAGAAAGCTTGTGCTGAATCATCCTTGTATAGCATAGCCAGGATCCAGTGAGCTTCCTCAGAACACAGCCTGTGGAACTGAAAAGGAAAACAAAGGCAGACACAAATCCTTTATCACTAACTTTTTTTAAAAAAAAGTACCTCGATTTCAAAAGTGGTTTGTTGCTGGTGTTGAAAGGCTGCTATTCAAGAAACATAAGCTCAAATTCCCTTTGGGCATGTGGAATTAGTTGAGCGCTCGGCTTATGTCTGTAACCAGTTTCAGGTTTTCACAGCATTTCAGAGTTGGGAATCAGAATGGGGTTGTGGAGATCCCAGACTTAATAATGGGATTTCCCAGATTGCTCATTGTCTCCTGTAGATGGTTGGATTTTGACTGGAGATTAAATAGGAGACGTAGCTCATGGACATGAGACTTCTTGATCTTACGCCAGGTAGAATCCTGGCTGTCTAGTATTGTTTGAGTGAGCCATTTTCTGTAATGTGAACATATGTAGGGAGCTATATTATTACAATGAGTCACATTTTAAGGTTTTCAGAAACATTAACAAACAGTACAATCCTACAGTCTACTCAGAAGTAAATTTAGTTAATTTTAATGGGCCTTACCCCCAAATAAATGGTCTTGGATTGCAGCCTTAGATTTCAATCCTAGAGCCCAGTGGTGGGAAGCCTGAGACCCTCCCAACACTGCTGTTTTAACTTCCATCAGCCCCGGCCAGCAGGGTCAGTGGTCAGGTGGTGAATGTGAAGGGCCAAATGTTCCCCACACTTTCCTGTGAGTAAGCCCCATTGAATTCAGTGGAGCTTCCTTCAGATTAGGCATGCACAGGATAAGAAAACATGTGAGAATTAAGACAAAAAGCTGACATTAATGTCTCATGTTCAGTGCAGGAGAATATTGGACAGAAAATCCTGAAACCTATGAAGAGAGCTTCTACAAAAGGAGCTTAGATAATGAAAACTACATCTTCACAGCTCCCTTCTATAACAGTAAGTCACTGGGCACCCAAAATTATCTTGTTAAACTCCAGATACAGTACGGTCTATCCATATATGGAATGTTGAAGACATCTGGAAAAGTATACATAATGGCTATGAAGATTACCATATAGCAATTATGCATGTCTGTTTCTCAAAAGTTTTAGCTAGAAGTCAGGAAATGTTGCCAAATTTGTAGGAAGCTGCAGTGAAGCATGACCCTGACTTCCATAGTTAGGTTAGGGCTTCCTCTGGTGTTAAAATTTTAATTCAATAGCACAATCCTGGGGAGGCATTTATAGAATCATAGAATTGTAGGGTTGGAAGGGACTCAAGGGATCATCTAGTCCAACCCCCTGCAGTGGAGAAATATCCAACTGGCCCATACAGGAATTGGAACACACGACCTTGGCATTATCAGCACCACACTCTAACCACCTGAGCCACCTATTCATGGTGAATTGCAAACAGGCACAACCTAAACTACAAAGAGATACAACCCAATTCATTTGGTTTCTCTCTGACACACCAAGACTGTTTCATAGTCATCTATTAAATGTTTGGGTTTCCTTCCTTCCTATATCTCAGGAAGCGTATCTGAAGATGGCATTATGGTCAGCAAGGCTGTGAAAATAACCGTCAATGGAAAACTTCTGAAACCTGCAGGTGGGAAGGAATAATATTGACATTTCTTGACCATTGTTATTGGACATATTAAACAGCAACTGAAGTTCTTGTTTTAAAGAGCAAATCTGCATTACTTACTTGTGAGTCTCTTTGACCATGCTAAAGGTCCCACAGATTTCTGAATAAAGCTGTTTATTAGTTTTTCCCTTTTGAGGGAAGATGAACAAAAGAGTATTGGTAAGACGGTTGCAAGCACTCTTGGATGAAACTGATTACCTTCTCCAATTTCAATTTGAGTTCAGACCTGATTGTGAGACTAAATTGGTCTTGGTTGCCCTGATGGATGACCTTTATTGGGAGAAGAATGGAGGGATGCAACACTTGGTCTTTCTTGGTCTTTCTTGGTCTTTCTTGGTCTTTCGGTGGCATTTGAAACCAATGACCATGTATCCTGCTTAACTAACTGACTTCCCTTATATATTGTGTATTCCCTGTTAGTTGTTGGAGTAAAAATCAATGTGACCAACTGGATGGAAAATTTCACCAAAATCACTACAAAGAATCAGGTAAGGAACTTGTAGCTTTTCTTTTGAGCATTAATGTGAATACTTCAACTTACATCTAGGATTGTTTTATTGTGTGCTCCTGCGCTACAGCTCAGTATCCAATTGGAAATATTGATTCAAACATTCATACATAAATAAATGGGCAGAAGTTATGCAGGGGATATAATTGTTACCAATATCCAATAGTGTAACATCAAGTGCCTTTGATTGATCACCATGCTGAGTAGAGATGGCCTAAACAGAGTCCTGCTTTATTCTACCACTGCTTGTCCTTCCACTTTTCCCTCCTTTCCAAGCACCCTCAAATGTATCTAGGGTGGGAGAAGATGGAATAAAGGAGGAATAAGCAGCTGCTAGGGGTGGGGTGTCCAGCTCCTTGGACATTCCCTTCAAGGTGAAGAAAGGGATGTGTGGGCAAGAGTAGTAAATCTGGGAGTAGGACGAGTTACCTACCAGATTTGTCAAGAATCCATCTTCCTAATTACCTTTTTCAGCATATGTAACTTTCATTGGAAGTCTGGTTATTCAGGAGTTGCAGAACTAATACTTTTGCCTGACTTTGAGCATTTTACTTTATGTTGGATTAGTGTGCATCTTCTTGGTTCTTGGAAATGTTTTGAAATATTGTCCTGAGATTTTTGTGGCCTTGCAACAGCAGTTAACGCAAGCTGTTGAGCAGCAGTGGTGAATTTTGACAAATGTAAATATTCTGCCTAAATACTTGACATTTGACCTGGCTACAAAAGCAGCATGAGCACAACTCTAGATTGAATGTCATCATTCTTTGTTTAAGAACAGGTTTCATATGTTGCATTATATGTCTATTTTTCAGTGCAAAAGTGAACTGTGTGGATGTGAAAAGAACAGTCGGGTAAGAATGTGTTCATCAATAAATCATTTGCAGATACTGAAGCCCTGTTTGTGGGTGGTGCCTCTACAGGGTGGACTCCTTGCCGCATCCTGGCCTATCTCATAAGATTGTTGTAAGGATGGCATATTTGCTTTGAAGCACAAAGACACTATGTCAATGATAAGCATTATCTTACTATTATCCATTCCCTGGGGTACCTCAATCAGCAGTGCTATTTCTCTAGAAAAAGAGGTGTTGGAACATACACTGAACCCCTTGTACACTTATAATGGCAATGGCGCCCACCTGAGAGGTGTCGGAACTGAGTTCCGGTGAGTTCCAGCTGAAAAATGCCCTGGGCAAAAGATTCCTGCATTGCAGGGGTTGGACTAGATGACCCTTGTGGTCCCTTCCAACAATTCTGATTCTATGATCATCTTGCTGCCATTGAGACATGTTTTCTTTGCACCAGAGATCTTATATGTGCTTATATGTGCACATCTAAACTGAGACTAAGATGAACAATCCCAGCTACTCATATTCATTCCCCTCTCTTGGGTGCTTTGTGTGATCTCCATGGCATCCGACTGAGTATAAAGATCCTGCCATCAAAACAATCATACAACAACAAAAATTGGAACCAAAATACATTATTAGAGCATTGCCATTATTTATGAATGAAAACAACAGCAATGAAATAATTGGTGCTGTATTGAGAGAAAGATCAAATAAATAAGAGTTAAAAGCTGCATATGTTTCAATTCTGTCTTTAGCAGCTACAAGAGGAGAGTGACTGGTGCCAGTACTACAGTTTATGAGTAGATGGCGGGGGGAACAGTAGCCTTTTCTTCATGAAATGATGGGCAATAGCAAATGATTTCTCCCTTTTTCTTTATCTTCAGTGAGTAATATGATCATTAAGAAAACTGCTAACTATTATTTTATAACTGGAAAGGTAACTACAACTATAGTAACTATCTCCTATACACATTTACCCAGGTGGCAAAACTCATTCTCCTTAGGCTGGCATGGGGCTGGTGCTCAGCTCAACAAGTATGTTCTGAATTGTGACTATAAAGCAAATAATAATCCCCCCCATTGTCCTCCTTGTCTTTCTTGCAGCATGTTGACTGTGTTATCCTTGATGATGGAGGATTTCTCTTGATGACAAATCAGGAATGGGATATGCAAGAGGTAAGTGTGATACAGATCAAGTTGTCTTACAATCAAAGTGCTGTCTATTTTATCAAATCAAATTACAAGTTTAAGTTTGACTTAAGATTTCAGATTTCATAATAACCAAATTAGAACAGCCAAGACAACTCTCTCATTCAAAATATGTATCCATGACAAGAGTACAGGACTGTGCAAGCCAATCTTTTTTCCTTCACCCTTGATCATAAAGTGTGTTATGTGAAAATAGAACAGGGTACAAACTTAATGTTCACTTTTTGAAACATTAGGTGAACCCAAACACAGCAGTCCATTGAAACTTGCACTTCTCTGAATTTTGCATTGCAGTTCTCCAGCCAAGTCACGTTTACAAAAATTTATACACTAGGTTAAAATGTGCATAAAAACTTATACATTAATGAAGATTTTAAAATGCATTGCATTAGGGGACATTGCTTTGCATGAATGTGCTATGTTGGGCAAAGTTGCATGTAAATGCTCTTTTTAGGATAAATTCAGTGATGGGTTTTCCGGAAGACGGATGTGGAAATGAGAACTCATTGGAAAAATGAGAAACAGAGAGGAACCAAAGTGGACACATTCACTTGTCTCCAGTTGTGGCTGATACACACCTGCCTTATGCATATCACTGAAAAGAGCATCAAATGAACCTCTGCTATGAACTTACACAAATGTGTCCCCCCTAATAATAATAATAATAATTTATACCCCGCCCATCTGGTTGGGTTTCCCCAGCCACTCTGGGCAGCTTCCAACAAAAGTTTAAAAATACATTAAAACATCAGTCATTAAAAACTTCCCTAAACAGGGCAGTCTTCAGATGTCTTCTAAACTATAATAATAATTTATTTATTTAAAAACTTTATATCCTGCCTTTCAAAAGTGCTCCAAAGGTGGCTTACGTGTAAATAGAATACAGATTCCTAGACAAACTCAAAACATTATTATGCACACACCATCAATAAGTATATAATTTTGAATTTAAAACTCACATGCTCTGCTCTCTGACTGAACCGAAAGACTGAGCCTAGAACAAACCTTGTGTGTCCTAAGTGCAGTGAGTAGGACTGAACTGAGAGTGGGAGGGGAGTCGAAGTTGCTGCCTGATGGAGAGGGAGGGAGGTCAGGGAAACAAAAACCAGCTTTATGTGTGCATGAAATGTATATAATATGCAAGCACACAGTTTTTGTTGTTCATTTTAAAAACGTGTATTTTAATGGAAACGAAGGGGAGGGGAACTTGAGTCAAATTGAGATCCAGAAGTGAGACATACATTAGAAAACAACTGTGTGGATTAGCCTGACATCAAAAGAAATTGTAATGTTCCATCCCTAGATCTAGCCTTCTTTAAATCTATACCTATAGAGTAGTTAACTATTGGGTTCAGGGTTTGAATTAATATCTCCTTTCTCCTTTTTTATTGCTCTTTTTACTTGGATGAAGAGCCCTGAATTTGTAATAATTCATTGCCATTCTACAGGCAGTTTTGATGCTCTAGGTCAAAGCTTCCAAGTATTCTCAGCTATATTGCACCCAGAATGTTGCTGGTTGCATTATTTGTTAATTTTAAAAAAGCACATTAAAAATAAGGTTTAATTTTTTTAATTATTGTTTTTTCTGTGTTTTTAACAATTCTTGTTTTAATCTGGAAGCCACATTGAGTCCTATCAGGGTGTAAATATAAGAACTATTATGTCTCCCAGTCTGTTTGAAGAGAAGTGTCTTTCTTTCTTTTTAAACAATCTCTTTTCCTTCATTAGATCGGAAAATTCTTTGGTGAGATTGACCCTGGCCTCATGCGAAATCTCATCAACATGTCCTTATATGCCTTTAACAAGTCTTATGACTATCAGTCTGTGTGTGACCCAGAAGAAGAAGCAAAGCAAGGAGCCGGACTCCGCTCTGTCTATGTGGTCAGTATCCTCTTGCCAGGATGCAGATGGCGCTGTGGTCTAAACCACTGAGCCTCTTGGGCTTGCTGATCAGAAGGTCAGCGGTTCGAATCCCTGCGATGGGGTGAGCTCCCGTTGCTCGGTCCCAGCTCCTGCCAATCTAGCAGTTTGAAAGCATACCAGTGAAAGTAGATAAATAGGTACCACTGTGGCGGGAAGATAAATGGTGTTTCTTGTGTGCTCTGGTTTCCGTCATGGTGTTCTGTTGCGCCAGAAGCGGTTTTGTCCTGCTGGCCACATGACCCAGAAAGCTGTCTGTGGACAAATGCTGGCTCCCTTGGCCTGAAAGCGAGATGAGTGCCACAACCCCATAGTCACCTTTGACTTAACTGTCCAGGGGTCCTTTACTTTTACCTCCTGCCTTTGCCCAGTCAGTATCATCCCTGCATGTGTTTAGAGCAGGCCAGTCTACGTGGTGCCCTCGCATTCGTATTGAACTGCACCTCCCACCAGCCCCAGCCATCATGGCCAGGGGTCAGGGATGTTGTAGTCCAACAAACAGCAGGAGGGAAGCGACTGTCCCCCTTCAGAGATTATTCTAACCTTGTATCAATTGCTTTCTATTTTCTAGCCTACGATAGCAGACATGTTACATCTAGGGTGGTGGGCCTCGGCAGCCGCTTGGTAAGTTGAACTTTCCAGGTAGGGTTTGTTATACATTTGAACATGTGAGGGCCTTGACCGAGCGATGTATACAGAATGAATTTGCCCAGCTGAGATTTCACCCCACATTCTTCTTGTTCAAGTTTATTATGTAGAATTGCTCAGTCTTTAGCTGAGCATTAAATAATGTCACTGCAAAATAGGGCTACAAAATCTTTTCCCAGAGGTTCCTGAAGATATTTACGAGGTGTGCAACTCAACATAAATTAAGAACCCTTGTTTTTGCAATGAAAGTGAACTTCTGCACTGGAGGGTAATCCAGAGAGGAAACCCAAACATGACTGAATATTTAAAAAACGGGTTATCAGTGATGATATCAGACACACAGGTGTCTGGACTCAGTTTGGACCTTGGGCTGTTGTTGTTCTTTTCACCTGCAAGTGGTTTCTTGAAATGTTCTTTGTAATGAAATTTAGGGAGGGAGTTGGTAGGAAAGAGGGGGAAAGACGAAGGGGATCAGTTACCATTTAATAAGAAGAAAAGGGAATGGCAGATTTCAACAAATCCATGCAGTGAAACAGGGAAAGCTAGGCTTCAAAGAGGAGCAGGCGATCCCTCCCCTTCTTCCATTCCAGGAATGTTCTGTGGGTTTGCTCTGCCATCTCCTGCTCCAGTTCACACAGTGAATTCTCTGCCCCACTCCTAGAGCTAAAGCCTGCCTGATTTAGGCACTATCCCTCCTCACAGCTCCTTATTCTCTTGTTCCATTGTTGTCCCCCTGTGTATCTAGGTCTATCTTGCAGCAGCTCTTTCTGGGCCTCACCTTCCCACGTTTTCTTAGTGCCGGTAAGTGAAGAATCAGGTGTCAGAGACATTCCTTTGCTTTCATAATCAAGCTTCTCACAGAGCTGAACATGTTCTCTTTCTCACAGTGGAAATGGAGGAGGAAGACTTCAGTGCCATCCCATCAAAACAAAGCTGCATTACAGTACAAACTCAGTATTTCTTTGCCAATGATGAAAAATCATTTTATGGCATTTTAGATTGCATAAACTGTTCTAGGTAGGTATTTCCTTAGAATTACGAAATTATGTCAAGTGCCTCTGATGCTTTCTTAATAGTGTTCTGATATTAAAGAAGCAACTGAGTTATTCATGTGAAACTATCAGTTATGAAGTAGATATAGATACAGATGATATAAATATAGATGTGTATAAATGCATTTACTTAAAATTTTTTAACCTACCATTCATCCTTATGGATAACAGGACAGTGTACAAAAGGCATAGCCAGCAGATCTTACCAAAATAAAATACCAAAAATTCCCACATGCACACGGGTAATCAAATAAAGCACATCTTTAACAGGTTTTAAACAGGTTTTAACCTTGCACTGAAAAGATTGTAATATTGGTGCCAGTAATATTCACTGTGGGGTGAATATTCCACAGCTGAGGTGTCACCACAGAAAAGCCTCTCTCCCCTATTTCCACATAATGTGTCACTCTAGTAAAGACACTCAAAGATGAGTTAACCTTGCTGCATTTATATATACTTCAATAGCAATGGGCATCATGTTTTACTGTCCATATTGCTTGGAAATAGAAAGTTTGATTTTGTTGAGCAGAAGACAGGTTCTGAATATATAATATATATTATATATCTTTTCTCTGCCCAACTGAGGTGGGGAGATCTTTGCACAAAATCAGGTTATTTGTAGCTTATGGTGCAAAAGTTGCATTAAGCCTTTGGAGTTTACCTGGTCGTCAAAAGTACTTATAGAAAATTGCCTGCAAGTTCCTTTCCCCCCCAGCATTAAACATTTGTTCTGTGCTTCATTTCTGTTTGCAGACTTTTTCACGCAGAGAAGATTTCCAATACAAATTTAGTATTCATAATGAGTGACACCAAACATATGTGCCGTCACTGTGATACAAGGCCACTGATGCAAGCAGAGAAGCCTGGTATCCTTTGAAGTTTAAGTTTATGTTGAATTTGTGTTTGCTCACAAAATAACACCACCACACATTTCTGTAGAACCCCCAGTATCTGATTTTTAGCTGCTCCTAAAACTTGGACGAGTTAGTGTACACACACACACACACACACACACACACACATATATGGAGTGGAAACTGTTTCTGTGAATAGTGGATCAACACAGGCATGTATCTCTTCCATTTCTCAGCTAATGTGAGATACCCACTCCATGCTAGCACCCTGCTTGCATGATCTTAATATATAACACAAACACAATATTGTTGGAATCAAAAACCCTTAAGAGAATGATTGACACACTTAAAGGAGGGAATTCAACATACCACTAAGGATATTGCTGCAGCAGCACAAGCATTTCTCCTTCCTTGATTTCCCCTCTCCTCCCCCTGTGCATTGTTCTGGGACTTCTCCTGACACAGAAACATCCAGACCAATTTGTTGGGCACACAGAAGGAAAGCTCCATTGCGCTAGCAGAAGTTCTTCTGCTAGCTTCTGTTAGCAGGCCTGATTAGTTTATTGTTGCCCAAAATTTCCATGTTTTGTTGTACAGTACATGATATGCTGCTTTGCCATACATTAATGTTCATTGATGTCAAGTAGTGATGACCTTTGGCCATGGTCTTCCCTGCCATGAAAACAGTAAAGATGTTCTAAATCTTACATGTTGTGCTTACTCCTCCAAACACCCACACTTTGCCTTGATATTTCAGCCCCAATCCTCTCCATCTTCAAGTTAAGACCACACAAATTCCCTTTCAAATTACCCTTTTCTCCCACCTACTTTAGACTTAAATTTATTATGCTGCCTGTGGTATGAAAAGTTACAGGATCTGACCAGGAAGATATAGGACATGCATCAACTGGAATAATGCAGTATGTCTGCCACAGCTACTATAGGGCACAAACAGTACTGAAATCAGAATCACATATAACTGCTCTGATATAATCATGAATGCACAATAAAAAGGGCACCTGGAGGGATAAATCCAGGCTTCTAATATTTATTTGATGTCTAGCCAATCCAGGGGCTTCATAATTCCTGCCAAACTCAGGGGTTGATGTAGTATGCCATTTCCCCCTGCTGTGTTTGAATGACCTCTGGTGTCTATACACAGAGGCAAATAGCCAACAGGTGAACCCTGAAACGGGGTCCCTCCCAGCACGAATTGATGAACCCAAATTCTCCAGGTTCAGCCTCCTTCAAATAGGCTGAACTGAATTGGCTGCCATTAATGAAGGAGAAGCATCATTTCCTGCTGGGGATCGTGGGTCTTTAACACAACATTTGTAGCTAAGGAGAGGCCTGGCATGGTTTCTAGTGTGCTGTTAAGAGCCACACACTCTCTGGTATGCCCTCCACAAAACCTTTTTCACTAGGGAAGGAGGAGGACTGGCAGGGAAGGCAGAATGGTAGCTAAATAGGGCTTTCCAAGGGTTCACACTGAAACCCAAAATCCTTCATAGTTTCTCAAGCATTCAACTGGCACACTTGAAAAACACAGTCAGTTTATTGAGGGGTCTCACACATCTCTAGTCTCTACACACACAGTCCTCACTAGGTAAGGCTCCCAGTTCAAACCCTGCAATTCCTCACTCTTTGTGTTTTCTAGTTTGTCTTCTTCTTCTTCTTCTTCTTCTTCTTCTTCTTCTTCTTCTTCTTCTTCTTCTTCTTCTTCTTCTTCTAATGTGAGCATTCCATTATCCATGTTCCTTAACTGACATTCAGATGAGGGGCCAAACCCCTGTGAAATGGTTCAGCAACCCAGATACAGAAAAGGGCCCGATGTCTGCTTTGATGATGATATTGACGTAAGTTTGCTTTTCTAAGAAATGGAGGAAATGCCTTCCCTGCACTAGAAAAAAAAAGTTATTTTAAATGATTAATTTGCACCTTGAAATGCCCATTGATGTTAACCTATCTTCCATTAAATTGACTGTTGACTCTGAATCATAGTCACTCTATTTCAAATGTTCCCATGATTAACATAAAATTAACAGCTGCTTTTTTCTGCGTTGCCTTTGCTGCAATTGCTGTGCTTTCACACATGATTCTTTTAAAGAGGGAGGTAGGGCAATATTTGCTACCATTCTGTGCTTCATGGTAACTGCTTGGCAATCATGTCATCAGAACCTTTGAAAAAAAATGCCTAGAAAACTCTGTGGCTTTTCTTCTTGTCCTGAAGATGCAGTGTAGTTGCCTGGTCCCAGTCTTCCCTGTGAATAGTAGATCTAGTGGATCAAAAGTAAGGGGTGGGGAACCTGTGGCCCTCCAGATGTTTCAGTCCCAGCCAGGTCAGAGATGATGGAAGTCCAACAACTTGGGGGAAACTGGGTTCACAGGTTCACAGCCCCTGATCTAGATTAACTGGATTAATTGTAAGGGTTGCCATATTGTGTTTCCATGGACAGTGAGGTGGTTGAGGAGCGAGCAGGTAGTGAGTAAAGACTATGAGACATGTGTTGGATTGAAATTAGACCACAAATTTATTTGGCATTGGCGTTGGGCGTGTAGCCAATGAACAACCAACCCACTTGCTGGTTGATTGACAGCTGTGGTTGACCATCGTTAGCGGTCCTCCATGGTGTGAACTGCTTTTGGTGTGCCCTGTGGCCCATCTGCCCTTGACTTGGGCTTCTGGATAGGAAGCACCACCCTCCAAGATTCCTTAAGGGAATCCCGCTATCCTCCCATTCCTGCTAATGATCCAACCCAATGCCTCTTCTGCCACTAGAGTTGGTGATCCTGGTAGAAATTATTCCTGTACCAAAATTTGAGAGTCCCAGATCTAGACTATACTATACATATTTCTTTAAAGAACATGAACACAAATGGGTATTTTTTGTTGTAAAGTGTTTGCCACATTGAGAACATTGGAGCACCCAATTTTAACAGTAAGAAAACATTCGTGTGCTGGAGATAGTTGGGGGCAATATTGGGAGAAACAACTATTAGCGCATCTCCATGCTCTTGATCCTGGATCTGTTGTGTGTGAAAGTACAAGGAGTCTTGCTCACTAGCTTGTTGTGCTATTATCTGTGTTAACTGTGTCTTCTGTAGTTGTATTAGTGTAATATTTTACTTAAGTTTACTTTGCAATCCTCACTGTGAAATTCTTTGCTCTTGGGTGAATGCTTTCACATTAACTCTGCTAACTGCCAGCAAACTGCATGAAATCTCATCTTGTATGTGTTTCTTTCTGTGTTTCCTTTCCTTTCCTCTACTTGCTATTTTGCCCGTTATGAATAGGATCAGCCTATATGCACAACGAGTCGTGCCTCTGCCATGATGTCCGCTCCTATCTCCATTTTTCTGCAAGTTTTCATGTGGTGTGGATGGTCAGTTACTTTCTCTAATTTTGTGTTTCATTTTGTTTTTCAAAGTTTAGCATTTTTGTTAGTGTATCACAGAAACATGTATTAATTGGGGTGGTGGTGGGGAAAATAACTTGGAGCAAATGCCTTTATTTATGTATTGGGCTTGTTCAGGAGATATTTCCCCCTGAGAATAGATTGGGAGCACATCCTCCTTTCCTGAATGGGAGAGTCTGTGGTTATTTGAAAAGGGTTTAATCTTCTGGGTAGTAATTCAGTTAATTTAGACATTCCCTTCTCTCTGTGGCAAGTAGAGAGACTGCGCTCCCAAGGATAATCGGGGAAGACAGATACAGTTCTAAAGAGGCCCATTGGGTCATGGGCCACAAGATAAACAGCCATAGTAATTTGGTGTGTTAACTTTGGAAGTGAATCCTATTGTTTCAGAACATGCTTAGAATCACAATCTGAAGACAGAAATGTATTGCATATTGTTCTTTCCTGGTCCAGCACTGTAGCAGATTGCTAACTTTAAGACTTCGCAGCCCACCCTTGTTGCTCCTAAGGAGTGGTCTGTGATAGAGCACCCCAGGTTCAGTCCCTAGCAAGTTTCAAGATATAAGAGACCTCTCATTCTCTGAGCCTCAGGACTTCTGGTGGCCACTTAGGACAGATGGAATTGCCCAGAGGGACCACCACAACTGCTCCTGGCAATCCTTTGTTACTTATTTTGTATCCATGATAAGAAATCTAAAAAAGTTTGAATCTCTAAATTGGAGTCATGCCGACATTCTTAGTTGTTGGGAGGGTTGTGAGACCAACAAAATAGAGACTATTCATGTTTTGTTCTTGTTCCCATTAAGAGGTACGACTTCACAATACCGGCACTAGACTTTTTTTCTGAGCCTAAGGAAACAAGCAAACAAAAATAGTATATTAAATATAGTATTTAAATATAGTGAGCTAAAATTAAAAAGCTGCTGCTGCCTAAGAATGCATGCATTTTTCACACTTTCTTTCAATAAGGGGCTTGTGGCATTTTCACAATCATACAGCTGGACTACACATTACAAAGTGAATACAATATTTTCAACATTGAACTTGCTTTGTAATATTAAGCTGCTCCTTCCTTGTGAGCCATACTTTCCTGTGATTTTCCCTCAGTTGGGATCTGAGGCTAGAAGAAGTGAAAGTAAAAGAGAAATTTGTCTGGGGGGCACACCTCTGAGGGGTTAATCAGTAAGGCAGGGGAGTTAAGCACCCCTTCCCTTCTGCTGGTTCCGTCTGACTTCGGAGTCAATGGAGTGCACTTCTGGGGGTAAAGTCAAACTGCTGTGTTAGCAGCACTCAAGTTACTTCCCCAGGGCAGTGTCCGTAGAAGTCCTAGGCTGCCTAGATGACGAGACCCACTCTCGGCCCCACTGATGTGGTCCAAAGGAAAGCACCAGCTTGGCTGCAGGAGTTGCCCATAGGAGGCGTACATGGTGCTATCCAACTGTCTTAGGGTTTACTCCTGAGCCTTTTCTTCTCCATATGATTTCCTGCCAGGCAGCAAAGGTTTTGGACCAAAATTTTTCTTCTACTAGATGGGCTACCTAGCCTGGTTGACGAGCCCCGTATGGGGAACCTCTTCCCCCCAAATGCCCCTTTACATTTATGCCATCTGACAAATGGTTGAGAAACATGTGCTTACCTATATACCATGTCATTCCACCCTGAAAACCCTCAGTCCTTATTTGTGCATAGTGCTGAGGACAGGATCCTAGTTGTTGGAAATTGTATGTTTTATAGACAAGGTTAAACCTTCTTTTAACAGGCTGGATCTAGACACATCAAAGAAGTGTTTCATAGAATCATAGAGTTGGAAGAGACCACAAGGGCCATCGAGTCCAACCCCCTGCCAAGCAGGAAACACCATCAGAGCACTCCTGACATATGGTTGTCAAGCCTCTGCTTAAGGACCTCCAAAGAAGGAGACTCCATCACACTCCTTGGCAGCAAATTCCACTGTCGAACAGCTCTTACTGTCAGGAAGTTCTTCCTAATGTTTAGGTGGAATCTTCTTTCTTGTAGTTTGGATCCATTGCTCCGTGTCCGCTTCTCTGGAGCAGCAGAAAACAACCTTTTCCCCTCCTCTATGTGACATCCTTTTATATATTTGAACATGGCTATCATATCACCCCTTAACCTCCTCTTCTCCAGGCTAAACATGCCCAGCTCCCTTAGCCGTTCCTCATAAGGCATCGTTTCCAGGCCTTTGACCATTTTGGTTGCCCTCCTCTGGACACGTTCCAGTTTGTCAGTGTCCTTCTTGAACTGTGGTGCCCAGAACTGGACACAGTACTCCAGGTGAGGTCTGACCAGAGCAGAATACAGTGGCACTATTACTTCCCTTGATCTAGATGCTATACTCCTATTGATGCAGCCCAGAATTGCATTGGCTTTTTTAGCTGCCCCGTCACACTGTTGGCTCATGTCAAGTTTGTGGTCAACCAAGACTCCTAGATCCTTTTCACATGTACTGCTCTCAAGCCAGGTGTCACCCATCTTGTATTTGTGCCTCTCATTTTTTTTGCCCAAGTGCAATACTTTACATTTCTCCCTGTTAAAATTCATCTTGTTTGTTTTGGCCCAGTTCTCCAATCTGTCAAGGTCGTTTTGAAGTGTGATCCTGTCCTCTGGGGTGTTAGCCACCCCTCCCAGTTTGGTGTCATCTGCAAATTTCATCAGGATGCCCTTGAGTCCATCAGTTTCAGTTTAAAGCACTGTAAATTTAAACAGGGAAAACAGATACAGAAAAACGGGACTCCACACCGCCATCTTTACCAGTATATCTGAGTCCATATTTTCAGCCAATTTTACCTGCTGCAAAACACATCCTTCAAATAGGGCAAATTCTACAATTCTATGGCCTCAGGAGGAGTGGGGTGCTGCCACCCCCACCTTAGAAATAAGTGAGTGCCCTCATTCATCAGGTATCAGGTAGATGTTCATTTAATCTAGTGAAGTAACAGGTGTGCCTCTCCTTCCACCCAAGCCTAGGGCATTGTGTGAACTATGTGCTTCACATGGAGTCTTCTATGTGCAAAAGCTGGCACACTTTGTATGGCAAATCTCTCCCACACGTGTGGTTCTAGTATCTGGTGAAAGCAGTGCATCTTGCCCCATGGGATTTTGATCATCACCTGGTAAGTGCATGACCTGGCTAACTTCCAGCCATTGTTACCATGGGCTGAGGTGGTCCTGGTCATGCTAGCTCAGCCTGCAGAGCTCAGCATATGCTGGCCTTTTTATGTACCACCACAACTGCTCCTAAAGCTACTCTAATAAGAGCTCATCTCGGCAGAACTTGGCAAAGTCCTGCTTGTGATATTGGCATGCTTATGGCCATCTCAGTGCATTTGAGTCACAGCTAGAAGTTGTCACAGATTAACAAACTCTTTTCTAATAAAGCTCTAATAAAAACCAGATTCCCCAGGAAAGGATTCTCCTGGGAAGCTCAAACTAAAAACAGATACTTAATTTTATTAGGTATATTTGTTTTTTTAAACTGTTGATTTTGATAACTTTACATTATCTACTTGTTTAAAGTTTGATAACTTTACATTATCTGCTGTTGATTTTATCGGTATTTTTATCGGCATTTCCTTGTAAACTGCTTAGAGGTGGTTGTTTTCTGATTAAGCAGTATATGAATAGGGTTCCTAGACAATCCTCCTTGCCAGCCACTCGCCAGACCCCGACCAACTTGGTTTCAGCATAATTTGCTGCACCATGTGGCATCTGAAGATGCCTTAAGCAACCAGGACGTTACATACAAAGGCATAGCTTGTGATATTGCAGAGCTATATACTAATTATACTGGTATGTGATAATGCATATTTTTCTATATAATAAATTACTATATAATATATAATACAGAATATTGTGTGTATGCCCTATAATGGATATTTGATTACAAGCACTGTATGCCTGCTGAACTGGGGTGAAGATGGATGAAACATAAACATGGCTCACATAAAACTTTTTAGCTGCTGTGCAAACTGTTTCCAGCAAATGAAGTGTTTCCTAGTCATCTGTCTGAATCTTCCTCTGTAGTTAAGTGAGGCATTTTGCATTTTTAGAACACTGTTTGAATGTTCAGTTCTTAATTCTTCACCTTTATTGGTTTAAAAAGGAAACTGTTCCAGGAAATGAGTGGAGCAGGTTTTCTCTTAGGAAGGTCGAGGTTGCTGGGCAATCACTGCTTCTGCTCTAGGATTGCAGGACTCCAGTTTTCAGAGGTCAAGCTTGGAGAAGGAAGGTACATTTGGACTCCAAGTAGTGAGGGTATTTCCAGAGCAGCCCTACAGCTCTTACATCAATCCTTACCCTTAACTTATCTTCCCAGAGTCCCACTAGAGGGAGACATCATCCTGGCCATCTCTTAACATTGAATAGAGAAAAATCATAAAAGTGGGAATGGGTTTCTGTTTGTGTTGTGCATGTAGGTACACACACACACACACACACACACACACACACACCTTAAGAACAGTTGCTAGACTTGATATCTGATGTCTATCTCTAGAGATGCACTGTTTCTTCAAGATATTGGGGGTGGGAGACAAATTAGTTTCTGGCATTTGTTTACCTTCTGTTGTGCACAGCTTGTTTGATAACTTTTTGAAAATTAACTTCGTATTCTAAATAGACTCATAAACACTCTTTATTCTACGGGCATGAAACAAAAAGACCACCTGTGCCCCAGTGGCTTCAAGTTACAAAAAAAGGAGATTCCGACCAAACATCAGAAAAAACATCAGTGAGAGCCTATTTGACAGTGGAATCTCTCGGGAGGTTGTGGAGGTTTTTAAGCAGAGTTTGGATGGCCACCTGTCATGGACACTTTAGCTGAGATTCCTGCATTGCAAGGGGTTAGACTAGATGACATTTGGGGTCACTTTCATCTCCACAATTCTATGATTCTACGAAAACTATCCCACCCCATTCTTTATCCAGAAGCCACCTGCCCCAATCTTCTACCAAGGATCAGGAGACCCTTCTGAATGGGATTGAGATGAGGAGGAAGGGGGGAATGGCCCCAAATGACACCTTCTGTGGGCAGGTTTTCAGTGATCCTCATTTTCTCCTCTACGCTGTCATTTCACAATCCACTCCATTCAGCAAGGTCTCCAGAGCCTGAGAAGAGACTGTGGGGGCTTCAGGGGGAGCTGTTTGGGGAAATTTTCACCCTGTGCAACCCCTTCCACTGGCATTTCTTTTGCTCTGGGAAGGCGCTCTGGTGAACGTCAAAGGGATGTGTGGGGCGAAGGTGCTTTGCACTGCCCCTCCCTGGTGATCCTCAAAGGGATGTGGCAGGGCCCTGAATTCTGGAGGAGCCTGACCCCTTCCTTGAAAATATGGGGGGTTGCCCCCTGCCCCCCCCATGGTGCCCCTGAGCAACAGTGTGGCACAATCACTACAGGGGGGTTGTTTTACTAGGGAGTGCAATTTGAAAATGGGTCCTGCTATATTTATCCTCCATGTTTCATATGGGAGTACAGGCCCGGCCTTTTCTTGAGGTCAGTGAAGTCATCCCAGTGAAGCCTTGAATATTTAATTCCTTGCAAGACTCCACTGAAACATACAAAATGCACCAGCAGCCATTTTTATTCCTTCAGACATTACCTTGAATTGCTGCTCTCCCTCGATTGCACCCAAGCTGTCTCCCGTTAATGCCTGCAACTTCTGCGAGATAGTTGTGCTGAGGGATGTACATCACCTGCAACACTCCCTCCCAGTTTGGGTTGTGCGTAACTAGTACCATGCATAACCATACCATCGTGCCGCTGCAAGTAATGCAAGTAATCCTCTGTGCCCTGCTCTGCCCAGCCTGCCTCAAGCATGGCTTGGACTTAAAGCAACACAACCCGTTTTGAACAGGAGAGCACAACTATCCCTTCCTCATAATCACTTGTCAGTGTATCATTGGCTGAGAAGCACTCAGGAGGGGAAATGAATCAGGAGATATACTAAACCTCAGTGATCATTCACAAGAAATGTGTATTTCCCAGTTCTGCTTTGATTTCTTGGGCAGGATCCCAACCTGCGGATGGCACAACACAGTGATAGGTTTCTTGGAGTGGAAGGCGGAACTGGCAGTCTCCTGACTAGGGGAGACCTCATGCAGCTGGTGACAATTTTGAAACTTGCAGCATAGGAAGAATGGCAACCTGCAAAACAAACTTTTAATTTAAAACTTCTCCATTAATTCTGATTAGAATTAATGTTGGCAGGGATGTACTCACCAAGGGCCGTAATGGGCGTTTGGCATGTCTTAGTGCAACATCACCTTCACAAAACAATGAACCAAAGTTTAAATGGACGGAAAAGCCATGTTTTGCGAAAACTAAACAGCTCCCAATAAAAAATTGTGTAAACAAGTGTTATCTCTGAATGCTTCAAAACTTTTTGTAATGAATATTGCAAAAGACCAACAGCTAAACACGGCTTGAAGCTGCCTGAAGCATTGAGGAGAAGGAGGAGCACAAACACACAAGTAGGAGGCCCAGAGAAAGCACATTGTTGCTTTTAATTTTACTCTTCCTACTTAATTAATTCTTTTTCATTTCCTAATGGGAGGCGGCAGTGCTGACAAAAGCCTAACTAATTTCTTTTCTGCAATTAGCCCTGGGTTCGGGAGCAACAAAAGGCTATAATGGGTATTAAATGATCCTGCAAAGCTACAATAACATATTGAGTCAGAGGCTTACATGTGATCTCTTTTGGATGTGCATTTTAACACTAATTTTTTTAATGAGGTCAAAGATTCTCTGGACATCCCAGAAGTGCTACTAAGTTCCTTGCCAACGTTATGAGTTATTTGCACTTTCTGAAGGCAAATCTATAAGGGTTTTTTGGCTTCCTCTTGCTTGAGTCACTCACTATTAAGTTCCACAGAACCTTTCTGCAGAATTTGTATGTGCACTAAGTACGAATGCAGAATAGCCTCCTAGCAGAAATACTGGGCAAACTTCATCTCTAGACACATGTACATTTCAAGCAAATAAAAACCCATTGCAGAGAAATTTGCATTGGGAAAGACACAAGGTGAAAGATCTAAGCCACATTTTTAGATTATCAGCAAATAGTATGCCTGCTTCCATGAAGTAATCATGTGAGCAACACAGATGTAGCAAGAAACTATGTGGACCATCCTCTGCCAATGTGAAAGAAGATAAGTGCCACAAGATACACCACAAGATGCTCCCAGTGCATTCCTCCAGCTTAAGAGATCCAGTTCTCCCCGCGGGTAACCCAGTCTAGTGATGCTTCTCTCCAAAGCCCCATCCCATGCCTGCTTTAGAGATATTAGGAATATTAGATAGAGATACAGCAAACCCAGTTTAGTGTGCTTTCTGTGTCTCTGGAGGCGTACTGAATATTTCAGGACTGTAAATGTTTTTCATTGGTAGGACACTACACTACACTCACTCTCACACACACACCTGGAAAGATTTATCCTTTAATTTTAAATTGCAAACACTGACCAAGTTCCAACACTTCAAGGAGCTGAGATGCTCACACTCTTCTGACATACTGTTTGCCTTCAGATAAATATTTTTGAAGAGATTCCTATGAATTCATACATCTGAGAGCTGTTTTGTTGGATTCAGTCATCCCCATATATTTTCTTCTTTTAAAAAAAATTCATGTGAATAACCAGTTCTGAAACAGCATTTTCCGTGCAGATGATTCCACAGTAGTCATTCCAAAAATACTTCAGTGCAGAGTAGAAGTTACAGTAGAAGCTGGTTCTTCAGACATATTTCATTCCTTATCTTGTTGGAAGTTTCCTTGTCCATGTCTCTTAATTCTTTATTTCATTCTAATCTTGGCTGGGCCATATCTACCCTTTGTATAAATCTTCAGATGCTTTGAAAATCAAACATTCATACGCATAATCTAAATTACATATCATTTTTAGTGAAAGGGAGCTTTCAAAATTCTTTTAATAAATTCACTTGCTATCTAGAAAAACTTTAACAAATAAATTGGCAAAGATCTTAAGACTTTTGAATGATAATATTTATGGTAGATATTATTTTTTAAAATATACACATATAAAATGGAACAAGAAAAATAGCATTACTCACATAGGCATGTTTCCAAAGGTGTTTGCATCAGGCAGGATCCTGCTGCCACATCCCATACTGTTTTAAAAAGTTCTACAGTCCTAAGGAGAGCAGCTTTTGCAGGGAAGACATGGGGGAACTGCAGTGGGTGGGCATGATCATCAAAAAGGAAAGTGTGCATGAAAGAAAGTGTGTTCTGCTCAGGCAGAAATACATTTAGAGGCATGTCATAATAGTTAATGCTGAGTTAAAGCAGCAGCAGCAGCAGCAGCAACAAAAGATTTCATTTATTCAAATTATTTTAAATCAGCTGTAAAGTGCCTTGCTGTGTGTTCTTTTCATGCACAACTCCATCCCAAAAAATTATAAAAGGAGACCAAGTTTCAGAAAAACAACTGGATGAGCATAGCTTCCCATCCCACAATCATCTGGAACATGTTAACGTATTCATTAAAGCAGTCTGCAACACTTTTCTCAACCACTCAAGCCATTTTTCCAAAATTTTGCCAGTAAAGATTCTGGCTGTCAACTAACAGAGTAAGTTTTAGTTCACTGAACAAGCTTACTAATGGGTTATACTGGATTTTATAAAAATGTATATTCTTAATCACTCCTGAGATATTTTGCCAATATATTTTCAGCCTCCTATGTCTCCACCATGTGTGAAGATAGGTGGCATCCACTCAACGATATCTTCCACAATTCCCAGACAGCATACATTTTTGTTAATTTGGGAGGTTTAAGTTTTCTAGAAGTCTTCTCTCAAAAATATGTGTAAAGAATTGCTATGATGAAACTTGCATATAAAATTCCAATGTTCTTCTAACTTGAGCATCTCCAGAACTCTTTCTCATTACCTGATTATGTATTGCTTCATTTTATTATCAGTAGAATCCATACATTTAGATAACAGGCTCCTATAAAATTTCATATTCATCACCAAATGTTCAAACTCAGTTAACAGCTTGGTAGTATAATCTTAGTAAATAAATTTCTGTGTTTAAGGTACTAAAGGAGGAGGAGGGTTTTTTTTATCAGTTGAGGAAAGACCAATTGGTCTTTGTTTAGTTTCATGAAAGAAGCTCTGCTACAGCATGACACAACACAGACACAAAGAGTGGGAGAGGGAGCCAAACTAAACAACCCTAAAAGTTCAGTATATCATCTGATCTTATTCCAGATAGGGTAGTGTGCCAAATAAAATGCAACATTTTCCTGATGGCTTTATTAACTGGTACCTGCATTATTGTGGGACGTGGGTGGCACTGTGGTCTAAATCACTGAGCCTCTGGGCCTGCCAATCGGAAGGTTGGCGGTTCGAATCCCCTTGAGCTCCCGTTGCTCAGTCCCTGCTCCTGCCAACCTAGCAGTTCGAAAGCACGTCAAAGTGCAAGTAGATAAATAGGTACCACTCCAGCGGGAGGGTAAACGGCGTTTCCGTGCGCTGCTCTGGTTCGCCAGAAGCGGCTTAGTCATGCTGACCACATGACCTGGAAAAACTTTCTGTGGAGAAATGTCAGCTCCCTCAGCCAGTAAAGCGAGATGAGTGCAGCAACCCCAGAGCTAATTTACTTAATTGTCAGGGGTCTTTTACATTACCTGCATTATTGAAATAAAGTAAATACCCAAGTATTTGGATTTGTAAAGTGGGGGGGAGCAAACATATGGATGTTGTCCCAGTGGCTTAAATGGCAGCTTCAATCTTCCGGTGTTAAAGGCAGAACCCAAAGACTTGAGACTCAGGTCCAGTGTCAAATACTTCATCTCCATCACTCAGCTGCTCTGAAACCCTGGCCCAAGCAAGGTTGGAATTCCAGGCTTGGAATGGCCAAAAGCAGAACTATTGGCATTCTGGAAAGTGGCTTGGATCCAAAGGATCCTAAGCTGTCCTGGTCTCCTGAGGGGAAATGTAGACGTGCTTCTGAAGATAAAATATCCAGGGCTCCTGGAATATGGTCTAGTTTTAGTAAAAGGGTTGTCAACCTTTCTGGGCCAGTGGGTACATTTGGAATTCTGAGAAAGTACTGTGGGTGCCAGGCAAAAGGTGACTGCTGTGGGGGTAGGGCATGGCATGACACAAAATGGCTGTTAACTTCTAAAAGAGGAGAAAGTGAAAGCACCACAAAATGGAGCAGGCACCCCCCTCCATCCGTGGGGAGAACAGACGTACATCAACCGCCACCAAAAGCAGAGAGAGAGAGAGAGAGAGAGAGAGAGAGAGAGAGAGACTTACAAACTAGGAAAAGTAAACAATCTTTTAAATCAACTAACCTATCCAATGATAATTAACAGGTCTATCATGACCTCTGCATTGATTATAAGCTATTACAATTTTGGACAATTCTGCCCAATTATCTTGTAATTTTGTCTGTGTTCTGTAAAAAAAAGGAGGGGGAGAAAAAGATACAATATGTTGGTTTTTATTAACCTAAGCATTTCCCATTCTGTAAAGAGCCAACCACAATTCTTTCTGCAACCAAACGATTGCTGCTAATAATTTAACTAACCTATAAAACAGCACTCCCAAGTTCAATTTATGCCTTTTAGGTAGACTTAGACAAATATATTTGAGTCCCATTGGATGACTGGGAAAAGAAGCTGTTTTTCTTGGTACCATTACTGGTTGGTTTGAGTTGGACCAATGCAGGCTAGGGAAGCCCAATGGCAGGTTCAGATGAATCAATCAAAACCTTTGAGGCTTGTGCAAGTTGTCAACTAAATTGAATAAAACCAGAAAGCTCTGAAAAGGGAGTTGTGCACCCAGTTATTGAGTCCTTTTCATTATCATGTGACCAGGGACACGATAAATCCCAATATGATGTGAGGTTAGCGGTCGCCCTTAATTCAACATTAAAGCACTTACTTTGAAGACATTACATCACAGGTTTAATCCTTGACATTGCCTATTGAAAAGTATGGAAGGAGCATCTACCTGAATGTCAAAGAGTCACCACCAGCAAGACAACACTGGAACAAATAGGCCAGTGGTCTGATGGTGTAAGCCAGAGTCATATGATGTTATTGCTTCCAAACCAGCTATGACTGAATTCAATATGTGTTTACAAACTGACAAATGGCAACAGTAACAACTAAACTGCACTTGTTATTTTTAAGAACACAAGAACACAAGTTCTTTATTAATTGAATGTACATGCATACTGTACATGTGGTAAGCTACAAGAATGACCCTGTGAAAGTGTTTTGCTGTGGTAAGGTGTGTAATGTGATTGTGTTCTATTAGCATTTCCATGCAGATTAAAATATGTATGTGTTGACTTCTGTCAGTTGCAAGTTGGGGGGGGGGGAGTGTGACAAAAATCACTCTTCAAAGTAAGTCAAAGACCCTTTTCATATAACTGCAAGTTGAATGGTGACAAACAGCTGCATTTTGGCACCTTGAATGGTGACAAAACTGAGTTTAGGCAGTCACCACCAATACCAGAGGCTGGGCCCATGTGTCAGAGCACTTTGGCACATTTTCATGATCTGACTTTACCCTTCCTAGGGTAAAGAGCTGCTCATTTTGGATACAAATACTTTAGTGAACCTGTTAAAAATTTGGTCCCCATGTGGGTCACCTCTGTGAGGATGAAACACATGAGTCATCCCCCATGGTGAGAGAGCTATTGGAACTGGCTAGTAATTTCAGCTAATCCTGACAAATCTCTTTATTTCTTTTTCTTTTTTGCCTACAGGAGGATGCATCAGACTGCGGTGGGGTCTCTGGATTGAGCCCATCACTATGGTCTATGGTAGGAATTCAGCTTATCCTGCTCTGGCTGTTATCTGGCAGCAGACACTGCCAGTTATGACCCTGTTAAAACCAAAACCTGCGTAATAAATCAAGATCCTGCCAAAATGTTAGCCCACCATTTCATTTGGAAAAGGAGGGTCCGTGTGCTCAGACCGCCGATCAATGGCAATGCCCATTACTTGATATATTCTTTGGGAAAGACTCTGAAGGCACCCATCGTGACTGCATGTTGGCGTGTCAGATCTGTAAACGTGTGTGAATGCTGCATCATCTAGGCCATTGGAACTGAATTCTCTATGTGCTTTATTGAAGAATTGCGGTTTCTGTGCTTTTGAAGACTTTTCTGTAAAAAGGGCTCCCCTTTAAAAGGTGATGACATGGTTTCGGTTTATTTGACCTGAGTTTTCAATTGGTTGCACTCTTTTTTCTTTAACATGAATGCTTTGTAAGGGGGAGAAGGAAACCCGGCCATTTCCTTAGCACTCTTATTTAGTGTACTGATGTTTTAATGTCTGCTTTCAATATCACTTGTGTCCAGAATGCAAAATAGACTTTGATCCAGAGTTGTTTCAGACTGGCTAGACCTCTACAGAGATTCAACATGACTTAAAATGCCTTATGACAAATGATTCCCCCCAGCCAAAATTAGTCTAAAAGGGTGGCCAGGTTGAGTAGGTTCATGAAATGAATGCAATTTTTTAAAAGGCAAAAATGAAACAACATAATGTCTAAGTAGAAGGGTTATTGAGAATGTCATCCTTCGGCAGAAAATGTGGTTTTCATCCCAAATTTGGTGTCCATTTCCTCATTGCACAGTTGTTGATGTCCACATCAAGGTTCCTGTTCCCAGAACAATGACTTACTGCTAGCCAAGTCCTCCAAAATGTTCAGACACAAAGTTTGTGAATAAAAATGTCTTCTTCGTGAATATTGAACGTTGGTTTCCAAGGGTATTTTGCATGATGTTGAAGCTGCTACTTTTGCTGTTTCTTTCAGTTTGGTTTTTTTCCTTTATTCTTTTGATGGTAGACTATAGGTTTTGGGATTTTTTGTTTTTGTTTTTTTGAAAAGGTAACTGAGTGGTTCTTTTGTTGTGTGAGAAACCAAATATTGCAATGTGATGCAATTTGATCTTAAGTTATATATTGTTAAACAGATATCTGAATATACTGTGCAATGTAAAAGTGGAAAGGGGGTATGGTACGTTTATCTGTCTGCACAAATAAGGAAAAAATGGGTTTTATGCAGGTGAAAACACCTAAAATTCTATCTAGAGGTGTTTTAAATAAATGAAATCAAATTACAGGCATTTAGTTTTGAAGAGCATGTATGCTCAGATTTGTATCTGGTAGATTCTTGTTTGTTTCCATTGCAGTTAGTATCTACCTATTAGTACCTATAAAGCATTCACCTTTTTATTATTTTACAGCTAAAATGTGCTGAATTCAACTAAAACTGTGCTGAATTTTACTAAAACAGTAGCAAAACCTGAACAAATGGGGAGCCTTGAATCTGTATGTATGTTCAATGATACTTGATTGTCAATAATAAAAAATACTGTTTTTATACAAACCTGGTGATGAATCGGATAGGTGAAGGAAAATAACAGTAAAGAATACTGTAGATGCAGGATAAAATATGTTCTCACCCTCATATATTTCAGAACTAACCAGTATTGCAAGACAGCTAAACCAATGAATGTTTAACTTTACTGATATTGTAGAAATCTGCTAACAGCTGCAGTGTGCTATTTACTTTGTATAAGAAACCCCACTTTTTTATTTTAAAAAATGTAATATAATAGTGCTGTTAAATGACTCTCATCTAATGTTGAGTCCAAACTTCTATGAAAATTATTGGGAATGCATTCATATGCAATGACAGTTTTTTTAAAACAACAACACCCAATTCATATTTATATATGGATTTAAAGTTTCTGGTTTTAGTCTTGTCCAACATTGAATTATTTTCTTCTTAAGTACCCTTGCTTCTAGCTTTACTATGAAAATCAGAGATTATAGAAGAGCAACATCATGAGCACAGTTCTTTAACAGCTTGTTTGTAAAGTCATGTGGTTGTAAATAAAAGAACAGTTTCAATGGATTTGTAGGAAGCAGTTGTGTAATCCCAAGGAAACATGAAAATGGTGGAAAGGAAATAACTCAGGAGAGTCTCATTCTGCTGCACTTTTGTTGCCTTTACCCAATTATCATCAGAGCCAGAATGATTAGCTTATCTCAACTAATATTCTCTTTATGAAGAAGACACTCACGAGGCAGGAAAGTTTGTTTGGCAAGTATTCATTTGCATATTAGTTTCAAACAAACAAACAAACACACACACACACCCCAACAGGTGGCAGTTAAGTATTGTGTTTTCATTATTATTTTTCTGAAATGTATTAGGAGTAAAATTGCAACGTTGTTGGAGTAAATTCGACCTCATCTTGCTAGGAGCTGATTGTGCCTTGGATGGTTAGACTACTGGGAAGAGCTGCATCTTATGAATTCCTCTGCTGGATCAGGCCATTTGCCCACCTGCTTCGGCATTCCGCCTAACAGTGGCCGCGCACAGCTGTTTAAGAGAACTTGACCAGAGCAATTCCCAAGATTTTAGTAGTGAAAATCATCTCAGCCCAGCATCGGAAAGTCCCCTAAAAGGGCTCACAAAGAAATCCCCTATTTAGGTACAATCTCTTAGGGTGCTGAGACAATTGGCTGGGATAACATCAGCATGAAGAAGCTCATGAATTTAAAAATGGTGCAGAACGAGCCACCAACTGGCCAGCAGACAGCTGTCAAAAAAAGGCAAAAGAGAGAGTGGCCTTGAAAAGAGAGAGAGAGGATTTAGTGCATTTCATAACATCCCACAAGCACTATGTTGACACAAACAAGGGTTTGCATATGAACATTAGATGCAGCCCTAGTGAATATAGAGGGCCATTTATCAAGTGGTAAGTTATAGCATGACCCTAAGCACTGGTAAGACAATTGGTAAATGTAATTGTGTTAAGTATAGGGAAGAATTTTAGCAAAGGTTGTGTTTACACTGGCAGTTTATTCTGGCATTCAGTGTTCACTCACTTTTTATGGTAGAGCCAGATGTTCACTATCAGCCCCTTGCATTCTGGTATTTCTGTATTATCCTCCCACCTTTTTTCAGTCCTGCTTTAGGGCAAACATTTCAATTACTTCAAGCATACGTGCAACGTCAGCTGCTAGTGTGAACCAACAAAACACTACGGAGGTTTTTCAGGGCTACTGTGACTTTCATTAGAAGCCACAACATCCTGCTGGTATTGCCTCTGTTTCCTATTCAGTAAAACTGGGACATTCATTGTTCCTTAATTAATCACCTCGTGTTCCCTGCAAGGGGGACAGATTAATCAGTGGCTTTCTCTCATTATTCTTATCTTTTTAAAATACACAGTAAAGAAGAAAATAAATGAAAGAAACTACTTGTAAACTTGCTGAACTAATTGAAGAGAAATCCATCAGTAATGCCATGACTGCACTGAACAGGAATCAAGTAGAGGCAGAAGCTTCTAACTAACGCTGCAGGGGACTTCTGCTGAGAGAGATCTTAGTCATGGAAATGGGTCTTGGAGGATAATCTAGTGATGGCATTTCTAGCGGAAAAGGAAGGTTTCAGTGACTGTGGAAGCAACCAACAGTTTTTAACTGATCAGAAACCTGTTGGAAATTCTCTTTACTGTTTGTTAAGATGATCCCGGCAACTGGCTTGCTTGCACAGTGCTTAAATGTAATTTGCTTCATACTTGGTGGAGAATAGGAGAATCCTGACAAACATTTCTGAGAAATTAGAATAGAAGAACTGATAGTTACACAAACAGGAGCAAGCACCTTCTTACTGTCAAACACATTCATATGTGTACACAGTCCAGGAAAGAGCTAGTTCTTGATTTGTATTAAAACAATGTTTAAAAGAATGTCCACTATGTCTTAGAGCAGGGGTCAGCAAACTTTTTCAGCAGGGGGCCAGTCCACTGTCCCTCAGACCTTGGGGGTGCCTGGACTATATTTTGGAAAAAATAATAATGAATGAATTCCTATGCCCCACAAATAACCCAGATATGCATTTTAAATAAAAAGGATACATTCTACTCATGTAAAAACACCAGGCAGGTCCCACAAATAACCCAGAGATGCATTTTAAATAAAAGGACACATTCTACTCATGTAAAAACACAATGATTCCTGGACCTTCCACGGGCCGGATTGAGAAGGCGATTGGGCCGGATGTGGCCCCCGGGCCTTAGTTTGCCTACCCATGTCTTAGACTTAGAGGCCCATCAATGACCTTCTGTTAGTGAAGCCCCTCTAGCCTATCCAAGCTTTTCTCCCTAGCAGTCTTGTGTGGCTCTCTTGTGACAATGCAGCCAAGGGCCAGTCAGCCCAGCTGGAAAGGGGGCAGCAGCTCAGCTGTCTGGGTGAGGCCTGTTTCCTTTGTCACCTATTGAAACACTCCTGGCAAACTAACACGTAGTTTGACATCAGTGAAAAGAAGCAAAGCTTTCACTTTGGCCCTACGTATTATTCATAACGTTCAGTTGCTGGATTTTGCCTGGTGGTTTGCAGAATTTTTTTTTTTTTTTTTGCTGATAGTATGCAAATAGTATCCAGTTGTTTAATGTTTAAACAATGCAGTGTGTGTGTGTGTGTGTGTGTGTGTGTGTGTGTGTGACACACATACATATTAAGGGGGGAACTTACCATGACATTGTAAATGTCTCTCAAAGTATGAATAGTGGAAGGACAGGTCTTAGAAATAATTTATGTGCTAAAAGGGAGTAACTTGCAAATCGTCCTTGCAGCCTCTCCTCCAAGACTTGGCTATTGCACGCTGGTCCTGCTCTGGGGCTTCTCATAGGCATCTGTTTGGCCACTGTGAGACTAGGATGCTGGACTAGATGGGCCTGATCCAGCCAGCTCTTCTTATGTTCTTAACAATCCCTTTTCATAGTAATTGGCTTGGGAAGCACAGGTGATAAAAATATATATTGTAAAAGCGAAAAATGAAAAAGTTTATATATGTTTGAAAATGTTTAGCTGCACCAAGGGATATGGAGAAGCTCTTTGAACTGTTTTCATTTCTGCAGTAACCATGAAGCCCCGCTGCATTAACCAACAACAAATGAGTCCAGGCATTCTAGTTTTGCCCTTTTTAAAAAAAGGAAAAGCGAGAACAGCTCGCAGATTGAATGGTTTAGCTGCTACCCCCCTGTACTCCCATTAGAACAACCAGCATTACTGCCAAAACACTGAGTGTGGTCCATATTTGTACCAGGTTTTCAACATGACATATACTTCATGGGTTTGACTGAGGAATATTTTTTTTTAAGGTCTTGTACCTTTAAAGACTTTAGTATGATCTCTTTATGTGTTTCTAATGCGTGAGGCTTTATTGCTTAAACTTGACAAGGAAAACAGTGTTGCTGCCATTTGTAAGTTTTCGTATACTATTCCTTTTACTGACTTTAAGCACTGGCCTTACTGCATTCAAATAGGCAGTATCCCGTTTTTAAGTGACCTTTGCAACCCAAGTGTTACTTGCTGTTTTAAACTTTGCAGTATCTTTGAAAGGACATGGAGATCTCTCATTCCATTCTGCATTGAAGCTTAGAAAAAGTAGGCTCAGCTTGAATGTTTCCAGAAGTCTGCTTTTCTGCTTTTACATGTTACTTACACTTTAAAGGGGTGTGGAGATGCACTGCTGGCCTCACCCCAACATTGTGAGCATGATTAGCCACATGCCTGACATCCCTGTGTCTGCAGTAGGGAAACCTATACATGTAGCTCTCTGCACTCGAACTCTGATTGTACAGAGGTCTACTTGCATCAGATTCCCCACTGAAGTTGTCCACACTCAACCTGTGGGTCAGGCTAGTCAATGTGCACTAGGTCTGAGGCAGTGCCTGCATCTGGGTCCTGAGCCCACCTTTCACATAAATCACACGTGAATGCATCTGTTTTGGTGTTATTGCTGCTTCTCTGTGCTCAACTCCCATGTTGTGTCAGTACTTCCCACACTGGTGGGATTGCAAAACTGGTGTTTGGAAGTACCATTGTAATCCAGGCAATTCATCTGATCTGGAACTTCAGACATTAGTGGTGCAATGTGGAAGGTGACCACAGAGTAGTGACAAACATGTAGGAAAGGAAATGTTTTAACTGAGCCATCTTGCAATGTCCAACCAAACTAGCACATCCAAAGAGTGATAACACCATTGCTCAGAGTCCTCTGTTGTATTTGAAATATCTCCACACACACACATGAGGCAACTGAATCACATGCTTAATATAAAGTTTACTGTGATCTCCAGACCTGTAACACTGGCCAAGGTTCTGGGTTGCTAGTTTGTTTTGTTTTCTTTCATACCACAATGTTAATATTGTTAATATCAGCTGTAGACTATTGTAAAAAAAAAAAAAAAAAGCGTTCAAAAAGTGTCCAGAGTTTCAGAAGTTGGCTGCTGCCTGCTATCAGCAATTTGGTTATCTATCACTCTATGTGTTCTATAACACAGAAGTCACATCTTGGAAAAGTATTTATTTTGCTGAAAATAAAGTGCTGCCATCTCACTAAAATGCTAACTGGATTTGCAATTCAGATCTAACAAAGCTATCCAATTGTCTTAAGCTTTATGGGATATCATGCTTAGGGAGCTATTTTTATTGAAATGTTAAATATACAGTCTAGCAAAAAAAAAAAGATGGAGGGAAATGCTCTGAAGTGGACAGATAGAACTTTTCTCCCTTTTATTGTGTTCTCTTGACACTTTTTGTGAATTTGAGAAGCCTGGAATAAGGAACAAATGCAAAACATTTTGTAAAAATTTGTACAATACTGTTATAAAAAATTTATAATCCTGAAAATTGTTGTGTTTAATTATTGTGGAATAAACAGTATATTCAGAATAAAAGTTTATCATTTGAAATCAAGTACTGTTCTTGTGTTACTTTTTAAAAAATGGGTCCAGTCAGTGGAGATAATGAATGGCCATTATCATTTTTATGAATAATTTCTACTCAGAATTCCTACACATTAAAATTGAAGTATCGTATACACAAAGAGCACACAAAAATCTGACAAAAGCTGAGCAGGTTGAAAGTGTTCCCAAACATTTTTAGCTGTGGTGTCGGTGTGGATGCCCTTCCTTTGGATCCATCTCCTTATGCCCCCAGCACCTATCAGGAAGTGGACCTCAGGTCATGATTCCCCCCTCGGGGCCCCAGTGGAGCCTCTGCTGTCCTGCAACACTGCTGCACCAAAAGGGATGAGTGGACTTGTTCTCTTATAATGGCAATCGTGTCTACCTGATAGGTGCCAGAACTGAAAGTTGTGATTGGTCATATCTACAGTGCAATCAGAAGTACCTTACAGAGAAGATTGGACTGAGTCTATGGCAGTGAAGCAGAAGAAATATTGCAGGAGACTTAATCAGATTCCAAATCATGGGAATCCTGGAATTATATAGCCATTTTGTGGCGGGGGGGGGGGAGAATATACTGAAATTGAGCTTATTCCATTGGGAATCAAGAAGAGGCTTCAGGATGCAGTCAGGCTTGGCTGCCCATGTGCTGATAATATACAGCTACTGAGTCCTGTACTCTTCACTTTCTTTTCTGCCTGATCAGACGTCTTAAAAAATGTTTTTGTTAATTTTTGGAAAGGAAACAAGATCAGACATTAAAGCGTGAGAGAGGCACAAAACTGAAGCTGACCTCATGTATTGAAGCAGGTTTAGAGATTTATTTTTAATGTAAGAGAGAGCTGTCAAAACATGTGCTGGGAACTGCTGCTGACCTAACCTCCTGGCAGCTGCGTCTCTGCAAGCACACCAGAAGAGCCCGTCCGGCACTCTTCCTCGTGCATTTGCCAACCTTCCTGCTGCCTTGCCCCTCCTCTTCCTGGTAAGCAACAGCAGCGTTGGAGCTGTCAGGAGGTCAGGGGAGCCCACCGCTGCCACTACGCTGCCTCCTTCTGAGAGCTGTTCTCTGTTCTCTGGCTCCAGCTCTGTGTCTTCTGCTTTCCCCAAGTTGAGTGAGGTGGGAAGCCTGTTCTCCCCTTTAGGTTTCCTCCTGCACAATCTAGATCCCTGCATGAGCAGAATTCTTAACTTCTGAAGAGGGAAGCCTTCTCTATGCAGAGTCTCCCCCCCATCTGACCCTCTCATAAAACTGCAATCATGTGAGGCTTAAAACCTGACTGGAGCTGCAGAGAAAGAATGAACAAGAACTATGATCTTATTAGACCCAATTATTGCACGCCAGATGAGCACAGCCCCCAACTTTTGCCTCTAAGCTTAATGCCACCTACCATAGGAGCCAACTCCTATGGATCTTCGCCCTCCCCCTAAAATATTTGAGGGGGCGGGGAGGCCCCTAGTTGATGCACATTGCCATTAAAATATTGTGTGTGCACCACATCATGTGATCAATTATGGGGGGGGGGATTTACCTGGGCCCCTCCAATATTTCATTCAAGTTGGCACCCCTGCTGCCCACTAAGGGCCCAATCAACATTTTGTTTGGTTGTCTGCCTGGAACTTCAAAAGGAGGAAGAGAGGTGGTGCCCAGGCACCTGAGAGGCTGCAATACCTGGCTGGTGTGCTGCTATTGGTCAAATGGGTCACAGTGGCCTCACCAGGGTTCAGCAGCTCCTGTGTGCTTTTATGCTTTGTTTTAGGACTCCTTAGCAAAATCTGTCTGCCTCCAGAAGAATCCTGTTTTAAAGATTTCATTGTATTGCCTATAGATAAAAAGTTGCCCATTGTGTCACTTTTCTAATCTTTATTTTCAGAAATGGTTTCAAATGTCTCTGGCTCTGCCCTCTGTGGAATTATCTTGGGAGTAGGAAAGGCGGAACAACGGAGTAGCCCAAGATAGGTATCTTTATTGTTTCCAGAAGACGCTGACTCATGCAAATTGATATCTTATTCCTATAACTTTTGTTAAAACCTTAAAAAAAAACCCATTTTAGTGCATTACCAAACTGTAAAACTATGCTTCCCTGGAGTAACTGGCTTTTATGATGGCTTTCAAAATTCCTCCACCTTCAGCTGAAAATAAAAACCCACCTGATGTCTATAGCTCTACTATAGGGTTGAAATGATTTCATTTTACAACAGATTCTCTGCAGCAAACACACACTCTATCTCCAGTGCGAGTTGCTAGCACGGAGTTCTTGATGTCTTGCAAGCCTCTACTGCTGTCTGCAGGGATACTTCCTGGCTTCCCACAGCACATCCCCTTCCCAATCAAGGCCCAGGCACGTTCCATTCAATTTTCATTGACAGTATTATTCATTGTTTGCCAAAGCAAAGTCCTAGAAGTGAAATGCATGATCAAAGCCACAACCAACGATTCTGGAAATCAGTGACTTTAGAGCATCTGGTTATAACTTTGGAAAGTAATGTAATCTGTAGTGATGTAGGCAGATGTCTACTGAAAGCACAGGGTGGGCTAACTTCTTTTTAAGCTTCAAAAGGTTATTTCCGAGACAACTAAACTTCATGCACCAAACCCTTACAGATTCCCAAGGTTACATATATTCAGCAAAACATATGCTGAAGAAAAGGAAAGAAAAGAAATCTTAGTCATCTGAATGTTTCTCAAGTGACTTCAGTAGTGTTTTGTCTGGTGGTCTAAGATACAAGATTAATGCTTTTGAGGTCGTTCATCTTGGGCTATCATATTGTTGGTACCAACCAAAAGAAAATGTATTAATTTAAAACATAGAAGATCCTGAAATGTCCCTTTATGTTCCTAATCAACTTTTTATTTTGTTCTGTGTATACCGCAATGTTCTTTTGTTGCTATGGCCAGTAGCTGACACAAATAAAGTTTCATTCATTCATTCATTCATTTCTAAAAAGCATCTGTAATATATAAAATAAGACACACTGTTCTTATCAGGTTTTCTGATGCTTGGCCTTGTTATAGCCTGGGCATACCTAAAATGAGCTTTATCTATGTTTTGACAAAAGGGAGTATAGATTGAACAGCCTTCGGTTGCAGTGTATACTAACTTACACTAGGTGTTATGCTGCTTGTTTAGTTGCCACTGAAAAACCTCTTCTGCATCTATGTAGCTCACTACATGGTTTGGCCTTATTGCATGGGAAATCTTCATGCTAAGCATGTCGTCATCAGCCCAGATCCGAGGGCCTCCTGGCGGTTCCCTCACTGTGAGAAGCAAAGCTACAGGGAACCAGGCAGAGGGCCTTCTCGGTAGTGGCCCCCATTCTGTGGAATACCCTCCCATCAGATGTCAAAGAGATAAACAACTACCTGACATTTAGAAGACATCTGAAGGTAGCCCTGCTTAGGGAAGGTTTTAATGTGTGACATTTTAATGTATTTTTAATCTTTGTTGGAAGCCGCCCAGAGTGGCTGGGGAAACCCAGCCAGATGGGCGGGATAAATAATAATAAATAATAATAATAATAATAATAATATAAATATAGTGCCTTAGTGTACAGCACCAACAAGTATGATTCCTGGTTTTGTGTACATATACTATTCCAACCCATACAGCTTCTAAGGGTCCAGGTGAAGATTTTACAGCCAAAAGATGGGCTAGAAATATACAAATGAATAACAGCTTGACCATCTGTAATTCACACATTTGCCCAAGCTGCCCCTTTTCGGCAGCACAAATACATGACATGACACAAATGACATGTAACACAAAGGCCCACACCTATCCAAGTATAGCAAAGTTAAGAAACTTTTGTCTAGTTTGATCTTGCTTCACCTTTGTTCGTGCTCACAATGAAATGCTTTCAGGATGCTTCAAAGAACATGCACACAGTAATATGCTTATCACTTCATTCAAGGTAGAATTTATTTTGCTGACATTATCATTCATTTGGTATGTTTTTCAATGCCACCACTGGACTGGTGGGTGGGAAGAGAGAGACAGGTAGGTGGTCCTAATTGTATGGAGCAATCTTTTAATCTATAATAAAAAACACATGCAAGTTTCTTTCTCACAATTAAAGAAAAGAAAAAGATGAGAGTCAAAGGAACCCCTGTTTGCATTATCCAGTATATAGCAAAACCAGAAATTAAACTGCTGTTTGAAAGATTAAGACATTGCAAGTCTGATATGGCACATTCTAGTCTAATGAGTCCTGGAGGAAAGCATGTGAATTAAATAGATATTGAAATACAGGATGAAAGCTGAAACCATTTCACAAAAGAACCCATTTACTTATTTCACTTCCCATTAATATTATAGAAAAGAAAAACAGTTGACCCAGTTCCCATTCCTGCCTAAGTCAAGTCACCAATTCATAATGACCGAGAATCAGGAGAGTCATACATTTTGAGCTGAAGGGAATTGCAGATGTTGGCTTAGGATCAGCAATGAAAGCTAAAAAATAAAAATAAATGACTAAAGCATGAAATAAAAAATAGCATACAGTATGCAAACTTCTGGCAGCTGCACTATGCATTCAACTGTGAATATACTCTGCTCAGATGGACTCATTCAGAGAAATACAACCATTATTCTACCATTCTTCTTACCATTATTCTAGTCACATTAAAATGTTCTTGAAGAATGTTTACCTGCGGGTAGTAAGTCAATTAACATCTTTTTGGTTTATGTTTGACTCTCAGCATAATCCTGAGATAATCCTGGGGAGAGGGGCATTGCAGTGTGAGATCCACTGCAGCAGAGATGTTGACGTAATCCCTTCCCATGACAGCATGGCCACACTTGTGGGGAAGGGCAACTCTAGTGTGCGAAGAAGCTGCATTAAGACCCCAAGGAAAGACAAAGAAGAAGTCCTAGACTAGATTGCTTTATTGAAACAACTTCAAAATCTGTCAGGAGTGATCCAGCAGTAAATCACACAATGAAAGTTGGAGTTAACTCTTTTTAGCAAAAACACAATCTGCCAGTCTTGGTGAAGTGTCAGGCCTATTGAGCACAGCAACTCATCCCTGGTAGGTCTTGCCCCCAGGAAGCAGTTGCTAAGACTGAAGGCCCTGCCTCCCCACAGATGCTCCCCTCCTCTCCAGGGTTTTCCCCATGCAATCAGAGTCTGTGTCTACAGCCACTCTCTCCTCCACCCTTTCCATGCCTCTTCTGGTTTCTGGGAGACAAGCGGGGGAGGGGAGCTTGTCACAGCATGACTCTTCACCAGCCTGACTCATTGCTGCCTCTTGGCCTCCCTCATCCCATTCAGATTCGGACTCCTCTCTGCCACAGACTCCCCTAGCTCACTAAGCCATGTTGTCTCCTCAGCTTCTGAGACCTTCTCTTCCTAGTCTTCTCCTTCTTCTCATTCTGACCACTCATCCTCATCCTCCCACCGCTCCTCCCTGGCCTCTGAACCTTCTTCCCTTGGCGGTTCTCCAGCTGGTTCCTCCCACCATTCCTCTGTGTCCAACCAGTCATAGACGGCATCACACAGGTGAACAGAGAGAAAGGACTAAAAGCAGAGGTGTCTCTATGTATTTAAAAACTCAGGTTAGGGCAAAAGCTCAATATGCAATTTTGCAAACAATTTTCATATGCTAATTTTGTATACAAATATAAATTTATACCAGGTGTGGCCTCCAGATGTCCCTGCATGATTCCCATTAGCCCCAGCAAGCTAATGGTCAGGGTTCATGGAGATTGTTGAAGGCTAGAGAAGCCCCATGCCCTAGTTAGACCTCTTAGCAAACTTAGATGGTGGGTAGTGCTTTGCAGCACACCTATCTTTAAACAGCAGGAAAGGGTAGGAAATCTAAGATCCAGAACTCAGGTCTGCTGCCACCCCCCCCAGGCCACTCACTCACAATGGCCCTGCATACCAGAATATGCCATGTCTACCTGATCAGGTCCAGTTTCTCTTGAAAATGCCTAGAGTCCTGTACCCCCTGGCATGCGTACCTTCTGTTTGGTTGTAAGAAAGTATAGTGGTACCTCGGGTTACATACGCTTCAGGTTACAGACTCCGCTAACTCAGAAATAGTGCTTCAGGTTAAGAACTTTGCTTCAGGATGAGAACAGAAATTGTGCTTTGGCAGCGTGGCAGCAGCAGGAGGCCCCATTAGCTAAAGTGGTGCTTCAGGTTAAGAACAGTTTCAGGTTAAATACGGACCTCCGGAATGAATTAAGTTCTTATCCCGAGGTACCACTGTACCTTTTATTTAGAACCAGGTGTATTAGTGCCATATGCTGGAGCAGTGTGAGTTATGTTGGGTCAAAGTCTAGATAACAGAGGTGCTTGGGGAGCAGCAGCAGACAAAAGAGGTTTTCCAAAAAAACAGAGTTGAGAAAGTAAACAAAAGGACAATTTTATGGGTAACTCCTGAAGGGTTCTTTGAGTAGGTAAAGGTAAAGGTACCCCTGCCCGTACGGGCCAGTCTTGCCAGACTCTAGGGTTGTGCGCTCATCTCGCTCAAGAGGCCAGGAGCCAGCGCTGTCCGCAGACACTTCCGGGTCACGTGGCCAGCGTGACAAGCTGCATCTGGTGAGCCAGCGCAGCACACAGAACGCCGTTTACCTTCCCGCTGGTAAGTGGTCCCTATTTATCTACTTGCACCCGGAGGTGCTTTCAAACTGCTAGGTTGGCAGGCGCTGGGACCGAACGACGGGAGCGCACCCTGCCGCAGGGATTCGAACCACCAACCATGCGATCAGCAAGTCCTAGGCTCTGAGGTTTTACCCACAGCGCCACCCGCATCCCCTTTGAGTAGAGATGCATCCAAAGAGTCTGCTCAATGGAATGCTTCAGCTTTCCGGAGAAAGGTAGGGGAGTTCCAGTGCGAATTGCTTTTCTGACCAAGACAAGGCTTTATAGAGACCACAGGATATTGGAGGGTAGAAAATGGGCACATTAAGGCTAGTAGCTTGCCTTGCAGTATTCTATATATTTTGCAGTTTTGAGCTTTATAATGCCTAGGTCATGACGACCTTTCTAACAATTACAATTCAAGCTATTAAAATTTAAAAATCCATGCGAGGGGGAAAGCCAGGGGCTACTTCTTCATATGAGGACTTGCATTCTGATGAATTTGTTGCTCTCAGCTCCTATGTAAGGTCAGATATCATCTTGGTCCTTGTCTTTCGGCACTAGACCTGTGGAAACACTTGCACAAAAGGAATCACTTTGTTCCTTTAACACAGTCCAGACAGGAAGAGTTGTTTGTATCAATGCACTTCCTGTGAAACCTTAACCTGTTCTCAGAAGGGGTTGTTTCTTAGAAATCTCAGTTATGAAGTCAAAGCCAGGAGATTTCCTCCTTTTTAAAGAACAATCTCTGCAAATTGCCATTGGAGCTATGACACGTGTTTCCAGGGGATAGTACCGAGATAATAAGGAACAGGAACTCTATTGGCTCTATTGCCAAGATCTTGTCTTCTGTATAGCGTAACTGGTAAATTATGCCATTGATCAGACCATATTTTAAAAGTAATATATTTTTAATTAGATGATATGCTTCTACTTAAACTTAGTAATGCTTCTGTTTCAGCTTTGTGGCCAATATTGCATCTCCATTTATACTTGTCAAGCAGTCATCTTTACTTATCTTTGTGGGTTTGGGTGCAGGAGATATAAAACTAGATTACGTGGTTTCTTCTGGAAGTCACCCAATCCAACTACAGACTTCTAAATATTGTTATTTTACAAGTTAACAATCCACTGGTCTTAGTTTACCATTGGAGAATTTGCCAGGGAATACCACAGAAATGCCAAATGTGTATGCTTTCCATTTTACAGGAATAATTTGTTACATCCCGGGTTATAATGTGGTAATCCCTCATCTCTGGGGTTCCCTAAAATACTGGCATAGAATGATTTATAGTTATTTATGACTGGAAATAGCTGTGTTGCCAAGAAAGAAAGAAAAAAAGTGATTTTAAAAATGACAAGAAAAAGAAGATTGAGGGCAAAGATTGTGAAATAATAAAACTAACTATGGCACAGTTCCTTTCCAATACATCCAATGGTGTCTTCTGTGCTGTTTTACAGCATGCATAGCAGTCACGTTACAAAAGTTAGTCAGACAGGAGAATTAACCACTCAGGTGAGCAGCATAATGCCTCAAGAAGAAGCAGCACATGGAAGCTCCTCTTCTGTGAAGAAGTATTGCAAAATCCGCCCTGACCTAATAACTGAAGAACCTGCAGCATTTGTTTGCATGTCCGCATTTTAAGATATTTATTTTTCCATGCACACACACCAGAAAGTCTTTGGTAATGAGCTTCCTAGCTGCTTCCAGTTAAACCTTGCATGAGGTTTACTCCTCTTAGAGTCCCACATGTCCCCCAAATCCCTTGCACATCTCTATGCATGAAATTGCTGCTGAACCCTTCACTCTTTCATACTAGAGGTTCTCTTCATCATAGGACACCCTCTGCATCAGATGTTCTGTGTTTTTCTAGTCTATGGCCTACCATTAACCCCCAAAATCTTTCACATCCTTCTGCCTTTGCCTGTTTTCTCCCAGGAAGGAAGTACTGGGCAATTAGCCTTTCGCTGGATAACCCTTTCCCTGGTGTCTTCCCTTTTGTTATCACCAGTGCTTTTCTTCTAGGAAAAGGGCGTTGGAACTGCGTACCCTTCAGTACCTCCAGGGGGAAAATGCACTGGTTATCAAACACACTTGGGATTATTTCACACTCCTGAAATTTCCCTCTTTCTTTTTAATTTATCTCTCCTCCAGCTCTGTGCTTGACTCAACAGACTTCTCCTTCCCTGCTACCCTAGTAGCCTGGTCCCCTCCCCCCTCCCCCATACACACGTCTAGCTTTCATTTTCGTGTTTCTTCACATATACATCTACTACTAAAAGCGCATTCTGGTTTTCTCTCAGTCCCATTTCTCTTGAATCTTCAGCCATTCATACCTTCACACATCCGTGGATCACCTTGCACCTTCATCTCCTCTCTTTTCATCCACAATCACACCCCGTTGCTTACTCTGCTGCTTTGCACTCATTTTCTATTTCTCCGATGTCTCTCTCGTTTAATGAGCCTTGGGACCCACCACTGCTGCTCCACCCACGGTTCCTCTAACCTCTCATCACAGCATCTGAAGTGTCCCTCTGCTGGCACCTGGGTTCTGAGCGGTGCCCCTCACCTTCCAGGCAGATCACCAACATGGGAAGGGAGTGAGCGTTCTTCTCCTCACACCTTCCTACCACGAATCCCTTCAACAGCACATCTGGAAGCATTCTTCACAATGCTATTCACATTTGGTGTCACTCAAGGATTAGCAGTTCATCACAGAAAGGGCCTCGGTCCAGGGTTCAGCAATGTCTCCTCAAAATTTACACTGTCCTCCTTAGCAGCCAAGCCCTATGGATGCATATGTTCCTACAGTCCTAAAATGGGACTGCAGTCTTCTCTTCAGCAAAATTGGTATCTCAGGACTTTTCTTTCTTGCGAACTTGCAGGCTGTACTTTGACATAATGACAGATTATGGCTTTATGTTACAAGACTGAGCCTAGGCAAACTTTGGGGTTCATGTGTTCCCTTTCTCTCTTTGGTGCAGTTGCAAGGAGGAAACAAGAAACTTTGCTACCTTTATTATTATTACTAATAAAAGCAAATTAACACTATGTCCTAACACTAAATTATGGCAAATCTTAACCATGAATTACTGAAACAAATCCAGCTTCAAACCCTGGTTTGTTTCAGTAAGTTTTTGTTTTTAAGGCTAACTACACTTCGTCCAAAAAATGCAGCTATCCTTCAAAATGTAACCTTGTCCAAATTTTGCAATATTGTCCTTCAGCCAAGTTACTGTGTACAAAATGCATTTGCTAGGGTAGAGGGTGTGTAAAAATGTATATATTAGTGAAAATTATGTGCAAAAATAGTATTGTATTAAGGGGAAATTGCTTTGCGAAATTATGCATATTCGTTGGAATTCACACTAAAATGCCGATGAATGTTCACAAGAACTTCATTTTTTTAAGATGCACATAGTGACGTGGAGAGAGTTGAACTAAAAAACAGAAAAATGAGAAACTTAGAGAAACAAAATTTGACAGTCGTAGCTCCAACTAACTAACCTGCATCCCCACTGCAATGTTGATGGACTAGAGTCCCCATCATCCCAAGCCATTTACCATCCTGGTTGGGGCTGATGCGAGTTGCTTTAAATTTTCAGCAATTAAGTACTGAAGACCTCACTTCCCACATCAAAACTCAATGGTGACAGTGACACGATGGCCATAGGGACATTTTCCACCCACATATGTTTCTCTTGTAAGTCACAATTGGGTCACAGCTTGTAAAGAACAAGCTCCAGATTTATTCGTAAACATGACTGGACACTGGAGCTTGAGTAGTAAATGTGCAATTCAGATGTTATCATTGTATTTCCCAAGTCAGGAGCCAGTTTATAATAGAAAACAGTTGAAATCTGACATCTGCTCTTAGGCCATCTACACTTCTGCTGAAGTGATGTCAGTAAGCTAACCATACACACACACACAAAAGTTTACTGTGAATTCATTCCACTCCTTTATTTAAATGTCCTTAAAAACAAACAAACAAGCTAGGAAGGTCACTTTCGGTTGTGCCTACTACCCACACATGGGAAAAGCTGTTTTTTTAAAAAAGCAAAACAAATTTCTCTCCCACTTCTCCAGCTGTAAGGCTCCTCTGAAAATTTTACTAAATGGAGATTTACAGTTGGTTTTATTTTGAAGGTATTTAATGAACTTAATGGATTGTGTAAACTGCCTTGAGTGTCATTTGGTTTATTATTTATTTATTTCATTATACACTGCCTCATTGTAAAATTAAAAATAAAATAAAAAATCTTATGTACTACGCCACTTGAGGCATATGTGTAGGCTATTATTTATTTCATAAAATTGATACACCGCTTGACTGCTAAACAAAAACCCTCAAAGCAGTATAGAAAAAAGATAAAACAGTAAATTTATCTATAAGAAATCAATGAGACTTGCTCTGTTGTTAAATTTGACAGAGATCACTGGGGCATAGATCTGCTTCTCAGTCCTCTAAATATAATGATCCAGGAGAAGTACTTACCCACTGAGGATAAAAGGCAATCTGTACATGCACTGAACCTTGGTACTGGAAACAATTTATGGGAGGTAGTTGCTGCACTTAGAACCTCAGTGTTCATGGGGGGGGGTTGCATGCTAGCACATGTTAGCACATGTGTCCAAAAGACGGGACCAGGGTTTATAATGGCATGTTGGAGCTTTCCTTTGATTAGCTGTAGATTTGGGAGAGGCAAAAACCACATGATCGATCTTTGGAAGTTGTACTTCAGGGACTGTGTAAAAGCTTGTTGAAGTCACAGGATATTTTATGTTTTCAGGAAACCACCACAGAAATAAATCCAGAGGAACTGAACTTAAGAACCTTGTCATTAGAATTTTCTCAGAGGGCCTCAGATTATTTTCTGGCTTCGATTTCATAAGGGGCAGGTCATTTGGCATGACTTATCAAAGCTATGCTCTCATGTCACCCCTTCTTCTTGCAGATGGCTGCTGCTTAGCATCTCCTCCAGCCAGGAAAGTCAGGGCTAGAAACTTCCTTTCTGTAGTTGAAGCCAACAGGACTTCTCAGCCAGCTGGCATTGTCTAGGTAGTCTGTCTTTATCTGTTCCATGTTGCAGGAATCCACCACTAATTCCAGCAATCTAAGCAGGCAGAATGTAACAAAGCATGGAAGAAAAATGTTCCTCTACACACACACATACATACACAAACACTTTTTTGTGCCAGGCATAGCCATTAGAAATCACCAAAAGGTCCATACAACAGCCAACATCAATAGAACCTTTTTTACTACCTTTGTTAAGCAAAGGTACAGCATGGGCTAAAAGACTGCATCTCATTGCTATAATGTCATAATTTTTGTATTGTTTCAATGACCTCCATGGAAGGTTCTGCTGTGCTTATTCAATGATCCTGAAAATGCAAGATGCGTAAACAAAAACTAACTGTGGCAAAAAGAAGTCTTGGTAACCATAATACATGAAAACCAATTGATTTGGGCTCCTTTTTCTTGCCTCCTGGTTTCTAAGCCCTAACAATTTTGACCATGCAACCATGGAAGCTAAGCCTATTTTCCACCCTCTTTTTTAAAAAGAAAAATGAAAATGAAGGTTGAGATTCTTTGGATGCTGGTGACCACACAGAATTTCAAGGGTGGAGGAAAAGAATTGCCCAGATTTACACTAAACCATTAGTTGATTATCATCAGAATAAACCCAAATTCTTGGATTGCCATGTTCATAAATGCCTAGCACATGTTAAAAAACAATAATGAAGCAGCATGGCTATTTTATTTAACAGCCATCACTGCCATCTTCTACTAGGCAGCAAGGCGGAGTTAGACAATGTGGTGTCCTCCAAATGTTGTTGGATTACAACTCCTGTCATCCCTGACCACTGGCCGTACTGGCTGAGGCTATGCTGTCTTAGGGAGTTGGAATCCCACAACAGCTGGAGCGCCCCACGTTGGTTATCAGTGCTGCAGAGCAAGTCACTCTTGATTCTTCAGCTGAAATAGTCACTTAGCAACTGTGTATCGTGCTCAACGGCCAACTGAACATTGCCCTACATTTCTTGTTTTTGTTTTATTGCTGATGTTGCATAATATCCCATGTGAGCCTCAGAGAGGAAAGTGGCACACAATGTGTCTAAAGAAGAGGAACCATCGGGAGACAGTTTCTTAGCTACGCCTTTGAGAACTCAGCCTTGTACACTCTGTCCAAACTGAGAAGATGAACAGGAAGTGAAAGTGACCGTTAGGTCACTGCGGCCATCCTCATGGCCAAATGCATAAAATGAGATCAGTGACACGAGACTGGTTTGCTACCACTTGGGTTGCCAAGACAGAAACCTTGCTATTTATTAGATGGTTCTTCTCTTAAGTGGCTGCGGTGGTTAGTGGACTGGATTCTGCACAGAGATAATAATTTCCTTGCTAGCTATTCAGTATCTGGAGGGAAATTTTGTGTGGAGCCAATGGCTTCTGTATGTGTGTGCATCAAATTCCTGAGAAGCATTTGTATTAGTCTCTTACAAAAATCAAAACATGGAGTCTTTGGGAACATTAGAGATGCATATGTTTGTTGTGGCTTATACCACAATATGCTATAATAAATCTGTTCACCTCTAAACTACCATAAGACATGTCTATATGTGTGTTATGTGAGTCCTATGCTGTAAGGGAAAGGGGCATCTCTAGTTGGCTTGCCATGTTCAGTTCCTACTCTCTGTGTCGGGGTGGAGAACCTCAGGCCCCAGGGGCCAAATGTGGACCTCCAAGCCTCGCTAGCTATACCATGGGAGTTTATACCGTATTCTGTCCCTGGCTGCATCTCCTTTCACCAGGACAGGACAGGCCCTTCACCGCCCCTGCTGCACACCCTCCTTGTGTGTTTTAGCTTGGCTGGACTATGTCATTGAACTCTGAAAATGCCTCTTGCCTTCCATTAAAGGAGGATAAAGAGGGATATGTGAGCGTGTATACACACTAGTCTACTGTACAAAGGCATAATTAGCATTAGTTGATTTGTCCACTTTTGCCTCCCTCCCCCCCGCATCATATGACTCCTGAAAGGTTGCCCAGGAGGGACTGCAGCCCTCAGGCTGAAGAGTGTTCCCCACACCTGCTGTTTGTCATAGTGAAGGCATTAAAATGAATGCATGTTGGTATATGTTTTTTGTCTGCAGACTGAATCCAACCAAGTAGGGACGTAAAGCAAGGATGGAGGCAAACAAAAGGATTGTTTCGTAGAACAAAAACAAAAACAAAAAACCAACCACTTTTAACCAGGAGAAATAGTAAAGATGGGTACAACTCAGAGCCTTTCCAAACTCCCATCTTGCTGTACTCAAACTTCGTTTTGAACTGCTAATTCCCTCCTCAAATGTTACTCCCAGCTAGCTCTACTCAAACCTCTGCCATTGTTTAACATGAACACTCCCCCCCTCAGTATTTCTCTGCCTAAGCTTTATTTAACCCTTACTGTAGTTTAAAACTATCGTTTTCATCTCAATGTCCTCCATTCCTGCTTTCCTCAACCTCCTACTATTGTTTAAATTTCTCTCTACCTTCCTGCTCCCATGCCATAGTAACTGATGTTGTGCCTTCATTTTTACTTCCCTACCCAACTGTGACTTCATGCAAATCCAGAATTTGCAAAATCCAAAATCCACTACAGATCCTCCAATGAAGGCTTTGTGATGACATTCTTACATTTTTATTATATAGAGAGCAAAATGCAAGGTAGCATCCTCTTAGAAAGGAAGCATTCTATGCCTGTGAATGATCCCTTGGGTCACTAATGGATTATTCACACATCTGAGAATGATGTTAAGATGCTTCTGAAGTGCAATGTGATTCCAGTTGTAGCAATTACCTTCTGCTCATATTTCCTTTGTCAGTCTCTTGGGACTTCCACAACAGCCTATTAGCCAGCTGATGATGGAAGGACCTGTTGTAAATCAATGATAAGTTTGATGCTTCTAGATGAGGTGGAGAAAACAGAGCTATGAGCCTCAATATTTTTTGCTGAGCAAATGCCAATGGATGAATGGTATGCAATGAATAACAGGGTGAAAGTTAGTTTTTTCTGCTTGTGAATTTCTATCTGATTTAAAAGTAGGTTTTTTTCAGCTTGGCATGTAGAAACTTTTCTCTCAGGGTAAACAGTGCACACACTGAAAATCTCATCTTAACAGAAAGCTCAGCTTTTAATAAAACAGGAGGATACACAAAAAGAGTTACACACACACAGACACAAACATGATGTAATCTCCAGCAACCCTTAACAAACAACAGTACCAAGAATTCGGTTTTAACATTTCAAACCACTAATGTGAACTGCAAGAGTCTAAATATAAAGAAAGAGAGGGAAAGAATCAATATGCTGGATATCCTTTGCTTTCCCTTTGATGGGCTTCCTACCGTGATTAGCAGTCTGAATGGTAAAATGTTGTTGTAAGAGCATGTGCATTTTGAATTAGAAGCTAGAGGTTTGCATTTCAGCCGGCTGAAGAAAAGGCTTTTGTTAAACAAATATTCAATGTGTTTGATGAATTGAATCTGTGCATTTTGCTTGGAACTAAGCGGCATTGTGTGAAGTGGAGATTATTTTCCAAGTAGGGATGGAGAAGGAATTCACTTCAGTCTGCATTAAGACCAAATCTATCAAATCCACACTTTCCAAAACAATATGCAAACAGAAACACAGCTATTCTTTAAAATTCACACATATCTGAACTTTGCAATGTAGTTCTCCAGCCAACCAGTGTTTAAAAAATACGTATATTATGGGAAAGCATATGTAAAAATGAAGATACCAGTGAAAGTAACTGATAATAATAATAGTAATAATAATAGCAATAGCAATAATAATAAAGTCTAGTTTTTGCTTTCACCCTAATTTAAGGTATGAAAGTTGCAGTTGTGTCAGTTTCAGTCCATAGAGGTTCTTCAATACTAGGGTGTGCCAACAAATCAAGTGCTCAGTATGGTTCAGTAATTTAAAATTCACCCTAACACTGATTAAGGTTCAAGATGGTGGTCCTTAATAATTTTATACATGTTTAGATAATAGAAGTTTCACAAAGGGAGGGCAGATTAAGCATTGGTAATAGCATAGTTCCCAATACACCAAGGCTAGAAAACTTTTCTTTTGGGAGATATCAAATATTTATTATTGGCTTGTATTATTTCCACTCATGCTTGTGTGCATGTGTTTGTGTGTGTAAAGGAACCATTTCTTGAAATCCAAACTAAATCCACCTTCCCCAACTTAATAAAGACTAAGAAAGAGTATCATGAATTTGATTTATAAAATAAACACAAACCCAACCTGAGACCAGCACAAATATAGTAGATTTCTGTTTCATTCTCAGCTGACATCACTTCAGGGCTATATATTGTTATCACCAGACAGATATTGTTAGGAGGGTTGGATTCTAAAGTTATGGTTCCTTTGCCAGAACACAGTACATGTTGAATTTCATTACTATGGATAGAATGAATCATTGCCTTATTATATTAATGTTTGGGCAGACTTAAATTTCAGAAATATATAGATGAAGGTTAAATATCACTTATTGCCCATTGCTTTTATTAAATACTGGAGCCCTTGTTCCCATGCATGCAGGTAAAGAAAAATAAACTGCCCCTATCCTGGGAACACTGACACGTAGGTCAATAGCTGTGATTTTTCTGGAATATATGGGTTTGTTTTGGCATTCCTATACACAGACATATTTCATTTTCGTCAAGCTTAGGCTGGATGTAAAGTCTTCCAGCTTAGGGTCTCTGAGTCTGTTGTGTTGTGCAGAGCTGGTGACAGAAGTTTTATTAATATGGGGAACTTCTAGACCACCCTTCAGCCCACAGGATCCCAGGTTGGTATTCAACCACCACAACATCACTGAAAACTTCTCAAGGCCCACGACTCAGTCGGTGGTCCACAGGGGACCCGCCGCCAGCCCTCTTGCTCCTCTTCCTGTGGCTGTTGATTGTTTACCTGACCTCTCCAAATAAGTAAGCTGTGGCAGAAGAAGAAGGAATGACTAGGAACCTCAGTTCATCTTGAACAACCACTCTAGGTTGGTTGGGCTGAGAGGCAAAGGCAATGGTGATGGCAGGGGATGGGGGGAGCAAAGCCCTATTGTTGAGGTGGAAGTGAATAGTTGGGTTCTGAAATACAGCACCACACTGTTGTTAGGCTCTGTCTGGCCAATCCAGAAGCTTTTCACTGTGGTCCAATGTTGTGTATCCTTTCACTTCTGCACCTAAATAATTAATAATAATAATAATAATAATAATAATAATAATAATAATAATTTATTATTTATACCCCGCCCATCTGGCTGGGCCTCCCCAGCCACTCTGGGCGGCTTCCATAAAAACCAAAAATACAGTAAAATATCACGCGTTAAAAACTTCCCTGAACAGGGCTGCCTTAAGATGTCTTCTGAATGTCAGGTAGTTGTTTATCTCTTTGACATCTGCTGGAAGGGCATTCCACAGGGCGGGCGCCACTACCGAGAAGGCCCTCTGCCTGGTTCCCTGTAGCTTTGCTTCTCGCAATGAGGGAACCGCCAGAAGGCCCTCGGAGCTAGACCTCAGCGTCCGGGCAGAATGATGGGGGTGGAGACGCTCCTTCAGGTATACTGGACCGAGGCCGTTTAGGGCTTTAAAGGTCAGCACCAACACTTTGAATTGTGCTCGGAAACGTACTGGGAGCCAATGTAGGTCTTTCAAGACCGGTGTTATATGGTCTCGGCGGCTGCCCCCAGTCACCAGTCTAGCTGCTGCATTCTGGATTAGTTGTAGTTTCCGAGTCACCTTCAAAGGTAGCCCCACGTAGAGCGCATTGCAGTAATCCAAGCGGGAGATAACCAGAGCATGCACCACTCTGGCGAGACAGTCCGCAGGCAGATAGGGTCTCAGCCTACGTACCAGATGGAGCTGGTAAACAGCTGCCCTGGACACAGATTTGACCTGTGCCTCCATGGACAGCTGTGAGTCCAAAATGACTCCCAGGCTGCGCACCTGGTCCTTCAGGGGCACAGTTACCCCATTCAGGACCAGGGAATCCTCCACACCTGCCCGCCTCCTGTCCCCCAAAAACAGTACTTCTGTCTTGTCAGGATTCAACCTCAATCTGTTAGCCGCCATCCATCCTCCAACCGCCTCCAGACACTCACACAGGACCTTCACCGCCCTCACTGGTTCTGATTTAAAAGAGAGGTAGAGCTGGGTATCATCCGCATACTGATGAACACCCAGCCCAAACCTCCTGATGATCTCTCCCAGCGGCTGCATGTAAATGTTGAAAAGCATGGGGGAGAGGACAGAACCCTGAGGCACCCCACAAGTGAGAGCCCAGGGGTCTGAACACTCATCCCCCACCATCACTTTCTGAACACGGCCCAGGAGGAAGGAGCGGAACCACTGTATGACAGTGCCCCCAGCTCCCAGCCCCTCAAGACGGTCCAGAAGGATGTTATGGTCGATGGTATCAAACGCCGCTGAGAGATCCAGCAGAACTAGGAAACAGCTCTCACCTTTGTCTCTAGCCCGCCAGAGATCATCAACCAGTGCGACCAAGGCAGTTTCAGTCCCATGATGAGGCCTGAATCCCGACTGGAAGGGATCCAAATGGTCCGCTTCTTCCAGGCGTGCCTGGAGTTGTTCGGCAACCGCTCGCTCAATCACCTTGCCCAAGAATGGAAGATTTGAGACTGGGCGATAGTTGGCCATCGTGGCCGCATCTAAAGATGGTTTTTTAAGAAGCGGTTTAATAACCGCCTCTTTCAGCGGGTCTGGGAAGGCTCCCTCACGGAGGGAAGCATTCACCACCCCACGAAGCCCATCGCCCAGTCCTTCCCGGCTAGCTTTTATAAGCCAGGATGGGCAAGGATCCAGGAGACAGGTGGTTGGTCTCACTCGTCCAAGCAGCCTGTCCACATCCTCGGAGGTAACAGATTGGAATTGATCCCACTCAACTTGACTAGACAGAACTCTAGCACTCTCCCGCCCCGGCCCTGCTCCCACGGTGGAGTCTACTTCTTCCCGAATCTGAGCGATTTTATCTGCAAAAAACTTTGCAAAATCATTGCAGGAGAACATGTGGCCCATACTGGGCCCCGATGTTGCAGGTGGTTCCGCTAAATTGTGAACCACCTGAAAAAGTCTCCTGCTGCTGTTTTCTGCAGATGCAATAGAGGCGGTGAAGAAATTCTTCTTCGCCGTCGCTATCGCCACTTGGTAGGCTCGACGTTGAGCTCTAACCTGTGTCCGGTCAGATTCGGAATGAGTTATCCGCCACCGGCGCTCTAGCCGTCTCAACGATTGTTTCATTGCCCTCAGATCCGTGGAAAACCACGGGGCTGTCCGGGCTCCATGCAATCGGAGAGGGCGCTTCGGAGCCAAACAGTCAATAGCCCTGGTTAACTCCGCATTCCAGCGGGCCACCAGGGAATCAGCTGAAAGGCCATCAACATGGGATAAAGCATCCCCTGCCACTCTCTGGAAACCATTTGGATCCATTAAGTGGCGGGGGCGGACCATCCAAATTGGTCCCACCTCCCTGCAGAGGGGATGGGTCGCAGAGAAGTCCAGTTGCACCAGGAAGTGATCTGACCATGGCACTTCTTTCGTTTTGCTTTTACTTAGTGTCAGATCACCAACATCCATAGAGGTAAACACCAGGTCCAAGGCATGTCCGCGGCTATGGGTTGGGCCAGACTTATTCAGGGACAGCCCCATGGAGGCCATGCTTTCCACGAAGTCCCGAGCGGCCCCTTGTAAGGTTGTGTCGGCATGGATGTTAAAATCCCCTAAAGTGGACTCTGAGGCCTGGGCACTCTCAAACCACGGTGACTAGGTCTAAGTCTCAAGCCATGAAGTGTCTAATTAAAAGGCCCAAGCCCTTGGCAAATTGTTTCTATTCAGGCTTGCTCTTTCACAGAAGCTGTTATATTTTCAGCTAAATAACCCCATGTTTCATTTTAATTAAATGCATGGGACTAATATTCTTCAATATGGCTATTTATTTATATCCTGCCCACCAGCATAACACCATCTTAGGGTGACTCATAACAAACAAAACTAAAAAATAAACACTAAATGACTCCAACTGTCACCACACCACCATTCAAGCCAACGTACTAAATCAAAAGGTGTGAAGGAAAAGAAAAGTTTTGAATTGGAGCTGAAAGATGAGCACTACTGACATTCAAAAGAAAGAAAGAAAGAAAGAAAGAAAGAAAGAAAGAAAGAAAGATGTAAAGTGATGTGGAAACAAGACAAATTTGTGTCTCCCGACTCAGAAATAAGTCCTTTGAAGTTCAATGAAACTTCCTTCCAGGTAAGGATGTGTAGGATTGCAGCCCTAATAGTTGGTCTTATAAATTTTTGTAGCAAAATATCATATATATTTATGCTCTCAACCATATGGTTTAAGCTTCCCTGCAAAAATTCCATTAATAATAATCTTCTTTATGTCCCTTGTCATTTAGGTGATGTAAATTTCAGTTGCAGTATCTCAAATATTATGGTATCATGATCCCCTCTTTGCATCTGTTCCCATCCCTCAAAAATTCTTCAATACATGTATGTAGCATCATATCACAGATGTTCCTTGTTGTACCCCTAAATTAATTTTAATGTTGTCATGAGCTACAATGCTTTTATGGTTTGTGCTGAAAATGGTTGTCTCCCTAAGGATGATACTTTATAGATAAAACAGGAAAGCAGACACTTATAAATGTAAAAGGATTGTTTTACATAATATTACAGGCAGCACCCTTTTCTTAGGATCATATTTCATTTAACAAAAAATAAAAAGGGACCTGCAATTGTTTTCAGCCACTTCAGCAAGTGTGCTATGAATTTTCTCATTTGCAGGGTTGCTACAAAAGGAAGAGTTGACCCACCTTGCTCCAATTGCCCCATTATGATCTAGGCATCTGTACCCGTCTTGGATGTGGAAGAATCATAGAAAAGGAGATAAACCTCTGATTTCTGTATGTTTACTTAGCAACTCCTTCTAAATGATCAAACCAATTCCCTCTGTAGCACTGTTGTGCCTTGCTTGATGGGAAAACATATTTTGTTGGCATGCTGGATTGTTTGAAGGTGAGCTGTTTCACTTGCTGGCTCTTCTCCCAACCGACTATGGGGTTGCGGTGCTCATCTCGCTTTATTGGCCAAGGTTACAGCTTCCGGGTCATGTGGCCAGCATGACTAAGCCGCTTCTGGCGAACCAGAGCAGCGCACGAAAATGGCGTTTACCTTCCCGCTGGAATGGTACCTATTTATCTACTTGCACTTTGACGTGCTTTCAAACTGCTAGGTTGGCAGGAGCTGGGAAAGAGCAACAGGAGCTCACCCCGTCACAGGGATTCGAACCGCCAACACATTGTCAAATGTTAATGCGTTATTTTCCCATCTTCAGTTCAACTTGTAAGAAAACCCGGGGTTCCATTTAAAAAAAGAAAAAACCCAACCCCTTTACCTTAATGAACTGGTGTCTTAACGCCTCCCAATCTCAGACACAGACGTAAATTGGCAGGAGGTGAGGAATTAAGGCAAAGTCCCAGTTTCTAAAGACTTAGGACAGATGGAAATTAGGCTTCACAGCAAGACTAATTGTACAACCTTAATGGGAACAATTCTCCTTTCTGTTAGAAATGAGTATAGAACTCAAAATGTGGTAGCAACTAAATGCAACATTTTTACATGTGGGTTGGGATTATCCAGCAGCATTTCACTGGCATTTGATCTCCTTCATTATAAACCTGAGTGGTTTGTCCAAAATGTTCTCTCACGATGTGGATATTACCTGCTGGAACACAGCATTGCCAACACTCACGGAGCTTCTAGGAGATTTCTGTTTCTACTTCATTGTTCTGACCTGCTGTGCTTGTTTATATCTTCTCTTCTCTTCCGCCAGCTCAAAGTGGTGCACATGGATCTCTTCCTCCCATTTTATCCTTACAACAATCCAGTGAGTTAGGCTAGGCAGAGAGACTGTAACTGGCCCAAGGTCACCCAGTAAGAGCTACATGGCTGAGTGGGTAGTTGAACCTTGGTCTCCCAGGTCCTGGCCTAATACTCAAAGCCACCCCACCACACTGGCTCTCAGATAAAAAAGAAATAAAGCAAAGAGCATGGGGCATCTTTCCCTCAGATTCCTTCTGCAGCATGTCCTCGTGGAGGAAAAGTCAAATTTGCATTTCTCTGCAGCAGTAAAGTTAGGGGCAGGTGAATCAGTCAATTTCAGTTTCTCTCAGTTCCTCATTTTCTCTCTCTTAAATATATATTGAATATATATTGGGGTATATATTGAATAAATAATAAGTTTGTGAATATTTTTTAAAGTCCTAATGAAAAGTCAGCATTTACATGTTAATTTCTCCTAATATTTTTGGATGCAATTTTGTCTAATATACACATTTTGCAGGCTAATTTCCCATTTCACTAATATATGGAGTTTAATGCTCATTTTACCTAGGTGTATGCATTCACACACATACTACTTGGCAGGAGAGCTGCACTGCAAAATTATGAGAAGTGAGGACAGCTGCCCCCCCCAAAAAAGTACAAATTAGGTTGGTTCTCCTTAAATACAAACTGAATCAAAGTTATCCCCATCCCTAGGTACAGTCCAACAAAAGCTCAGTTGCCCAGAGCATGGTGCTGATAATGCCAAGGCTGCAAGTTCGATCCCCATATGGGGCAGTTGCACATTCCTCCATTGCACGGGGCTGGACTAGAGGATCCTCAGGGTCTCTTCCAACTCCGTTTTATGATTCTGTTGACTGCAAAGGCATTGATTTCCATGCTCACTTGCCAATTTTCACTTCTGCTCTAAATTCATTTTACACAGCCTATTTGAATAACAATGCCACTAAGCTTGATGGAAACTCTATTTTTAAGAAATTAGGGCAGGGAAGTTAGAAGCCTCTTGCTAATTTTTCAGCTACAGATGAAGTTTCTAAAACCAGAAGAGGAGGATGCTTAAGTAATAGTACTTACAATGATTTTGCAGTGCAGCCCCCCCTTGAAATAAGGGGGGGGGGAGCTTGTGCTTTAAATACTTTTTTTAAAAAACAACAAAGTGACTCCACACTGGATTAATTATAATCCATGATTTCACCAGACTCAAAACATGCAGTTAAATGTCCTGATTTTTTAAACAAAGCTCATACAATCCAACAGTTTCTGCCTTCATGTTAAAAGGAAATGAGACACAAGCAGCCAGTAAGGGGTTCAGATGAACTAAAACTTTTTAAAATGACAATGAAAGTCCAAATGTTGACATCTAAAAGTTAGCTGCTTATTTTGATGATGTGGGATGGAAAATGTTGTGTGGTCCTTTGAGAAGAATAGAATCTCTCATACAGGCCTTATTCACGCATGCATAGTCATCTCTGAGCAACTGCACACTCCAGCGATGGCCTGAATGTGTGAAAGAGCCACCACAGAACAAAAAGCATGCCTGAGATTTCACAGTACTCTAGTTCTCCCCCCCCCCCTGCAAACTGTCCCTGCCTTCTGCTGTGAGTCATCACCAGTAATCAAGTAGCGGACAAGCATGTGGAATGGGGTCGGTGACGCATGCCCTTCAACACCAGTAGTTGAAAACAGACTACGTTATCAGGCCTAAATTGCCACAGCACCTACTGTCTCACCTTATGTCCCAAACAAATTACCTTTTTCATCAATAGCAGGAAAAATGAGGAAGACTACTGTGGCACCTTAAAAATAAATATATTTATTGTGGGGTGGGCGAGGCTATTGCCACTAGTGCAAAATAGAATATACACTTCACTTGTGGTTCTGGGGCTGGAGCAATTGCTGCTCAGCTAATAAAAACTAACATTCAGCACAGGACTAGTTAAGTCACATCAGTTGCTTTGGGTGGGACTCAGGTTGCATTTCTTGGAATGAACTTCACCAAATTCCATGGGGCTTATGTCTGAGTGGGCATATATAGGACCATACTGTTAATCCAATTGATTTTTTTCTTCTATTTTATTAATTTATACTCTGCCCATCAATGTAAAAATATTTCCAGGCATCAGTGCTGTGCTTTGCATGATTGTATCCTTTCTCTTAAGCTATGCCTGTTTTTAGGCATCAGTTTGTAGCCCCCCTCTCGCCCGCTTCCTCCCTTCTCCCACTGTCACATCTTATTTACACAAATATTTCACTCACCTTATCAGTGACTGGCAAATCCTGTTGTGCATGCGCTCTAAAACCAAGGTCTTAAATTTGATGGTGGAGACAGCTGCACTAATTTAATGGAAGGGGCAGCAGAAGGGGATGTGAAGAAATCCATAAAGTGCTTGGCTGACATTTGCGGAAGAGATTGGATGCTTTCTTGTTAACCTTTAGAGGAGCATACTGCATAAATTGTGACAGTGCTCCCATATTAAATGGGGCAGTATTCAGACACTGGACAACTTCAGTCTGGATTTATCACTCTCTCAAATGAATTCTACTCTAAAATATGGCACCATGGGGCATGGACATTTGTTTGCATTGTCAATCCAAAAGTGTTAACGATATACAATCAAACCGTTTTGAGGATGCACCCCCTTCTTCTGATTACAGAGTGTTTCTCCCTTGTAAACATCCAATTAAAATTAACAGATTTCCCTTAACATTTTTGTTATTCTACAAGGGTAGCTGGTATGATTTTTTTCAGTTTCACCTTCTGCCCAAAGAATGTTGCAGTGGATGTTACCAGTATTGTGGTAATGTTAATTATATGCAAACAGCATTTGCAAAGATCATAATGAGGAGTTTGTACTAATTGTATTTTGGCTTGAAAGCATTCGCTTGGATCAACCAACTATATCTAAAAGTTTTTTAAAATGTTTGATGGGAAATGCTGCATGGGTATATGCACACAAAATGTTCAAAGGTTCCTTGACTATTTACAAGTCTAGTTCTCAAGGTATGATCTGAATAATGTAACACATGAGCCTAGTGAACTTAAAGCAGGCAGGCTTCAGCAGCCAGTGAGAGATGAGGGCATTTAGGGCAAATGGGAGCCTAAGACATCTGCGCAAGTTTCCTGCATACTAATGATCCATGGAAAATATTGTGCATTTAATACATGTGAATTGCTTGCTTAGCAATACAATGGAGTTGGGCACAAAGGGATAGTTAGAAAGCTGGAAAGTCATCCTTCTTCAAAAACATGCACAAATAATGTTTTCATAGCAGAAACGTGAAGCTTGGGAAGTCTAGGAGCAGAGAAATGAACAGAAATAGAAAAAAATGTTGAAATTGTCCAATTCCACATATTTCAAGTCAAAAATCTAAAAAGTGTGAACTGCAGAAATCTGTCCTGCTATTTCAGCTTAAAAATGTGAAAATAATGCATTTGAGAAGTACCGTATTTTTTGCACCATAACACTCACTTTTTTCCTCCTAGAAAGTAAGGGGAAATGTCTGTGCGTGTTATGGAGCGAATGCCTACGGATGGCGGGGGGATCTGCTGCAGTCGTGAGCAGAGGATCCATGGTTCCCCTTCCTTCCCTCCTCCATGGCTCGCTTTGAAACAGCAAAGCGGGAGAAGAGCCGCTGAGTGGGGAGGAGAGAAGGACAGAGAGCCTGCTTGCTTTAAAGGAGCAAAGTGGGAGAGGAGAGGAGCCTTCTCCTCTTATACCCCTCTTCTGCATTATTAACAGCATCCTTCTCCACCCACCCCACGCGTGTTCCTTGTCCCTTGAGTGCTTTTCCTTCCCTCCCCACTTAAAACATGGTTACAAAGCACGGATCCACATGGATCCTCAGGATTTTTGCATTGGGCTACCCCAAACTCAATGTCAGATCACATGTCTGTAGCCACAGCATGAACCACAAAAATCATACATCCACTGTTTCGTTTAGAATATTTTTTTCTTGTTTTCCTCCTCTAAAAACTATGTGCGTGTTATGGTCGGGTGCGTGTTATAGAGCGAAAAATACGGTAGCTAAATGTGGCCAGCCTCTTGTGACACCATCTTCCCAAGCTCAGCAAAGTAGAACAGTTTGTAGCTCTAACTCAAAATCTACTGAAATGCAGTAAGAGCCTCATTCACATTTCTTGACTTAATTTGTGAGGTGTATGAGAGGGTTTGTTTATGAAGACCAATTCCAATGTAATGTTTTGCAGTCATGTGGAGAAGACATATAGACCTCTCATTGTACAGCCTTTCTATCTGCTCTTGTAGGTTAAATGTTTTCTAGGTGCTTTTATTTTTAATTGTATTATTTTATCACTGATGTGTTTGTTAACCTCTGCTCCATTGGAAAGAATGGCAGAACATAAATCCAAGAAATATAGTAATATATTTAAATGTCACATAAGAGGTAAAGGGACCCCTGACCATTAGGTCCAGTCGTGGCCGACTCTGGGGTTGCGGCACTCATCTCGCTTTATTGGCCGAGGGAGCCAGCATACAGCTTCCGGGTCATGTGGCCAGCATGACTAAGCCACTTCTGGTGAACCAGAGCAGCACACGGAAACGCCGTTTACCTTCCCGCCGGAGCGGTACCTATTTATCTACTTGCATTTGGATGTGCTTTCGAACTTCTAGGTTGGCAGGAGCAGGGACCGAGCAATGGGAGCTCACCCCATTGCAGGGATTCGAACCACCGACCTTCCGACCAGCAAGTCCTAAGCTCTGGTTTAACCCACAGCGCCACCCGCATCCCTAAATGTCATATACTGGGTGCCAAATATTGTACTGCAAGAGACATATGTAGCAATTCTAGATGCACATCTCCTCAACAGTCAATCTCTGACTAGAGTGGGTCTGGCTCCTGAGAAGATTTCGGTCCAAGATTTTTTGTTGTACAAGAGTTAAAGTATGAAGACTAGAGAGAAGAAATCAGTGATCTTGCTGTTCCTGTCTTGTTCTCCTATTTAATCTATATTTATTATAGAGAGCTGTTTTGGTGGTGGTGACTAATAAGTGAACATCAGGCCAGAGTGACCTTTAGAAGCACTGACTCATTTTTGCAGGCAATTTAGTCGGATGTCAACAGATGGGCTTGCATTTTGGAGTTGACTGGTATAAATCCGTTCATAATGACATTGTGGAAACAGTCATGAGCCTTGCACTTCTGGACTGGTTCCACATAAAATAGTTTGAGGGGGGGAATGATCTGCATTTTCCTGAGTACACCTGAGAAATGTAAGCCCCCAGAATGTTTTCCCCAGAATGGCCTCACCTAAATGCTATTCAGTAAGCTCACAAATATTTCTGGTTGTCTTTTCTATCTCAGCCTGTCATCCTCTTAAGAATTCCATGCTACTTGCATGTAATTAGCCCCCACCCCAAGCACCTGTTTATGAGTACCACTTCAATGGGTGATGTGGATAAAACATTCAACTCTGTAAGTTGTGTGTGTTCCTCCATACAGATATAAATATATGGAAATAGGATATTGTGTAATGCACCATATGTAAGAACACTGGAAGCTACCATAGCAAACTCTCTCTCTCTCTCTCTCTCTCTCTCTCTCTCTCTCTCTTAAGATATTTATTGAGATTTTCAAATTATTACAAAAAGAAAAAGAAAAAAGAAAAATACAAAATAAAAATAGTTAAAAACAATTCAATCTTTCCATTACTTATCTTTCATTTGCTTGTTTCCTGGACCTCCTCACACCTCCCTTTTTTGTATTCCAATTCAATTTGTTAGTTCAGCAAATCCTTTCCCTCTTTGTTTATCCTAGTCTTTAATCATAAAGTATTATAACATTAAATTTTTACCTGTTAATAATCCATTTTTTCATATTCCTTTATAGCATTACAGCTAAAAACCACTTAACTTCTATCCAACATCATTCTAACATTCATTAATTTTGCAATATTTCTGTAAGTAATCTTTAAACTTTTTCCAGTCTTCTTCCACCGACTCTTCTCCCTGGTCTCGGATTCTGCCAGTCATTTCTGCCAGTTCCATATACTCCATCACCTTCATCTGCCATTCTTCCAGGGTGGGTAGATCTTGTGTCTCATAGCAAACTATCTCTCCATCAAGGCCTACACACACACACACACACACACACACACACTCACACACACACACACACACACAATTTATTTAACAAATTTATAGACCGCTTCCCAGCACATTACCAACCAATGTACAAGATTAAAAGCAGAATAAAGCACAGTTCTAAAAACAATAAAAGCATTACAACAAACTAAAAACAGTAAAATCATCCTTCCAAATTATAAAACAATTTCTGCAATTATACAATGTATATTCCATAAATGGCCGAGTCATACCTTAAGGAAAGCCTTCTTAAACGAAAATGTCTTTATTGGCACCTAGCCATGACATTAGGCACTTGTCTGATTTTGATTGGCAACTGATTCCAGAAAGCTGGAGCTGCAACCAATTTTAAAAACTGAGATATGAAAGCTAGGAGCTAAATGGCACCTTAAACCTAGGTTATGGGTGCCACAATGGAGTGTCTAGGTGTACAAAGCTGAAAATGAATGAACTGCAGCTAAAATCTAATGTTCATTTTTCACATGGTCTAGTCCTCATCTGCAAAAAAACAAAGCCATTCTTCCCCTGCCCACTCCCCTAATATTCTTATGAGGGTCCCTTCTCCAGTCTTCAGAGAGTGGCTGGAAGTGGGGAGGCAGGAAAAGGTCCTCTTTTCCTTCCCTTCCAGCAGTGGCAGTTTTAATCTGAAATCTTAGGCACACCAGGAGCTCAGAAACTGCTCTCATTAATGAAATTCCCTGTTGCAAAATGCACCTGGAACAATGGGAGTTTTGAGCAGTGGCTGCAACTCTAGATATGCTGGTGTCAAGTTGTTTAAGGCTTTAAATGCTAAGAGCAAAACCTTGAACTCTGCAGGTCTCTCAGCAGTAAAATATATACTCTGACTGTATTGCAGAGGGTTGGACTAGATGATCCTTGGAGTCCCTTCCAACTCCACAATTCTATGATGCTATGGCTCTTCGGGGTCTCAGTTAGAGGCATTTCACGCCTAATCCTTTTTAATGGGAGATATCAGGAATTGAACCTGGAAACTTCTGCATAGAAAGCACATGCTCATACATGAGAAACTGGTCAGAGACATTCTGCCACCATACATCTGTTTTACGGAAGGAGGTGTTATAGCTTTGGCTCCGGGATCATTTCTTGGCTAGGCCCTTCCTTGCTGTGCCCCACATCTATGGGGAAGGAGTGCTGATATAGCAGTGTCAGTTGTTGTTTCGTCAGTCCTTGGGTTGGGTTTAAGGGGCTGACAGTGTGAATACCCTCTGTGTGGTTCTGTCAGTTCCTCATCGCAGCAGCTCGTGATACTGGAGCATCATGGCTGGAGGTAAGCTTGCTACTACTTCCACCATGACTCTTATTTACAGTAGTAAAACCTTTACAAGGCTGATGAAGTAGTAAAGCAATAATCTTTGTTACTTAGGACTCCAGGAAATGATGAAAGAACCTGAAATTATGTGGTCTGACTAACATTAGCTGGGGCAACCACTTGAAGGGTTATACAATATATGTATATGAGCCAACGTCAAATTTGCTGCAAGCCTGTCACTTGGGACAGAATGCAGCCAGCAACTAGGTTAGCACTCTGCAAACATGGAACTGCACGGGCAGGCATGCTATGCTGCAAGATGCATGGCTCTTTCCACAACAACACAGACATTAGCCTGATGAATTTATAAGAACAATTGCGGCAAGTGTAGGGGATTCCCCAAGGCAGAATTTTTTCGTAAATAGTGAACATGACTATAAATGATTGCATTTATTTTTATTGTTTAAGGGGAAAATACTTTTATTATCAGACAGGTGCTTGTATTGGTTACTATTTTATCATTTGTCGCATCTGTTTGGTTACATGAATGATCCAGAGGCTGAAATCCTATGCACGCCAACATGTTAGAGCACAAAGGTATGTGTGTTCACTCAGAATTAAGTCCCACTGGACGTATCATTAGCACTTCTGTGAGTTTAAGGACTGCAGTCAGATTCTGTCCAAGGTATTGAAGTAATAATCGTCTCCTGTTGTTTGTTCACAGCTTTCAGGTACGTGGAACAAAGGCAGATTTAGGGGGACGCAGCTGGTTCCACCACACTTGGTGCCAAGACTGGGGGATGTTACAGGGCATCACAACTATGATGCAGTAAACTGAGCAGAATAGAAGGCAAGAGGTGGAGGGGGCGCCAAAGCCTGGCCATGCACAGGGCACTGCTGAAATTTGGAAGACCAAAGTCTGCCCCTGTATGGAGTTCCTTTATGGAAAGCACGCCAGATACTTCCACAGGTAACCACCAACCAGCTGCTCTACTGTTGTTCTAAAAGGTGCAGGAGACATTTTCACCTGTTGCTTCATCATTTTCTCAATCGCCCATTGGAGACTGGCTTGGTAGCTTGCAGTCTCTGGACTCCCCTAAATTTTTGGTGCGTTTGTGTTGCTGTTGTTTGAAAGTTAGGCTGCACAAAGATTCTTCCTTATTTTTTAAATGCCACTGTGTTGTTGCTAAGGGCTGCCATAAACTGCCCGGGCATTTGATAGTGTATACAGAATTTTTTTGAAAAGTGTATACAGTACAGCTTTGCATATAAAATACCCACAATAAAAATGAAAGGGGACTAAATGTTTCCTTTATAAAGAGCTCTTCTGAAAGGATGTCTTTTGATGAAAACTGACATATAGAGGTTGTCATTTCTAATCCCCATAATCTGTAAATCCCTATAGAGATTAAAGTATAGCCTGGAAGAATAGGAATGTCTTTCTTTCTCTCTTTTAAAACACACTCATCTTTGTTGGTCTGCCTACTACATCCTCTTCTGTACACCATAGAGAATGTTTTTTAAAAATCATTTTGTAATATCATTGTGATTGCTATTGATTGATTTCTAAACAAGCATGGCTAATATTTTAACTGAGTAGACTTTTGCATTTAACTAAACCCTGCTTGGGTGGCAAATCTGAGGAACTGTGAGGAAAGAAAGTGAATTTGTGTAAGGCTCAGAACATTTATTGGTGTGGAGCTGATGATAGTAGCATGTAAAACTCTTAAACTGCCACTATGCTTTGCCCATAGTGAAATATTAAGGCAAAACACTAGAAGAAATTCAAAGGAAGTGAAATGAATATCCTTAAAGGTAAAGGTACCCCTGCCCGTACGGGCCAGTCGTGACCGACTCTGGGGTTGCGCGCCCATCTCGCTTAAGAGGCCGGGGGCCAGCGCTGTCCAGAGACACTTCCGGGTCACGTGGCCAGCGTGACGGAGCTGCTCTGGCGAGCCAGCACCAGCGCAGCACACGGAAACGCCGTTTACCTTCCCGCTATAAAGCGGTACCTATTTATCTACTAAGAGTGCTTTCGAACTGCTAGGTGGGCAGGAGCTGGGACCGAACGGCGGGAGCTCACCCCGCCGCGGGGATTTGAACCGCCGATCATACAATCGGCAAGTCCTAGGCGCTGAGGTTTTACCCACAGCGCCACCCGCGTCCCTTGAATATCCATAGGACAAGGTAAAAAGGACTTCCGGGAGTTCTAGCCTTCTCTACTTCTCTGTCATGCTTATGCATTTATTTAGCAAGATTTGATATGCTGCTTAATTCAAAAATGTCTCACCTGAAGTGGTATATAAAACATGGTATAAAATATTCATTAAAATAACAATAAAAGCAGACTTTAGAAACAGAACACACACTAAAAATTATCAAAATAATTAGGCCTTTAACTTGTAAAGATAAAAGCTAATTCTTGCTTTTACCCTGTGAAATCAAAGCATGTTGATTTTCTAAGAGATATGGCCCTAGGAAAACTCTGAGGTGTTGTGATCATGCTTTAGCACAGGGGTCCTCAAACTTTTTAAACAGGGGGCCAGTTCACTGTCCCTCAGACACTGTTGGGGGCCGGACTACAGTTTGAAAAAAAAAATGAACAAATTCCTATGCACACTGCACATATTTTATTTGTAGTGCACAAAAAACAGGAAAACAATACAATATTTAAAATGTTAGATTATGGGTTGTAGCCATTGCCGGTTTGCTAGATCACTCAGAATAGATCTACTGAATATAATGAACACCAGTCACTTGGGTCTTTTAATTTCAATGGGTCTACGTGGAGTAACACTGAGTTTTGCCCACCTCCCAATTACTTACAGCACTGTCCGAAATGCCTTATTATTATTAAATTGGTCGTGTACTTGTTGAGCTTGTCTCTTGGCTGGGGCTTGGGGAGGGGAAAAGGTGGGGGCCTAAGAGAGGCAGAGAGAAAGGGAGCTTCGCCCACTGTTACGTTGCTCTCCTGTGTTTGCAAGGGATCTGTGACCGTTGGGGAGGGAAAGGCGATCCAGCAAGCAGCCACACCAACATATATGAAAAGGAGCACCTTCGGCTCCTTCTCCCAACAGCCAAGCGGTGTCGTGTGTCTCCCCTCCGAACCCTCCTTGACTGGGGCGGGGAAGCTCTGGAACGTTGGGGGTGCGGAGTGGGGCAGAGGAGGGGCCCTTTTGGAATACAGAGGAGCCTTTTGGAACGCTGAGGACGGAATTGTTGCTACTTTTCGCCTCTTCCCTTTTTGTGAGTGCTGAGTGTTCGCTTAGAGCCTCCCAGCGGGAAAAGGAAAATTGGGGGGGGGGAATGCGGCGGGTTCTACAATTGCCAAACAGGCTGGGTTCAGTACCCTGGTGGGCCAGATCTGGTCCGAGGCCCGCAGTTTGAGGACCCCTGCTTTAGCATATCCCTGAAAGCCCTTTAATAACGTATTAGGCCATGCTGCAGACGAATCCCAAATGGGAGGTTGCCACAAAGCACCCCTGCACAAGTGTGGTTGGAGAACTGCAATGCGAAGCTCAGAAAAGTTCAATTTTCAAAGGATAGCAGTGTTTTGGTTCTCATAAGGATATGGAAATAGCAAATTTGGTAGATTAACCTTTAAATATGAACTGAATTGAATTCCCCCCTTGTCCATCACTGAATGTGTGTCCTATCATAAGACATTGTAAAATGTGATATGAATAAAGCCTCGTTCGTACTTTGTAGCTTTCTGTTAGGATCTAGAAACAAACAAATCCCAAATCCCAAGGGATGGTCCTAGTTTTGTCCTCTTCTAGTCATACTGGGACTGAGCTCATCATTGCTGGAGGCAGGAATCCTGGAGATTTTGTCTTGGTGCCTTACAAGTAGTAAAATGTTTACAAGGCTGAGTATGTACAATTAAAATTGAAGCTGCATGAAAAGACTGACTCCAGGAAATAATTTCTGACCCATTATCCCATACAGAACTGATAGAAAATCAGAAATAGAATCCTATGGAAGATACTAAAGTTGGACCAAATACAGTGGTGCCTCGCAAGACGAAAAGAATCTGTTCCGCGAGTCTCTTCGTCTTGCGGTTTTTTCGTCTTGCGAAGCAAGCCCATTAGCGGCTTAGCGGATTAGCGCTATTAGCGGATTAGCGGGCTTAGCGGATCAGCTGATAAGCGGCTTAGCGGTTTAGCGGATCAGCTGATAAGCGGCTTAGCGGCTTAGCGGATCAGCTGTTAAGTGGCTTAGCGGATCAGCTGATAAGCGGCTTAGCGATCAGCTGTTAAGCGGCTTAGCGGCTTGGGAAAAAGAGGGGGAAAGGAAAAAAACCCTGCAGGAACTCGCAAGACATTTTCGTCTTGCGAAGCAAGCCCATAGGAAATTCGTTTTGCGAAGCACCTCCAAAACGGAAAACCCTTTTGTCTAGCGGGTTTTCTGTCTTGAGAGGCATTCGTCTTGCGGGGCACCACTGTAATTTACTAAGTATGGAGCAAAGTGTTTCCCATTTGAAAATTTTGCATGAAACTGGGGGTTTGTGGGGTGCAGAATGCCCCCATCCCAAATATGTCTTAATTTGATTTCTGCCTAGAAACAGCAATTTTGCCCATTCTCCACTACTGTACTGAGAGTCTTGGAAAAGAGGATATATCCCTGCATTGCCTAGGCAGCCAGGTGGGTCTCCTAATGTTATAGAGCACTGCTAGGAAAGAGGGAAGCATCATCCACAACAAGGAGTGATATTTGCAGCCAATCCCCCAACAAGGGTCAATAGAAGTGGGCTCCAGCATCCCAGACTGTTAAAAAAAACCCATGAAGCTTTTGGACCAGATTTTGTCCAGCCTTAGAATTTATTCACTGTGATTTTTCAGACCTGTTTGTTCATAAGACAGATACATTCCAGATGTCGTATTATAAACTCAAGCACCAAAAAGCCACAAGAAAGGTCAAAGTGCTTACATAATGCTCGATTTCCCCCGTATTAGTCATATTTTCAGCTTACGTTTTGTGCAGACATCTCATTTAGTACGACAAGGCAGCTAAAGGTTGTTGGTTATGAAATCCAATATAAAAATGCCCTCTTTAATTAGTCAATTTGCTCTACTTAAGAGTCTGCTGAGTAACATCATAAATCATGTCAATAATTGTGGGTTCCATCTCAGAAGGCCTGATGAAGTTGAGCCCTCAAATTAGTTGTGCATAATTCCCAAACTATTAAATTAGGGTTGTCATATTTTGAACAGCAAAAAAGAGGACACATTTGCCAACTTCTACCTTTAACTACGGATTACTATGATGACGGGGGACGCGGATGGCGCTGTGGGTTAAACCACAGAGCCTAGGACTTGCCGATCAGAAGGTCGGCGGTTCGAATCCCCGTGATGGGGTGAGCTCCCGTTGCTCGGTCCCTGCTCCTGCCAACCTAGCAGTTTGAAAGCACATCAAACTGCAAGTAGATAAATAGGTACCGCTCCGGCAGGAAGGTAAATGGTGTTTCTGTGTGCTGCTCTGGTTCGCCAGAAGCGGCTTAGTCATGCTGGCCATATGACCCGGAAGCTGTACGCCGGCTCCCTCGGCCAATAAAGCGAGATGAGCACCGCAACCCCAGAGTTGGCCACGACTGGACCTAATGGTCAGGGGTTCCTTTACCTTTACTATGATGACACTCATTTTAAATAACCCCACTATATGTAGGCTATAGAAGCTGTGATATATTGCTGAGTCCAAAGACACACATTGTAACAAGGGGGCGGGGGCAGGAGAAGAGAAGAGAAGAGGAAAGCAAGTCTTCAGCCACCATTTATTTCCATGTCTCATCCAGAAAGTATAGCCAGAGTTTTCAAAATCAGTTTTCAATCAATCTGCCATTCAAAGCAAATAAATGCAATTTGTCCCAGATACAAACACACTAAAACAACAACCCCAAAACATTTACGCAAAACAACACAACCAAATGCATTTGGTTTGTCATTGAAAGTATTGATTGTCTTACTGCGGGTTTTACTGAATTTTAAATAATCCCAATTTCACCTTGAAGAGACCAGTTGCTTCCAATTAAGAACTTCGGACATTAAGCAAACAAGCACTGTCAGTGACAAATCAAATATTTATTGCATGAGGAAAGAACAATATAAACAGTAGTAATATTTACCACAGGCATCATTTTGAAGCATTGTGTGACTGTTGTTTATCTGAGCAGTTGTGCAAATGACGTATAGATGGGAAATGCATACAGAAAAGCAAGAGGAGATTGCTATTGCATGATTCTGTCAGGAACCCAAAGGGGACTTGCAGAGAGAGTACAGGTGGTAACAAAAAACATGGCAGACATGTTTAGCAGCAGAAAATTTTGGCTCAGGGTGACCGAACTGCATGTGGCCACTTCGTGCAATCCATCTAGGAAGCAGATGGCAAGATTTCTGGCCTGTCAATACTTTACCAAAGGTAGCCAACGAACACTCCAGTACCAAATAGTTCACTTGCAATGTAGACATCCCGGTGATTAATTCTTCTAGCTCATTTGTGTAAGGGTGGGAGTATCAAGCACAAGGCTCTTTGCTGCTGAGAAAACCCATGTTATTGATTTTGGATCCAGTGTTATTGGATCCAGAGAATCCTGTTTCCAGCATTTGCTGCAGCTTCAGCAAACTGTTGAATATTAGGACTGCTCTCAGAGAAGCTTGGTTGCTGGTCCCATAACAAAATTGAGGCAGCCCAGTTGTGGAATGCCAGCTCACCCTACTCCTGAGAAATCGCAACAGCTTAACCAAGGAGCATGCAAAGCCGCACCTGGGACTCAGCTGCAACTAAAATGTTTCAAGTGTGGAGACTTCCGGTTAGCGCCAGCGCTTAATGGCGGATTTCTCCCGGAGCTCCGGGAGAGATCTGCTTCGTGGGTTCGGGTCCTGCAGCCACGGCGGAGCGGGGACCCTCAAAAATCACAGGCGCGTAGCCTGTGAACTGGAGACTCGGCGGGCACCTTTGCGCCCCCCCGACGTTGTGAAATAGCCTTTTTAAAGGCTACGGAACAGCGGAGGGTGTGTGGAGCGGTGCTGAGAGTCGCTTTCACCCAGCCTGCGAAGCGAAGCCGTGTCGCCATTAGCGGAGAGCGCTAATTTCTTCTGGTGAATTTGGACTAAAAAGAACAACTTTCCGTGAGTAGGATTGAACCTTAAAATATAATTGGACGTTAAAATTAAGGAAATTGGGCACCGAGACGGACAAGCACTAAAAAGGAAGTCTGCTTTCCGTTCTGTAGTAAGATCAAAGCGAAAGGCATTCAAGCTGTAACTTTTTGAAAGGAGAGTTGTGGGAACTAAGAAATCCACCACCAAGCAAAGAACTCCCTCCCCGAAGGCAGGAGGGGGGGGGGAGAAGACTTTAAAGTGTTTTCCTGCCTGTTTAAAAGAAATTGAACTGTTTATCGCTGCTCTTATACTGGGGATCGGACTGCCGGAGAAGAAGGTAAAAAAGTAACTGTTATATTGACTTTGGCTACTCTCAACTTGAAATACTTTACTTTGTTGCACAGTAAAGTTATTTGCAGAACACTATTGATCTGGATCTTTTAAAAAGAAAAAAGAATAATTGAAAGGGACTAGGAGGGCTTTTGTTTGCTTTTTGGAAAGTGTGGGACCAACTTGAAGGCAAAGAATTGGTTTTACGCCCTCTAGAGGACTTGCGAATAGTTTCAGCAACAAGTGGAGCTAAAAACCTGAGAACTTTTGTCTGACAGCTTAAGAGTGTGGGAATGACCTTGAGTGAAAGACTTTGTTATGGCAGATGGTAAAGAGAAAGAGGACTCACAAGAAACAACCTTGAGATCTGGTAGACAATACAAAGTCGATCTTTCTATGCAAAGAAGGGCTTCTGTATCAGGAGCCTCTGGAACTGCAGCTGTCTCAAAGGCAAAAGTGAAAATAATGTCTTCAGAAGAAGCATTTGCTAAGGTATTGGGGAAAATAAATGACTCTTTGGAGGAACTAAAAAAGCAAGGCGCTGAAACTAGAGTACAAGTTGCTGAAACAAATAAGAAAATTGAGGAAATCTCTGGGAAAATTGATTTAAATACAAAAACTATAACTGACCTTGGGAACAAAGTGAACTCTAATGCAGAAGCAATTGGGAAACTACTGGAAGATTCATCTACAACACGAAAGATAGCTGAGGAAGCTAAAGAAATTGCAACTGCTGCCGAGGAAAAGTTTCCACTGGTGTACAGGAAACTAGATGAGTATGAGCTGGCACTCTCTATGCAGGATATGCAACGCAAGGAGAGGAACTTAAGGATCAGACTTGTGCCGGAAAAGGAAGGAGACAACTTGGTGGATTACTTGACAAAAGAATTCTCTGACTTTTGGAAGCAGGAGCTGGATAAGGAAGAATTTAAGATAGAGAGTGCATTTAGACTGGGAACAAGGCAGAGGAAGAACAGACCCAGAGATTGCTTAATAACTTTAAGATCAAAGGAGGAGAGAGACAAAATACTGAACCTGCATTACCAAACAACCCTTCAAATTGAAGATTTTCATATTGAGATTTTTAAAGATATTCCCAAAAGTATTTTGGATGCAAGAGGATTTTACAAGGACTTGGTGACGCTGCTGAAAAGGAATTACATACCATTCAGGTGGGAGTTTCCTCAAGGCTTGTCTTTTAAATACAAGGGGAAGAAAAGAAGAATAAAGACAGTGAGTGATAAAGACAAGTTCTTAGGAGAACACGAAGAAGACCTACAGAAAGAGACGTTTCCAGGACAAGGACATCCTTCAAGTAAGGAACCATTAGACACGGATACGGAACCACCGACAAAAGAGGAACAACAACTGGGAGCTGTAGGAGGAAAGAGTAAATAACCCCATCATGGCTCTGCAACTTTTAACCTGGAATTGTAACGGTTTAAATATTCCCAGAAAAAGAAAAAATATATTTCATGCTTTAAAGAAAGACCAATTGGACTTGATTTGTTTACAAGAGACTCATGTGACAAGAGCACATAGAAAATTATTAATAAATAAAAGACTGGGACAAGAATTTATATCTTCAGACAGAGTAAAAAAGAGAGGAGTGGTGATCTATGCAAAGGAAAATTTGCAACCGAAACAAATCTTTAAAGATGACCAAGGAAGATATTTGGCAATTGAAATCCAATCTCAAGGAGAAAAGTTTTTGATAGTGGGAATCTATGCACCAAATGAAGGGAAAGCTGAATTTTTTAAGAAGTTGCATGAGACTTTGATGGACTATATGGATTACAATTTAATCATGATGGGAGACATGAATGGAGTAGTTTCAACAAATATGGACAAAGCACAAAGACAGGTAGTTACAAAAGATGGAAGACTACCAAAAACTCTTTTTGAAATGACTGACAATATGGACTTGATTGACATTTGGAGAACAAAACACCCATTAGAAAGAGAGGGAACCTTCTTTTCTGAAGCCAAAATGACATGGACACGGATTGACCAAATTTGGGTGACTAGCAGTATGGCGCCGAATATAAAGAAAGTGGAAATCTGCCCAAAAACCTTCTCCGACCATAACGCAGTAAAGATGGTGATGAAGCAAACAACAACTGGCTCCTTCAGATGGAGAATGAATGACACCTTACTTAGAGACGAGGAGATTTGTAAGAAGGCCCAAAAAACTTTGAAAGATTATTTTGAAATTAACTTAAGGACTAAAGTAGAAAAAAGAATAGTATGGGACGCAAGTAAAGCCGTGATGAGAGGGTTTTTGATACAACAAAATATACTAAAGAAAAGAAAGGAAAATGAGAGGAAAGAGAAAATCTTGGAAAAGATAAAAGAAGGGGAAAGGAAACTAAGATTGAAGCCAAAATCGCAAGAGATCTTAAGAGAAATTAAATTATATCAAACACAATATATGCAACTGATGAATCAAGAAATAGAATGGAAAATTAAACAAATGAGACAAAAGACTTTTGAAGCTGCAGATAAATGTGGCAAGTTATTGGCTTGGCAAATAAAGAAGAGACAAAAACTCAACACGGTAACAAACATAGAAGTGGAAGGAAAGAACATATGTAACCCAGTGGAAATTAGGAACTGTTTTCAGAGCTACTTTAGACAACTGTACACACAAGGGCCGCAGAAAGAAATGGATATACAACAATTCCTCGAGAAAAATGGGCTGAAAAAGATTTCGCAGGAAAGTAAGACAATTTTGAACCAGGAGATATCAGCACAAGAAATAGAAGGTTTCATTCAAAGTATGACGTTGGGCAAATCTCCTGGACCGGACGGACTGACTTCCAAATATTACAAAGTTTTGAAGGAAGGGTTGATACAACCTTTGAAGGAAGTCTGCAACGAGATAATGGAGGGGAGAAGGGCACCAGACACGTGGAGTGAGGCTTACATCACGCTTATACCAAAGACAGAGACTGAAAAGACCCAACTTAAGAACTACCGACCCATCTCGTTACTAAATGTGGATTATAAAATCTTTGCTGATATTTTAGCAAAGAGATTGAAAAAAGTTCTGATGGAGGAGATTCATGGGGACCAAGCGGGCTTTCTCCCGAAAAGGCATTTGTCGGATAACGTAAGGAATATAATTGACATTTTGGAGAAGTTGGAAGTGAATATAAACACTAAGGCCGTTCTGATATTTGTGGACGCCGAGAAAGCCTTTGACAATATATCTTGGAGTTTTATGTTGAAGAACCTCCAGGGGATGGGGGTAGGCCAAGGGTTTGAAAATGGTATAGGTGCAATATACTCTGAACAGAAAGCAAAATTAATTGTAAATAATGTGGTTACAGAAGAGTTCAAGATTGAAAAAGGGACACGTCAGGGGTGCCCTATCTCCCCACTACTTTTTATATCGGTCCTGGAGGTTTTGCTTAATATGATTAGGAGGGACCAGTTGGTTAAAGGGATTCAGGTCGGAGCTAAACAATATAAATTGAGAGCATTTGCAGATGACCTAGTACTTACATTACAAGAGCCAGAAGCTAGCACGAAAAGAGTTTTGGAAATAATTCAAGAGTTTGGTCAAATGGCAGGATTTAAATTGAATAAGTCAAAGACTAAGGTATTGGAGAAAAATTTAACACAGGTTGAAAAAGAAAGGTTTCAGAATGAGACA